>NW_006290306.1:6174408-6184758 GCF_000327345.1 Myotis davidii
AGAACTGGAGAGCTTTATGCTAAGCCAGCGGTTCTCAACCGGTGGGTCGCGACCCCTTTGGCAGTCGAATGACCCTTTCACAGGGGCCGCCTAAGACCATCCCGCATATCAGATATTTACATTACGATTCATAACAGTAGCAACATTACAGTTATGAAGTAGCAACGAAAACAATTTTATGGCTGGGGCACAACATGAGGAACTGTACTTAAAGGGCCAGAAGGTTAAGAACTACTGTGCTAAGCAAAATAAGCCAGTCAGAGACAGATAAATATCACATGATATCACTTATTTGTGGAATATAATGAACAACATAAACGGATGAACAGGGAGAGAACCAGTGTCACAGAGACATTGAATAGACTGTCCAACCTATGAGGAAAGGCAGTGGGTTGGGGGTAAGAGATCAACCAAAGGACTTGTATGCATGCGTATGAGCATAAACAATGAACACAGACGGGGGGTGTGAGGGCATGTGCTGGGGTTGGGGTCGGCTGGGGAGAGGTCAATGGGGGGAAAAGGAGACTTATGTAATACATTAAAGAACTTAAATTTAAAAATAAATAAATAAAAAAACAACTGTAATTCCTGCATCAAAAACCTATGCAAGTAAGTATCAAATTCACCACTATGAATTACTTTTAAAAAAGTTCACTGTACTTGGATTCAACTGCATTGTGACAGGAACACAGAGTGATAAAAGCGGCTTTAATTAAGCCTATGTGTCATGCAGCATCAGAGAAGACTTGCTTTTTTAAAAGCTAAAAATCATACAGATAAGAATTTTTAGAGAAAAAAAAAATACAATGTTTTAAGAGGAACAATATAATACCTGTTTGAATCTTGACTCTGTGTAGTTTGGATGTGAACTGATCATTAACTGTGAATATGTGACCATTTTCTATTTCCTTTGACTTGGGTTCTTTTGTGAGAACTCGTTGTGTTGGTTTACCACAGGCGAGGGACTGCAGGGCTCTAACAAGTTCCCTTTCAGGGATATCCGTTTCTTGTTGAATTTCCTGAAATTTTATCAGATTGATATAATTATAAACAGACTTTTTGACAGGTTAAGGCAGATTTACTAGTAAGTAAAATTGATCAAGCAGTGGTTAGGGAGGTAATATCACTAAAGTAATATTTTATAACCAAGAATTCCCCATTATGATACTTGGCCAAAATCTCACTAATTTGGAAAAAACAACAAAAAACAGAGAAAACCATGATTCAATTTACAAAATAAAAAAATACATGTACTTTTTTATTCTAGGAGATATAAGGCCCAATCTAAAAATATCATCCAGCAGAGAATATTAAGAACCTGCTTAAATAGTTAGGTAAAAATAAAGTGTTAACCAACATATAATTGCTACTTTTAGAAATACTCTACAATCTTCCTTCCAAGTTTATTAACATGATTCCTTTGCTTAGTAACTTCTTTTGTAGAGAGAAGCGAAGTAAGCTTGAACTAAGGCCTTCTATCAGACAATCAAAATTTATATTCCAAGTTGACCATATCTACTGTCTGTATGACCAAATTAAAAAAATTAAGTACCTGGTAATTAATACTAAATATGAAAACAATAAACCGTTATGAAGTGCAGGTGATAAATGTTGCTACATGTTATGAGATAAATAAAATATAATAAAAGCAGTTCAGGAAAAAAATGTATAGTTGCCGTGAATGCATGGGTTTTAACTTCCATGGGCACAACTGTGTACGTTTGTCAATAAATACAGCCGACTCTTCCCATCCGCTGTTTTCACATCAACAGATTCAAACAACCTGGGATGGAAAACAGTAGTTTTGCATTTTCAACAACAGTTTTACACTTATTGAATCTGGGAATGTGAAGGACCAACTACTATAGAGTCAAATTAGAGGTAGATTTTCAACTGGGGACAAGTGTCGGACTCCTAAGCTCTACCTCAGTGATGGCAAACCTATGATACGCACGTCAGAGGTGACACGCGAACTCATTTCTTTGGTTGATTTTTCTTTGTTAAATGGCATTTAAATATACAAAATAAATATCAAAAATATAAATCTTTGTTTTACTATCGTTGCAAATATCAAAAAATTTCTATATGTGATATGGCACCAGAGTTAAGTTAGGGTGTTTCAAAATGCTGACACACCGAGCTCAAAAGGTTCGCCATCACTGCTCTACCTTGTTTAAGGGTCAACTGTATAATTTTTTAAAATGTTTTATTTTTTTAGAGCGAAAGAGAGAGGACGAGAGAGGAAGAATTATCGATGAGAGAAACAAGTATCAGCTGCCTCCTGCATACCCCCTACTAAGGATTGAGCCTGCATCCCGAGCAAGTGCTCTGAACTGGAAGTGGACTGTCCTCTCGGTCGTTGGCCAGGGATCAACTGTATAATTTTTAAATTCATTATAATCTTATGTCAGTGGTAAAGTAAGAGAATTGTACATGGATATGATTTAGTCCCCTACCCTACACAACTTGAGGGATGCATGATGCAACAAGTCTGCACACTAGGCTATACCGCTTTGATTCACTGCATATTGCATAGTCCACGGACACAGAATATAATATAGTGAAGGCCTGGGGTGTATGTGTGTGTGTGTGTGTGAGGGAAGCTCTGGATAGAGTGGGGCAAAGGGGGGGGAAGGGGAGGATATCTGTAATAGTGCAACAATATTAAAAAAACACACACAAAAAAAACCCCATACCACTAGAAAACTAGTGAAAAGGAAAGTGAAAGACTCGGAAAATATTCATAGGACATAGATCTGACAAAGGATTGGTATACAGAATTTATAAAGAGCTTTAAAAATCTCAATAAATATATGAACACCTCACCAACAAGACACATAGTGACATATGAACACATAGAAGATGCTCAACATCAAGGAAAGGCAAGTTAAATCCACAATCAAATATACATCAGTTAAAATGGCGAATATTAAAAAGACTGATAATACTATATTTGGGAGAGTATGTAGGGCAACTGGAACTCTCCACTGATGGCAGGAATGTAAAACAGTACAATCAATTGGGACATAGTTTGGCAGTTTTTTAAAAAGGAATAAACTACTAAAACTACACATGCAACAATATGGATTATTCTAAAAAAACACTGTGCTATGTAAAAGAAGCACCACAAAAGCAATTCGTATTGTATGATTCAATTTATGGGAAATGCTAGAGAGGCAAAACTAGTCTATGGTGATAGAAAGCAGATCACTGGCCACCTGGGTATGGGGACAGTGGGAGGGAACTGACTGCAAAGGAATATAAACATTTTGGGGATAGTATTCTACAGATTGTGATGGTAGTTACATAGGTATGCACTCCTGTTAAAACTCATCAAATTGTGCATATACATGAGGTATGTTTATTACACAAAACTTATACTTCAATAAAGTTTATTTCAAAAAGCCAAACGAAATGTGACCCAACAAGTGTATGATGTTCACAAAGGTTACTAAAATAGTAATATTCATCATCAAATAATAACTCTAAAAGCTATTCATATAAGAAAGATTCAAGAAACATGTGAAAATTAGAACTAAAACAATTGGTTCAAATTTATATAACCAACCCATACCTCAAACGTATATTTTTCTCTATTATTAAAGAGCATTAATATGGTCATCTGGAAAGTGGAGACTTGCAGTATGTGCTTCCGTGTATTCGAGCCAGTGACTTGTGCCCCTCCAACACCAACTTCAGATCCATCTTCCTGTTTCATTTTTTAAAAAACATAACGAAGACATTATCACATCCTGGTAACTTTAACAGTATATTTGAGAAATAACCCCTGTAATGACAAGCCCCTCTTTTACAAAACTACATTAAAAAGAAAATGTTATTTAAAAATGTGTATGTGCACATATACCAAATCTTCATTTAGGGTTTTCATTTTGTGTGTGAACAATTTAATTTTACAACTAAAATTATTTTAACAGTATACAATAGAAAAATAATGGACTTATATGACATTACTCCTTTATACCACTACCAAAAGTAATAGGGTTAGGTTTCTTTTTGTGCGGTCTGGTCATAGCAAGATATCAAATGATAGCTAGGATATGGGGGAATCCTTTGCCATCCTTACAGCTGATTTAAGTACAAAATAGAAATTTAAGTCTTCAATAATTGACATATTAATTTATATAAATCAAAATATAAATTTTGTTTTAAAAACCTACTGGTTTGTTTTATAAAACTTCAAAAGATAAAATAACTGTTTAAGAAAAAATCCTCTCCTTTAAAATCAAAACAAACAATAATTAAAAGCTGAGTTCTTTAGTATCCTTGACCTTCTCACTTACACTTAAATATGGGGTGGATCAAAGTAGATATACAACTGTGAGTAGGAGAAACAGAGTTTATTCTTGTATTATTATTTTTTATTAATTATTGTATTATTTTTCCATATGAACAGCTATAAACCTACTGTCCCCTCAACCTGTATACAAAAGTTTCCAACATTATTCAACTAAATGAATTACAAGGAATATTTCCCATTTCAATTAAATATACAAATTAGAATACACATAGCCATTTTAATAACATATAAAACTACTAAAATTCTAATTACAATATAGAATAAAACAGTCATTTGCTGCCTGGATGACAACTTTGGTATTATCTTTTATGTTTTGCTGGAAGCTTTTTACTACTTTTCTATTTTTAAGGAAAATGACCCGGACTAAAGTTATAGCAAGCAATAAAAGTACTCTAAACCTCACAATCTTAGATATAAAGAAGTGATTACTTTTTAAAAATGAAGGCAATTCACTAGCATGGTGCTCACTTTAAAATAATCACTTTAGTAACATTTTGTACATCTCACAAATCTCAAGTGTTAATGTTTCCAGTTTTGATTGCTGAAAATTAATAAGGATTATAGGAGACCAAGAATTTGGAAAGGGGAGTCATAGCTTTGTATGCCCTCAAATCAACTTACATCTTATTATTTTATGCAATATGGTCTCAAGTCTAATCTTATAAAAATGTGTAATTATTATTATTCACTCCAGGAAGACTCAGGAAGACTACTGGTATAATCTTCATATTGTCAAATGAAGTTATTTAGCAACTGAGGGAACAAAGGTAATAAAGCAAAGTTCCCACCTTTTTAATATTTGAAACAAGGAAATAGAAATAATTGACCCACGTCAACAAAAATCACAAATCAGTTCTATAGACTAATTTTAAGTTACTTAATATTTACCTTTTTGACTGGTCCATAAAAGGTGGCATTGAGATCTGCAGAACCCATGTGATGCTGGAGTGTGAGCTGCCGACCACTGTGTTTCGCTAAGTAAAACCTTCAGCAAATCAAACCAGGTTTTAGAGAATCATACAATTTACATATTTGAAATTATAAACTACTAGTGGCCCAGTGCACAAATTCGTGCACATTTAAAGGAAATTAATTAGAAGAAATATTTTAGTATCGCTATTCACCCTTTCTCTATAATAGAAGTGTCAACCAAATTCACAATCGATAATGACAGATCAAAACACATGCATGCGATTAGCACCAGCAAGAGATTTATATGTATCACGCATGCTCGAGTCCTCTTAGCCTTTACAGATATACAATAAACTTGCTTAATTAGACCTGCTTTCTGATGTAGCTAAACTTTTTCCAGCCCAGTAAAGCACCCCAACTTCTCTTTCAGGTAATTGTCAGCACTTCTGTGAGGATCAAATGAAATGAGGCATGGGAAAACACTTCACAGACATTTGGTTACAGTGTAAAATGTTTCCACCTGGCTATAAAGGAATTAGTATTCCCAGACTGAAGAAACTGCAAGGAGGCTAATTGCTAGGAAAGGAAGCTGGGTATTGCTATGTGACGTCATTACCCAGACAGGCACTTACCATATTAGCCTTTTATATATTTAGGTAGGAAAACCCTTATGTAAGGCAGAGTTAAAAAGATATCATGCACTAATGCTGAAGGACATCAATAAAAGATTCCTTTGAAAAGAGTTTATGCAATGCATATTAAAAGCATAAAGGATAATTCTCCTTTTGAACATCAGGTAAAAAATGTAGTACAGTCCTCGAGTTATGTCAGACTCGACGTACATCATTTCGTGGTTACAGCGCCATCTCCCATTTATAGTATTTATATTAAAAAAAAGTTACATCATTTCGACATATGTACATATGTGCTTTATGATTTTTACTATTTATTTACCACAAGTAAAGGTCAGGAATTATCTTTCTTTTAAATTTTTTTTTACTGTTTCACTTCATTACTGCTGTGTATGTGCTCCATGTGAGTGACGTAGGTGCTTACGTAGATGAGTTCCGACTTACAGCAAAAACCATCTTACGTCACGCCGTAGGAACGGATCTCCGACATAACCCGAGGACCTACTGTATGTATATTCATCCTCAATCAGGGACAGTACAAATGCTCAAATTTATTTCAACTTTGGATAATTATTTGCTCTTAGAAATACAAAGTTTGATCTACATTTACCTCCTGAATATCTCAAAAGCATGTCTTGGTGCTGGTGGGATGTTGCACTTTGGTGTGGCTGACTGAGTGGGCCAATATCCTGTTGTGAGCACCCGGACTGTGAGATCAACACCACCTAATGATACCTGTGTAAAGGAGAAAAAGATGTTCCCCAACAATTAACTAGGATTTGTTATCTGTTCCATATAGATAGACACTGTGTCAGTTATCAAAGTAGTTAGTTCCATATCCGATATTGAGCAAATAAAACATTTTCTTCTTAAAGGTTAGGCCCACCCGTGTTTTTCAAAATTTTAACTCTCCTGGTGAAGATTTATATATATTACTTAAGATGTTGACTTTAAAACGTTGGCCAAAGGACAGTTGTTAGCAGGTGAACAAAGGGTTAGTGGTGTCATTGAGACATGCAAACTTTGGCCCTGCAGCTTTTTTAGATAAAATGTTAAGTGTCATATCTGTGTCATTTTAAAGAAAAATTTAGGATACTAGCTCTCATCTCAGATTTTAGTATTTTTACCATATTAACTCACAAATAAAATACTTCTATTGCATTTACATTTGAAGTATATTGATCAACATGTTTTTTCATGTAGTTCACATTCTAACAAACTTTGCATATGATACTAAATCCTGTTCTACATAGTAGATGCTCTATGAATATTTGAATATGAATGACTACTATCTCTGTCACATTAGATATTTTCTTCTTGTTAAACAAATTTAAGAAAACAAAAATAAAGCATATAAAGATTCTTAAATGTAAAATAGTATCTTTATTATTGACTAGAGACCCGGTGCACAAAATTCGTGCGGCGGCGGGGGTGGGGGGGAATCCCCTCAGCCCAGGCTGCACCCTCTCCAATCCGGGACCCCTTGGGGGATGTTGTGCATAAACCGGCAGTTGGACATCCCTCTCACAATCCCCCTGCCAGCTTGGTCGCCCCACGCAGCCTGCTTGGTCATCCGTTCGGTTGTTTTGGTTGCAACGATCGCTTAGGCTTTTATATAGACAGATATTCACAGCTTATTCTAAATCATTGTATTTTTATCTAACCTGAGTGATTTAGTGACAGATTTCTAAAAGGAAGAGATAAGCTTATAAAAAATATCTTAAAATATTCCACTCAGATTTCTTCACAAATACCTGCTAAATGATCACTCCATTTTAAAGAAACTAAAACTAGATAGAAATCCTAGATCAGTGATGGCAAACCTATGACACACGTGTCAGAGGTGATACACAAACTCATTTTTTTGGTTGATTTTTCTTTGTTAAATGGCATTTAAATATATAAAACAAATATCAAAAATACAAATCTTTGTTTTACTATGGTTGCAAATATCAAAAAATATCTATATATGTGACATGGCACCAGAGTTAAGTTAGCGTTTTTTAAAATGCTGACACGCCGAGCTCTAAAGGTTCGCCATCACTGTCCTAGATGATGCATAGGACAGGATCACAGCAGAGACTCTTAGATGATGAATGGAGGAGGGCTGAGAACTGCTGGTACTTTGCAGGTTGGGTGGATTGGGGTGTTGCGCTCACAACTTGGTTCAATACACCCAAAACAGTAAGTCCTTTTTTTGTAAACCTTTTCTCCCACATACCCAACAAAGACTTTACCTTCAAGTCTTTTCTTAAAACCTAATTTTTTAAAAGAGGCCTTGTCTGACCACCCTTCCCTATTACAGATTTCCTTTGTATATTCTATTGCCAGCTCAGGTGCTATGTGTTTACTCATCTTGTTTATCATCTGTTTACTGGCAGGGAATTTTGTCTGTTCCATTCTCTGCTATACACCCAGTGCCTAGAACAATGCTTGGCACTGACAGTTAAGTGGGTCAGAATGCCTTGGTATGTACTTGCCCTTTTCTACAGAATTAGCTATTATCACATATTTTGTTTGTTATGAGACTGTGGGACCATAGAAGTGGTAACCTAATATTTAAATACTAAAGGAAAGACCTACTATTTTAAAAAATGGTTGTGATATGTCTTAATTACAAAGTAATATGTACAGTGACTTGAGAGAGAAAACTTTTAAAGAAAAACTTCAGAGTTCTCTAAACTTAAGGTAAAGTTGTAAAACAGATAAAAAAAAAAAGAAATAAAATTCTGAACCCAATTAAATCCTCACAAAACCCCACTGGACTCCAAAGCCATAGAAGTTGCAGCTCACTGCCTTCTGGAGTCACAATACAAAACTACACTTAGAACATACTAGTGTCTGTGTTTTTATACTCAGACCAGCCCCACCAATCCTGAGGATGTCAGATCCATTTAATATCAATTAAATAGGAGGTAACAAAGACAGCACAATCCTGGGGTACAGTGAAAGGAAGAGAATTATATACTTTAGAAAGCTTGCATAAGACCAATATTCTTTTCACAATCTATAAGAATTTAACAGCAGAATGATTCTATTTATTAAATTTTCTGCACATTCCTTCATGTGAGGAGGATAAACTGTTTTAGAAGAATAAAAAACAAATAATTTAACATCAATAGTTAGAAAATAGTTATATGGGGAAAAATAATTTTTTAAAGCACTCACAGACACTAATGGACATTTTAAAAAATGACAACAGCAGTCCAGTCATTTGATATATAGATGAAAATGTCCATTACGTAAGATTTTACATAAAACATACAGAAGTAGAAATAGAACAATTTACCCCAGTTGCCTGTAGATGTTGCCTGAATTCATCCATAGTTGTATTTGAGATGCTCATATCCCTAAACATTCCTTCCAGTTTTGATGTGAATTGACATCCACACTCAGTCTGTGTAAGAAAACAACAAATAAATGATGTTTTTTTCTATGAGAAAACATACATATAAACAAACAATTCCATGTTACTGTCATCATTTCTAAATTTTTCCTATAGTTGCTCTAAGAGTACAGGTACCAAATTTTAGTGTTTAAAATGCAGATTCTAAATCTCTTTATGATATTCCAATAACCTCACTGAAGGCAGGGGCCCAGAACTCGTGTTCACAAGCACCTCATGTGATATGTGTACAGGTGGTCTATGGAACACACCTTTGGACCTTTGTGACAGAACTATATAGTAATATTGCCTTTATTGTTTCCCTTGTACTAATCCTTCTCAGATTGCCATGAATGTACCACCATGCTAAGAGAAATTCCAGCAAACTTCGAATATATGAGAACTTGAATAAATGTAAGTACAGCTTTATAAGTTTATAAAAATAGTATTTTAAATCAGTTAAATATTTCCAATCAAATGTTGCTGTTCAATCATGTGACAAACATTAGTTAGGTACACTCCATTCCATCTTATATACATCTTACCTTTAACTTAGATATCATATTTTTTTCAGAGTCATCAGAAACACTTTTATTTGTGAGAAGTCTCCTTGCCAAGTGTTGTTTATAATAACGTTCAAATACATCTTTTTCTTGCATAAACCTAAATAGGACCATTGCCTTATCCAATATTGTTTCTACTTCTTGTTCTGTTAGCTGCAAAATCAATTAAAAGAGTACTTAATAATTTCAAAATTTTAGTTGTACAAAAATAGCACCAGAGTTCAACAGTTTAAAAACAATACTGTGACAACAAACATAAATTTTGGTTGCACTATGTCAGAAAGAGGGATCTCCTTAAGACAGTGGTTCTTAACCTTCTGGTCCTTTAAATACAGTTCCTCATGTTATGACCCAACCATAAAATTATTTTTGTTGCTACTTCATAACTGTAATGTTGCTACTGTTATGAATTGTAATGTAAATATCTGATATGCAGGATGGTCTTAGGCGACCCGTGTGAAAGGGTCGTTCGACCCCCAAAGAGGTCACGACTCACAGGCTGGCGACCCACAGGTTGAGAACCGCTGGGCTAGAGGCTGC
>NW_006290306.1:6184848-6198316 GCF_000327345.1 Myotis davidii
TAAGATCAGTCAAAATCTAAATTGTGCAAACAGAAGGATAATAATTTGCTATAATTTAAAGCAGTGGTCGCTAACCTTTCGGACCTCTTGAACCCCCAGTGGTCCGTGGACCACCAGTTGGTGACCGCTGATTTAAAGAGTAATAAGGCCCCATCACCCTTATCTTTTAAATAGGGAAAGGTGATACTGTGGCAGGTTGTATTAAGCTTATATTAAAAATTATGAAAGAATAAACAAATGTCTTTTATTCTGTGTCTTAATCTTTTGTTTGTGCCTGCTAGAGGAGCCTGTAAAACCTGTGAGGTCATTCGTTACTTTTCCCTTTTGTCTCACAAATTCCAAAGTAGAGTAAAAAAGAGCAATTTATATGTAATCAAAATACTCTTAATTTAATTTTCTATGCTAATAGTGAGCTTCCAAGATCCCAGGTATACAATAAAAACTTGAAACTGAGCTTCAATATATGCTTTCAAACTATTTTCCGTTATTTTAGTCTATGCCTTCAAATTCCTGGCACCCAAGTATTATCTGATACATAACCCCAAGAAATAGATGAGAGCAACAACATCCTATGCTATGGCTGTGTAGAGTTGTTTGTTTTTATAGATTAAGTGAAATGTCAAAGTACCTCTGGCCATTTCGATACCGTAAACAATCCTTTTACATTTAAGCACAGCACATGCTTATTTTTATATTTAAAAATTCCCTAATTTTGTATTTGATTTCCCAAGCTTATATACAATTTTATATCTATAAGTAAAATTTAAATGTATTTTCAAATACACTATACTTACCCCTTTAACTCCCTTTTTCAACTTATCATCAATAAATAATGAGAGGTATTCAGGGGACCTGGAGTTGAGGTTGAGAAAATACTCGAAGTCACCCGCAATAGTTTGTTTAAAGAGTCGGTCATTATTAAATGATTCCTGCAGGAAGCGATCAAACCTACTCTTCAGATCCAATAAGCCCTTCCAAATAAAAAAAGGAAGATACATTATAATAATGTCTCTAGAAACAATATGTACGCAAACATGTACGTTTCTTTTAACTCTGCTGGTAATATAAACATGTGCATTCAGTGTTAAACTTAGAGATTCTATATTATTTTCAAGCCTGTATCTAAGCCTGTATTAAAATGTCAGTGATGAAGGAAGTATTCTATCATTCATTTATGTATTACTGCACTTAAGAAGAACCAAAGAACCTCCTTACTTGTTTCTCCCCATCCTGTCTTTATTAAGTGTGCAAGCCCGAAAAAAATAGCTTTAAAAATGTACCATGAAACCCTTTTATTTATATTAAAACAGGAAAATTTGGAACAAAATTTTTTGTTCTTACTATTGCTTGAAAGCAAAACATTCTGAAACAAAAGTATTTAACACATTTTTTAATACACTAAAATATGAGCACTTAGGCATATAAAAAAGTAGAAAGGAATAACTTTCATTCTTAAGACTATTTAAATAAGGTCTTTACCAGGCAGAATAAATGAAAAGAAGTAGCTGAGTCTGGCTTCCTAATATATACATACTTTGCAAAACTCTAAAATATTTAGGATAATTATATATACTAATTTACCACAGGGACAATTAAGTAAAAAATACATACTACATGTCATAATAACTGACCTTTTTAGTACTTGTCAACAGTAGTTTATCATAAACTTAGAATCTTCTGTATTTACCTACCTGGATATAGTCAACGGGATTCTTTCCTTCGCCTTCCTCAGAAACAAGGGCTTTACCCTGCTCTCTCAAATAGGAACTCATACACTCACACATTGTTTTCAAACCATTTGGCACACGACTAAATAACTTGTACATGCAAGCAAGGTCTGTAATCAGAAAGCAAACACAAATCGGCTACATTTAAGATTAAGAAAAAGTGCGAATCTCTGTTCATGCTGATTTGTAATACTTTAACTTATTTCTCGATTACAATCATTTGTTGACATGAAAAACTAGTACCACTCCCCCAAGCAAAACAGAAAAAAGGAATAAACAGGCCAGTTAATGGTTATTATTGCAATTCATGATACCGATTTAGATGAGACGCTCTGAAAGCATCAATAAAATGTCTCAGCAATTTTAGTTTGCATGGAAGAGAAGATGCCCAAACTGTTTAACAAAGTCACAAAAATGAAAACTACAATTTTTAGTTTCTGTATAACTTATCCTAAGTAACTCTAATCTAGAACCTAGTATTACTATAAACTGTATAAGGATAACTTTCCTTATGGTGTAATTTGTAGTCAATAAAAAAATTTTTAAACCCATTAAAGTCTTATGGATATTTTTAAGTATGTCTAGTTTAAAGGTTCAAACAATAACCATGAAAACAAATATACTAGAATTTATTTCATTTCATATCATGGTAAAGTTTACATGAAATTTACAGCATAAATTCCAATTCTTTAATATTTTCCTCAGAGCAATCTCTAATATTTCCCAGGTGATGTCTTAAAGCCAGTATCTATATTTTAAAAATTGGGTTATCTCAGAATGAAAACTTTAGACTGTGTCCATTTTTTATATCATTTTTCACGGATTAAAATGTAGAGTTGAAATACTGCCTTTCCAAATGTCTAAGTTTTTTGAAATAAGAACTTATAGGGAGACTATCATATTAGAACTTTACAATAATACAAAAAAAGTTTTATGATCAAGAACTTTTGAAAATGGAGTTAAAACAAGCAGTTTCTAGATTAGACACTGAGATTATTTTTTCTGTCAAGTGCCAAATAGTAAATATTTTAGATTGTGAGCCACATATGGTTTCTGTTGCTATTCAATTTTGCCATTGTGCAAGAAAGAAGCCATAGGCAATAAATGGGCATAACTACGTTTCAATAAAACCTTAGTTTTTAAATCTAAAATATATATAATGTTCTGTGTAATGAAACATATTCTTTTAAAAAAATTTTCCCCCACCAAACTGGTGGTGGTTATATCTGGCAAACAGACCATAATAATTTACCTAGGCTAGTCTATATTTACAAGAGAAATTTAGATCCTAAAACTAAAGTTGTATGTATTTTTAAAATACTTACAAGCAAATTTTATAAAAAGGGCTTCAGAAATTTGTTTCAGTGACTTACAAAAACAAATTTTATTTAAAAAAAAGTTTTTATCAATAATATAAATCTAAAGTAACCTACACTGAACAAAGTTTACAGTTTTTCTCATTTAGCATACAACCAAATTTCTCATGTTGAAAATAGGTATTATAAATTCAACAGTATGGATATATACTACAGTAAATTTGGCACATCAGACATTTCTAACACAACGGTTCCCAACTTACCTGTTTTGTTCCTATACTGTCACAGTTTTACTTAATTATATGCTATATAGTTAACTGTATGTAAATTAATACATTTCATTGTCTTTCACTGTATATAAATATATGGTATAGTAGAGGATATAAATGAGAAAATGAAAAACACTTGGCATTCAAAATTAAATATCAAAATGAGATGCCATTTGAACTTAACTTCACAGCACTATCTGCATCTGATAATCAGTCAATCCTTTTCATCCTCCACTTATGGTGGGAAAACTATTTTTCACTTTCTGATTTATGAGACATTTGGCTTCATAATGGTAAAGCCGTGACCCTGACCTATTCTCGACAAAATGATCACGAGCAGAGCCTAGCAAAAATTAAGATATTGCACAATTAGGTTTCTAGTGGGAAGTCAGGAAAACTGAAACCAGATTTTTACAATTTAATTTAGAATCACAGATAGTTGCTTATATATGGTAAGTAGCTATTGTGGTATTTCTTAATTCGTGTACTTAAGCACTTGCCATGTGTCAGGCATAATTAATGCTTTTAACTGAAGTCTCCAGGTTATAGAGATACTATAATTCAGGCATGACTAACAATCTCTCCATCAAACATTTCATAGCCCCTAATCTTCAACCCATTTAATCTCCTCCCTCCCAGGTTCTCAAGGTAGATAAGAAAGAATTCATTCAATGGCTAGACAGCACATTAGAAAATTTTTGGATTCTAATTTTGTTTAAATATGGAAAATGCTTTTCATAAAGTCCAAATCTGCCAGGGACCATTTACATCAGGAGTTATCAAACTGTAGTCCATAGACCAAATACAAATACAGCCCATTGTCTTTTTGTACAGCATATAAAAATAAATCAAATGAAGTTTTACAGAAACAGTCAAGCTTATTATTTTGTAATACTGTCTACGCCTACTTTCTCAATATGCAGTAGAGATGAGTAGTTTACTGTATGGCCCACACACCTAAAATATTTACTGCCTGCTCCTATACAAGAAAGTTTGCTAACCCTACTTAGACCTGAGACATGCAGGAGTAGCTTATTTTAGAAAACATGACAAACATACATAAAATAATTTTTGTTCTGTTGCTTTTAGAAAAATGTTTACCAGAGAGTTTTTTAAAATGCAACTTTTTTGGCTTTAATAAAATCTATAAAGTTATATAAAACTTTTCAGAAACTTGTTACACGTTTACAAATATAACCATTTCAAAACACAAAGCAAGGATTCCATTGAAGGAGGCATGGAACAACCTCTCTTCTCATTATGTTTCTTTTCCATTTTCTTATATCCTCCTTTCTTTAAAATTTTTCACATAAAAATTCTTCTTTTCATTCCCTACCTAGGTCATTACCCCAAATAGCAATATGTATTTCATCTATAGCTCATTACCCCAAACAGGCAATATGTATTTCAGCTATAAGGAGTATGTGGCTAAAACACTGCCAAAACTTCATCTAAGAAACAGGAGAAAAGAAGAGTTAAGTACCAGATTTATTTTTCAATATCATGTCAGTGATTTATTTATAAAGTCAGAGTTTTAAAGCAAATCTTCAAAAATTAAGAGTGAGGACAACATAACTGATTCCTTATTTCTTCTTGGGTACTTGTCACAAAATACTGTTTTCAGGAAAATAAAGGTAAATAGCCCACACAAGGAAATGCTACAGTTGTTACAAAATACTGTTTTCAAAAAAATAAAGGTAAACAGCCAAAATGGGTAAATGCTACAGTTATCTCAAAATTTCTATTTTTACTTCTATGCAATTCTCCCTTCTCCTTTTTTAGTCTATAACTTCAGAGTTCCCCAAAACCAATGAACTAATTTATTTATATACACCAACAGGAAAGACACCTATTTTTGCATTTTTGGAAACTTTATCATAACTAACTCCCATAGGAAAGCCTACAAAAATTTTAAGATTGGAACTTCAGATTTTAAAACAATCACAAAAACTACAGGACAATATTTGGGAATAGAGTCTAAACCCTCTAGTATATAACACCAAAGTACAGGACTAGATGAGGAGCTTGTTGTCCTCCCCAGTATTACATTTATCTTCTGGGTAAAGAAAAACATAAAGTGAGGAGGCTTAAGATGAAAGAGAAAAAAGTCACTTCACTAGAAACATCTAAAATCCTCAGTAATAAATGCAAAGCTTTACCATTAAATCTTACCAAAGTAACAACTAAATTAGTGATATAGACCACTTCTTAAAAACTGACATTCATTATCTTAGAGAAAAATTTAAAAATACTGAGAACTTGGTAGAACTATAAGGATTTCTCCAACTGCTGAGACTTACCTTCTGTCTTTCCATTTTTCAACATATGTACTAGCCCAGAATTCTCCATTTCTACTATAGTTTTCATGTGCTTGGAAATAAGTTCCCTCTCCACCACCTTTACAATTGGCTCTTCAGTTGATTTATCAAGGCAGTGCATCACCCGTTCTATTTCTTCATTAATTCTAGCTTCTACTTTCTTTATATATACTGAAGCACTGTTTTCTGCTAAAAATTTCTGGCTTTCCATCTGCAAATAGGAAGCATGATTCTTTAAAAACACAGAAGCAAAATGTGTTTCTGCTTTTAACTATATTTCTACAGTGTGTATCAAAAATCAAACTAAATATAATAAGCACTATCAACACTTTATATAGTGTATTACACATGATCATACAGTCTGCGTTATATACTTTAAAGCATTATTTACATAAAACTGAATTAATACATTATCCTTGAGTAGTGTTTTTCAAATACTGCCAATGTACTCCAAATAGCGGCAAAAGTAAACACATGCCAGAATAAAGCATCTGACTCAAAGTGAGAGTGGCAAATTCTTCTTTGATCTGCTTTAATTTAAAGTTATGCCTAGAAGGAATCATCATGTTTATCATATAGTTTTGCTGGCATACTGTTTATTACTGAAGTCCTCCTGCCACCCTGATTCTCAGGCTCAAAGGAGTATATATACTGAAGTTGGAGAAATGGAGCTTTTAAATAACTATCAATCTTGCCTAACACCAACCTTATAGAGGTTCCACTAAATTATAAATGTTAACCCAAATGATTTAAACTTATTTGAAAGTAGGATTAAGGAATATATCTAAGAATTACATAATAAAAGACACGCTGATATGAACTATAGATAAATTTAATACCACTTCATACTATCTTAACAAAAAGTATTCTTAGTCCTTGAAAATAATCAAATTTCTAAGAATGTACATTAACACACCAAACAAAAATCTTGGTGAGATCATCTTAATAATCCCTGGCTGTCATCATTACCTTATAAATACTGTCTTCTATCTGTCATAGTACTCAGTTATTATTATCACCATTCTATATAATAAAAGGGTAATATGCAAATTGACCCTAATGGCAGAACCACCAGAATGACCGCTGGACCAGTCACTATGAGGCACACTGATCACCTCTAGGTCCCTTTCCCTGGCCAGCAGGCTCCAATCACCCAATGGCAAACAGGGAGCTGGGGTTAGTGGTGGCAGGGGGCGGGGCCGGGGAGCAGGCAGAATGGCCGACATCTCAGTCCCTCTCCCCCTGGCCATCAGGCTCTGATCGCCTGATGGCAAATAGGGAACCGGGGGTGGGTGGTGTTGGGGAGCAGGGCTGACTTCGGGCAGCTGGGGAAGATGGCCCTGATCGTAGGCCAGGACAAGGGACCATACCTGCGCACGAATTTCATACACTAGGCCTCTATTTTCATTATAAATTAGTAATAGTTTAGCTTTGCTTTCAGCAATTTAGTTGGTTTTGGGTTGTACATAATGCTGCAAATATATATCAATTGTATTTACTGACCTATAGTTTTCCAATCAACAGTCTTGAAGACATATATGCACTATGGAATCATGCACTTTCCTACATTTATTTTACTAGTTACTTATATTATCAAAAGCCTGTATAGTGAAACTTCACTGGTGATACACTGCATAGTAACTTGGGAGTAAACAATTTGAAACATAAGAGCCTCAGGAAAAAAAAGGTCAAAAATGTTCAAATTAGTAAGCACATTTAATAACGTTAAGAACATCTTAAAAGAGCACTTATTTATATATCTTCACTGATACGTAATTTTTTACCTGAAAAAATTCTGCAGACATTTCCAAAAAAGGAGCCTCAAAATCTTCTTCATAGACTGATCGTCCTTCAAGACCTAAAATCATTAACATCTGGCACGCATTTCTTATTGCGCCTCTGTCAAAAGAAGTTATAACCACTTGAAAATCAAATTACATCAAAGACTCATACAAAAAATACAACAGAAATAGCTAAAAAGTTTCAGAATATTTTTTTAAATCAGTGACCAATCTCCCAGAAGCAGCTTCTTTGCAACATGAGGTTTTAAAGTAATTTTCATTGGAAAGCAGTACCTTGACTGCACAGGTAGTTATCTCAAGTTGTTCTCAAGCAATAACTTAAACATTTGAAAGAAGTATGTTTAAGATGTCATGTCTAAATAGTTCTATGTATTTAAAAACACAGAATAAAAAAGGCTATTATATCAGGAAGCAGGGAGGATGAAAGGAGGCTGCACAGCTTGACTTGTAAATTTTTGTACCAAATGACTTTTGGGCAATCCTGACCAGGCACCGACGTGGAAATAAAAAACTTTACAGCCCTAGTCGATTTGACTCAGTGGATACAGTGTGGGCCTGCGGACCAAAGGGTCCCGGGTTCGATTCTGGTCAAGGGCATTTACCTGGGTTGCAGGCTCCTCCCTGGCCCTGGTTAGGGCTCGAGCAGGAGGCAACCAATTGATTTGTTTCTCTCACATCGATGTTTCTCTGTCTTTCCCTCTCCCTTCCACTTTTCCTAAATATCAATGGAAAAATATCCTTGGGTAAGGATTAAAAAACAAAAAGCACACAAAAAAAGAACTTTACAAGTCTTCATATATTAGCTGCTTTGAATAGAGAAGCAGAGAAAGCAGCCTTGCATGTTTCAAGCCACTTGAGCTGGTGTCACTGTAATCATTAGAAGGAATATGAGAATAGTACAGTAATATTTCTTAGCTGGTTTAGACTATGTTCAACATTTTTCTTTAAATATGTTAACAAGAAAGGCTAGCCAAAAGCCCTTAAAGAAAAAGACATAGGGAAAAAAATGTTATCACCCAGCCAGAAAAAGAACAAAATGCAAGAATAAAAAATACATGAAAAAACAAAGGAAAAAATTGCCGTCCACTGCATACTTTGTGGGGACAAGGCAGAAGAACTCTTGTAGAAAGGTCTAAAGGTGAGAGAGTATGAATTACAAAATAACTCCTCAGATATTGGAAACTTTGGTTTGGGAATCCAGGAACACATCAATCTGGGGATCATAAATGACCCAAGCACTGATATCTACAGTCTGGAATTCTATGTGCTGGGTAGGCGAGGTTTCAGCATTGCAGACAAGAAATGTAGTTCAGGTTGCACTGGGGCTTAACACACAGTCAGCAAGGAGGAGGCCATGTACTGGTTACAGCAAAAGTATGACCGGGATCACACTTCCTCACAAATTCCCGTTTCTAGCCAAAATGCCAATAAAATATTTTCAGTGAAATGTAAACAAAATGACAACGAAAATCAAATGGGAAGACTTATGGCTGAACTGCTTTAAAAAAAAGTATACCAAATTAAAGGTTAAAATGGTCTCTTCTAAAAATTAGAAGTGTGTTTTTAAGTTAACATCTATGTAACTTTGCTAACTGTGATAAAAGCTTTTGAGAATTTTCATAATGTGTTAGAAAATCAAACTTTCATTTTAATAAAATTTTGACAATAAATTGGTTCTCAGGGTATAACTGCTAAAAGCCAAAACCTAATGAGTTAAAAGATGATTAATACCGGTCTACAACTTCTCCTTTCCGCTCTCTTGCAATCATATCCAATAATGTTTGTCGTAGATGATCCCTAATACAGCCATATCGTACAACTTGATCTCGAAAAATAATTAATCCCAAATTGTAGACATTCTCCACATTATTTTGTTGTACATATACACGGTCCTGCAGTGAAAATAAAATCATAAAACATGAGTAGATCTCTTGCAGACATAATAATCACTGTAAGCTACAATAGTAAAGGAAATAAAATTCCCAAAGTAGTCAATTTTGCAGGTGAAAAACACTTCAAGCTATCTTAAACAAAACGAAATATTCTACTACCTCCTAAGTTATAGAAAAGATCTTTCAATTTACAATTGTTACTGAAACAAACGGTGCCCATTTACCCTAAAAAAAAAAAAAAAAAGGAGAAAAAAGCTAGCACACACCGGGAGGGGCAAGTAAGCAGAAAGCAGAGGAGAAAGGTAATCAGATCTTTCTTTCTCCCCAAAGCCGTACCATGCTCAAACATGGTTCTTACTTTATTAAATATTCTACTTGAAGATCATATTCTATGAATGAAAACTGTGAGCTGAATGAAATACAGATCCAAATGGTTTAAGTTGATTGCTTATTGGTAAATATTAAAAGGCTCTAAAGCTTATAACAGAGCAGCATTAAATATTACATAATTAAAACACCTCCAGTTACTATCATTTTCAACAGATCACTTACTAGTAATCATCTTATGTTCAAGTTCTTACCAACACTGATTACAGGTATCTCACTACAGAGCAGTGGTCCCCAACCTTTTGGACCTCACGGACCATCAGTGGTCCACGGACCACCAGTTGGCGACTGCCTGCTATAGAGCACAAGTAACCCAGAACTATTGGCTATGAAAGTCTAATTTTGGGCATTCTTTGAAATTCAGTATTACATCAAAATACACAGAAACAACTACTGTTTTTAGTTCACAAAGGAATTAGTAATAGAATTCTCTTCTGTTCTTAAACACGATTTCTCTGGGCTTTAGTGGGTCTGTGAACTTCCTAAAATTATAAAATTATTGTGTTTGTTCATATATAAGTACTTTGGAAACAAAGCTCAGAGCTTTCACCAGATTCTTAAAGGCATCTGTAATCCAAAAACAGTTAAGAACCACTTCATATGGATCTTTTAACGTGTGTGGTGTTATTTTGTTTTGTTTCTTTTCTTTCTTTTTTTTTTTACATTTTAGATAGGTTTTATTTATCAAAGTACTACATTACTTAGATTTAATAAATTTTAGAAGCTGTACAACAAACAGATAAGAATAATTTGTATCCTTTCTTTTAAAAGAAACACTGTCATTACAAGCAACATCAAAGCTACAAGCTGAACATGAACAAAAGTTCTAACATATTAGCAATGCACCTACAATGATATTGATTAACCTTCCAACCAATTTTTACTAAATTCTCCATGAGTACTACTCTCTTCATATATCATTCCTCCAATCTTCTTTTATGTATCTTACATAATGGTACATATCTAATGGATAAAAGGAAAACTGCTCTTTTATTAGCATCTGTGGTGCTCACATTTTTTTTTAAGTCCTGAAATCAACTTCAGTGAGTTTGAAATTTTCATTGATAACTTCTCCGACAAGTTCTCAGGTTTCACACTATCCTCAAGATCTTAAATTCCAAAATTTCCTCTGAACACATCCTTCCTGCTATTTTATAGCTCTCACTGTTTCTTATGCACTGAAACTACTCTTTACACTCATGTCCTTCAAGTCCAACTTCCCTACTGTCATCCAGGTTTGCCTCACGTTTCAGTATAAAACAAGTTGTCCTTAAAAAGTGGCACAAATCTAACCTAATGAAGCAAAAAGTCACACAGGTTCAGGAGACCCAGAGATTCCTAAACAAGAAACCAAACAGGCAAACACCCAGCCACATCATAATTAAAATGCCAAAAATTAAAGATAGAGAGATCATCTTCAAGGTAGCAAGAGAAAAGCAATTTGTTACTACAAAGGAGTTCCCATAAAACTGTCAGCTGATTTTTCATCAGTAACTGCCAGAAAGGGAATGGCATGAAGTATTCAAGGTAATAAAAAGCAAGAATCTGAAACCAAGTTTTCTATATCCAGCAAGGCTATCATTCATAAATAGGTGAAATAAAGAGCTTCCCAGACATAAAAAAGGCAAATGAGTTTATCACCACCAAACCAGTACTGTAAGAAATGCTAAAGAAATTGCTGAAATGAGAATAGAGAAACAGACATAAAGAATAAAAATGACGATAACTAAGTACCTGTCAATAATAACCTTAAATGCAAATGCTCCAATCAAAAGACACAGGGTGGTTGAATGGATACAAAAACATGAACAAATTACATGCTGCCTACAAGAGACCCACCTCAGAACAAAAGACTCACAAAGGAAGAGAGTGAAGGGATGGAAAATTTTTTCCATGCAAATGGAAATGAAAAACAAGCTGGGTTAGCAATATTCATATCTGACAAAACAGACTTCAAGATGAAGGCCATCACAAGAGACAATAAAGATCACTACATAATACTAAAAGGGTCAATCCAACAAGAGGATATAACTCTGGGAAGCATATATGTACCCAACAATGGAGCACTTAAATATATATAACTTCTAGAGAACTTTAAGGGAGAGACTGACTGCGATTTCGTCACAGTACAGTCACTAACTTCACTGGATAGATCTTCCAGACAAAAATTAAGAAGGAAACAATGACTCTAAAGGACACACTGGATCAGATGGATTTAATTGACATTTATAGAACATTTCACCCCAAAGCTGCAGAATATACATTCTTCTCAAGTGCACATGGATCATTCTCAAAGATAGACCACATGTAAGGACATGCAAAAAGATTGAAATAATATCAAGCACCTTCTCGGATCACAATGGAATAAAATTAGAAATCAACTATAGTAAAAACATTCAAAAACATTCAAATGCATGGAAACATGTTATTAAAAACAATGAATGGTTTTCCAATGAGATCAAGAAAGAAATCAAAACCTTTCTGGAAACAAATGAAAATGAATACACAACAACCCAAAATACATGGGACACAGCAAAAGCAGTCCTAAGAGGGAAGTTCATAGCACTATAGGCCTATCTCAAAAAACAAGAAAAATTAGTAATAAACTATTTAACCCTGTAACCCAGAGTAAGTAGAAGAAAGGAAATAATAAAGAAGAAATAAATGATATAGAGGCTAAAAAAACAATACCAAAAAAATCAATGAAACCAAGAGCTGGTTCTTTGAAAAGATAAACAAGATTGATGATCCATTAGCCAGACTCATTAAGAAACAAAGAGAGAGGACCCAAATAAATAAAATCAGAAACGAAACCGGCAAAGTAACAACCAACACCACAGATATACAAAGGATTACAAGAAGATACTATAAACAACTACATGCCAACAAACTGGACAATGTGGATGAAATGGACAAATTCCTAGGAAAATACAATCTTCCAAAACTCAAGCAGGAAGAATCAGAAAACCTGAATAGGCTGGTAAGTACTGATAAAACTGAATCAGTAATAATAATAGTAGTAATAATAAAAAAAGTCTCCCAGCAAACAAATGCCCTGTTCCCGACAGCTTCACAGGAGAGTTTTACCAAACATTCAAAGACGAACTAACACCTATCCTCCTCAAACTATTCCAAAAAATCCAAAAGGAAGGAACACTTCCAGCTCTTTCTACGAAGCCAGCATTATCCTATTTTCAAAACCAGATAAAGACACTACAAAGAAAAGAAAACTACAGGCCAATATCCCTGATGAACACAGATGCTAAAATCTTCAACAAAATATTAGCAAACTTGATCCAGAAATATGTTAAAAAGATCATATGCCATTGACCAAGTGGGATTTATTCCAGGGATGAAAGGTTGGTACAATATTCACAAATCAATAAACGTGGGATTTCTTAAGAATAGTAACTGTGCATGGAGGGACCTGGAAAGTATTATGCTAAGCGAAATAAGCCAGTCAGAGAAAGACAAGTATCACATGATCTCACTCATATGTGGAATCTAGTGAACAAAATAAACTAATGAACAAAATAAATCCTGACATAGAAGCATGGAACAGACTGTGAAATATCAGAGGGAGGTGGATGTGGGGATGGGTGGGAAGAGATCACCCAAAGAATTTGTATGCACACACTGAGTGGCCAGGTTACTATGACCACCTGACATTTGTAGGCAAATTAGCCATAGACTGCATCGTATGGGATATGGAAGCCCAAGGCCTGTTCGAACACCTTTGCTGTCTGCAGTTACCAAG
>NW_006290306.1:6198434-6201568 GCF_000327345.1 Myotis davidii
GGTGGCCCCACAATCAACAGATCTCAATCCAATTGAGCATTTGTGGGACGGAGTTAAAAGAGCCATCAGGCAGCTGGTTCCACGACCATCAAATCTCACAGAACTGGACAGTGCTATTCATCAGGCCTGGTGTCAGATTCCTCGCATCACCTTTCAACATCTCGTGGAATCAATGCCAAGAAGAATCACCGCAGTATTAAAGGCAAAAGGTGGCCCAACGAAGTACTGATGGAGTGGTCATAAAAATCTGGCCACTCAGTGTTTGTGTGTGTATCCATCCCACGTTCAAAGGCTGTTAAATCATGTTGTTTACCCATATCTTCAGAAAAAAATCACTACTACTGTCCTAGTAAACAACCTGCTTCCCTATTTATAATGGTCTGGCCCTCTAGCAACTTCAGAGTGAAATTATAGCTAATTTGCCTACAAACGTCAGGTGGTCATAATAATCTGGCCACTCAGTATATGTATATATATTATTAGTAAGTTTAACATATTACTAAGCATTAATCTTAATTTAGGCTAAGAGAAATGTAAAAAAAATTAGGTCGGATTAAAAGGCACATATACTGCAATCTTCAGAGTAAATTAAGATAGCTAGAGTGATTTTTTAAAAAAATATCCCCCTTTTGGGTTTTATTGCAGTATATTTCATATGCTATAAAATTCACTCATTTTAAGACTACAGCTCAATAATTCAGTTAATTCTTATAGCTATGTAACCATTGCCACAATTTAGTCCTACACTATTTCTATCACTCCCTCCTCCCCAAAACCTTTCAAGCCACTTGCAGTCAATCCCCACTTCCAGTACCCCTGCTCTCTTTCTATAAATTTCCTTTCCTAGACATTTTACGTAATTAAAATTATATAAAATGTGATCTTTGGCGTCTGATTTTTCACCAAGCATAAAGTTGCTAAGGTTGTAACATGTTTCAGTATTTCATTCCTTGTTAGTGCTGAATAGTATTCCATTGTATGAATATACCACATTTAGTTTATTCATTCACATCAGCTGAAGGATATTTTGAGCTGTTTCCAGTTTTTGTCTACTATGAGTAATGTTGCTATGAACATTTAGGTACAACCTTTTTGTGGACATATGCTTTCATTTTTCTTGGATAGATTTCTAGGAGTGGAAGTATTGAGTCATATGAAAAGTGCCTATTTTTCCTAAAGTGAAAATATCAATTATTATAAATTTCTGAATATGAAAATACTAGATGTGGAGTTAGGAATTCTTCATATGATCTCACGCTCTACCATTAACGAATATATGATGATTAAAGTGTTTGAGCAAAGCTTAGAACATTTAACTCCATGGAAGTTGATTGTAGATAAGGGAGATACAGATGACGTAGGATAAAAGCTACACCTTTTAAACGGAGACTGTCAAGGTGTATATAATGATTATACATAAGTGACATATAATACTAACCCTGAAATTTAATGGGTACCAAAGAGATAATAAAATGGAGAAGGGAAACCCCACAAAATTGAGTGTGGCTATTTAAATTAGTAATACTAAATACACATTTATATTAAATGTCTGGTATGTATGATTAATTACCATCAAGCAAAATAAAAGCTATACATGATGTACTCACCACTTATGTGTGCATGTTAAACATATATGCATGTACATATTTACAATAAACTTGATATATGTGAAAATATTTGCTAAATGAACATGTTAAATCTGTTGATTGATTATTAGCACTATCAGAAGGAATTCAATGTGTGAATGGATACACAATAGCATTTTCAAAAAGAGGAACCTCTCTTTGTTACAATACAATCTCAAAGTACAGATAAAATAAAATCATCCCAAGAGAAAAAATATTAAATCACCTAAAAATATTTTAATCTCAGGCTTTTTAGCCAAAATGTAGTCTGTATGAATCCAACATTTGTCATTTATCTATTGAAGAGAGCTCAGCAAAAAAAGTTGGTGGCTGCTTCTATTTGTCTTTTTAAGTCAAAATGCAGGCATTTTAAATATAAAGTGTTCTGAAAAACATGTTTGAAAGCCCAATGTCTGGGTCAAACACCAGACTGAATAAAGATATGCGAGTTTCATCACCACAGAGATAAGCTACATTGTAAATTTCTAAATTTATGGTTATCTCTCAGGAGTTGCTAACCTGAAATGGGCAAGAACCTTCAGAAGCTAGGTGGATCAGAGCAGGGGGTGCAGTGCTGGGGGTAGTGGTGATGAGAAAGAGTAATCAATGACAGGACCACTTCATTGTTCCTGTTTTCACAGAGCTGGGAAAAAGTCAGACTGCTTTGCATCTGATTTCATCTGTGCAGTTAGCTTGATAAACCAACTTAGAAGTACTGATCTGTAACGCAACATCAACCTCACAAAGTTATTTCACTTATCTACACTTTTATAAGATAAACTTCCCTGCCAAGAAAAACTATAAAAGCTAGATTTTTTAAAAAGTACCACTTCGAAAGCATAAACTAGGATAAGTAGGTCTCTAGGAGCTGAGGTGGAGAGCTACAGTCTTTCTTCCTCTGCTACAAGAAAAGGGACCACAACCAACTGATGTCCAGGTAAAACTCCTTTGGCAGATAGCTACTCCTCAACTAGGGCTCTTTTCTCAGTCGACAGAGGACATCAGCCTACAAGATGCTGGGCCGTACAAGGCCACAGATATTACTACTATTACCATCTCGGAAAATATTTGCCTTTTCCCCTTAACTAATGCTTCACCAAGACACCTAATCCATCAAGACACCTGAGAGATCAAAGTCAGCATGCAACAGTATTCTTAGAAGCGTCAAGATGTGCTATGTAAAAATATAAATGTTACAAAAGATAAATCTGGGCAAAGTCAAGAAATGAGTTTGTAAGTGGGCTAAACAGCTTCATTACTTAGGGGATGGTATTAAATACAAATAAAAATAAAACAAGAAAATTTGTTATGAAGTTCAAAAAGTAACTTAACTCTTACCAATTAATTTAATTTACATGCAAGAATGGTTTAGCAAATATTTTTAATCAACAGTCATTATGTCACAGAAAAGCAAAGGCGGATAAATGGATAGTAGGCGCAGTGCACAATGGTACACACACGAAAAGAAACAAATTATAAGCTCTTTCACAGTATTTCTCTTATCTCGTG
>NW_006290306.1:6201715-6205332 GCF_000327345.1 Myotis davidii
GTAAATATTAATTTAGACCAGTGGTTCTCAACCTTGGATGCACATAAGAATCACCTGGGACTCTTTTAAAAATCCTGATTCTGGGCCCTCATCCTCCAGAAATTGTTTCTTTTGTTATGAGGTGGGGCCACAACATTAGTAACAGAAACAGAATTTCCGGAGGATGAGGCCCAGAAATCAGGATTTTAAAAAGATTCCCAGGTGATTCTAATGTGCAGCCAAGGTTGAGAACCACTGATTTAGACAAAGAGCACTGTTAAAATTGTAGCAAATAGCTCTGAAAGGTGGTTCATCAAGCAAACTGTAGGGTAGGTTAATCAAACTCTTTAAGTTTTCATTTATTTTTTAAAAAGAGGATAAGAAAAGAGAAATGTAAG
Organism: Myotis davidii; assembly: GCF_000327345.1. Lineage (NCBI taxonomy): Eukaryota > Metazoa > Chordata > Mammalia > Chiroptera > Vespertilionidae > Myotis > Myotis davidii. The sequence continues at coordinate 6,202,093 of NW_006290306.1, forward strand.
CAGCGTGAAAAATCTTTATAAATATTAAACATTTATCCTGTTCATACACTAGAGATAAACCCTGAAAAATTAGATTTATTTAAAAGAACAAATAAGCAAATAATTTTCTGTAGAAAGTGGCTACTGTCTGTCTGTTAGGACATTTTTGAACCTGCTTTCCCAAGCATAATCACTAGGCAATCTTCTATCAACAAGTAATACATTTAAGAGTTTTCAAACAGAGTTCCCTTTCTAAACATGACTTAAGAAGGCTTAACACAATGAATATGGAATAAGAAATTTTAAAAAACAACCACACAAAAACCTATAATTTTACAGTAGAAATAAGTCTAATTAGCTCAAAATTTAAAGAACTGTCCCAATATTTTCCCAATGCTAGTGGTTCACTACATTGTTGAAAGGGCATCATTAAGATATGAAAGAGTAAATTATACAGAAATAGCAACATTTCTAGGTTGAATTTTACTAAAGTGAATGAAAAAGCAGAGAATATGGTGTCAAAAACCTGGCTGGAAAACAGCTCTACAACTAAAGCTGCAAGTTTCCATCACTGTAAAAGGGCCCCAAATCTCTCAGGCCTGTGAAAGTTAAAAAAAAAATCTTATATAATAAAGAGCTAATATGCAAATGGTCATCATGCCCTCGCGCAGGGGCCGGGTCCCTGAGGCTGCGCCCCCCTCGCCCCACCCCAGCGCCGGGGGACCCAAGGCTGTGCCCCCCCAACCCTGCGGGGCTTGATGGGGGTGGGGCTGGCCGGATCTGGGTCTTGCGCGATTTCAAGGCGCGCAAGGGTGCGCGGGGACTTAACTCTGGGTCCTGCGGCATGCCCCAGACCTGAAAGGAGGGAGATTTTCATATACATTTTACTGATTTTCTTTCATCTCTGACACTTCTATTATAAAGAAAGGGCAAATAGCAATATTAAAATATTTCCTCTAATTCGCTTTTAATGTGCATGAATTTCGTGCACTGGGCCATTAGTGTAGTTATAAGAAGTCCTATTTAAAAACAATTTTTATTCATTTTAAGAACTGTCCTAGAATGTTTGACAAATCAAAATTTGTCATCTCTCTCTAAAGCTGTATAAATCGCACCAAATCATAAAAGCACTGTTCCATACTCCACAATTTAATAATCTGATGGTAGGAAAAAAACAGAAAAACAACAGGAAACAGAACCATAAGAGTAATCACTCTCAAGGTCTTGGATGGAGATATATCTATATATATCCCTAATATGCAAACAGACCAAATGGTGGAACTGAAAAACCAAAAACAACTGGTCACTATGATGTGTGCTGACCACCAGGGGGCACACATGGAACATGGCGGACACTGGCTACGGTGGGATGGTGGAGCAGGTGAGCGGGGGCGCCGGACCAAGGTGGGGCGCTGGATGCTGTCATTGGGGTGAGCCTCTGGTGGCTATTGAAAATTCTTTGCTCACATGCGCCATGGTCCTGACTGGCCCTCGTACATGCTGCTGGCACTGGAGCCACCGCTCGCACCTGCTGCCGGCGCTGGAGCCACCTCTCACACCTGCTGCCGGCACTCAGCACCAGCCTTGATTGCCCCTCAGGGTTTCTCCACCTCCTCCTTGCTAAGGGGTGACTGGGGCCAGCAGTTACCTCTTGCACCTGCAAAAGCACCATGTGCCGTGAGTGCATGGGAGCTGTAGTGGCAGGAGAGTGGCTGCCGGCAGGCGGGGATGGGAGGCCGCGGAGGGAGGGGTCAGGTGGGGGCATGGAGCATGGGCCGAGACCCGCCCCAGTGCCCACCACAGGCTCATGCCCCACAGTTCCTTTGAAGGTGTACAAATGCGTGGACTGGGCCCCTGGTGAGATGATAACAAGTATAGGAATGAAGACATGTATTACAGAAGTGTTATAATTCAGTGGTTATGAGCATAGATTTAAGCCCTAACCCATTTGGCTCAGTGGAGAGGGCATCAGCCGGCAGACTCAAGGGTCCCAGGTTCGATTCCGGACAAGGGTATGTACCTTGGTTGCGAGCACATACCTAGTAGGGGGTGTGCAGAAAGCAGCTGATCGATGTTTCTCTCTCATCGATGTTTCTAATTCTCTCTCTCTCCCCCTTCCTCTCTGTAAAAAAATCAATAAAATACATTAAAAAAAAAAAGCACAGATTTAAGAGCCAGTCAATCCTATCTCTGCCGTTTACTAGCTTTGACCTTAAGCATCTGTGTCAGCTTCCCATCTGTGAAGTAACATCTACTCTAGATGCCAGTCCACACATTCCACTTCTAAACTTAAAAGAACATCTTTAATAAGACCAAGTCCTCTGCCAAGAACAACTATAAAAGCTGGATGAAAATAAAAAGCTACCACCTCACACACATCAAGATGGCTATTATCAAAAAACAAAATAAAACAAAACCAAAACTACAAAAAATAACAAGTACTGGGGAAGGATATGAATAAATTGAAGCTCCTGAGCAGTCTTAAAGAAATATTTGCATACCTGTATTCACAGTAGCATTATTCAAAATAAACAAAGGGTAAAAACTACCTAAGTGTCCAGTTATAAATGAATGGATAAACAAAGTGTATTATATACATTCAACAGAATTATTATTCATCCTTAAAAAGGAAGGGAATTCTGACACATGATAGAACTTTGAGTTACAAAAGGTCAAGTACTCTAATTCCATTTATATGACATCTAGAGTGGTCAGATTTATAGAGACAGGAAGTACAATGGTGGTGACCAGGCATTGAAATGAAAAGTGAATGGGGAGTTGTTATTTAATGGGTACAGAGTATTAGTTTTGCACGATCAAAGTTCTAGAGGTGGGTAGAGGTGACAGTTGCATGACAGTATGAATACATTTAATATCTATGAACTGTACACTTAAAAATAGTTAAGATAACAATTTTGTTATGTTTATCCTATCTATTAATAGAGAACCATGGTAATTAACCGTAACTTCGCTACCCTTCCCATTGGCTAATGAGGGAGATATGCAAATTAACTGCCAACCAAGATGGCGACCGGCAGCCAGGCAGCTGAAGAGAACAGGAGGCTTGCTTGCTCCAGTGATGGAGGAAGCCAAGGTTCCCTGCCTGCCACGGCCCGGCTCTGAGCTTCCACTCTAAGCAACAATGTTGCAATTATATAAGCTAAACAAACCCCAGATACCTGCTTTCAGCAGGCCCTGGCCTGAAGCGGCAACAAAGTTTCAATTATAGAAGGTAAATAAATCCCAGAATTAAAAAAAAAA
>NW_006290306.1:6205692-6211150 GCF_000327345.1 Myotis davidii
TCGGCCCGGCGCTGAGCCCGACCAGGGGCTGCACCTAGGGATTGGGCCTGCCCTCTGCCACCCGGGAGCAGGCCTAAGCCAGCAGGTCGTTATCTTCTGAGGCGTCCCAGACTGCGAGAGGGCACAGGCCGGGCTGAGGGACCCTCCTTCCCCGCCAGTGCACAAATTTTTGTGCACCGAGCCTCTAGTTATACAATATTTTTTTAAAAAGCTAACAATTTAAAAGCACCGAAGAACAACAAAGACAACCTGGAATTGTGGGGTCTAGATTCTGGAGAGAAGGCAAGTATACTGAGAGGAAACCCACATTCACCTTTACTCATTCCCTTGGGCCATTTGTTTTATCTGGAGGACTGGAAATAAGACAACAAGCAGAAAGTCACAGGTGGGCTGGCTATCAAGCAGCTAGAACTCATGAGGGTTCAAAGGCTGCAGAAGAGAGAAATCCAAGTAAGAACCAGAAATTTGGCAAATAATTTTCATTAAAGTGTTCACTGACATATTACCTACGTATGGATGAGACACCAAAACACCAAAGAGCAGCACTGGAAGGCAAAAGAGCTGAACAGAGACTGTTGGCCTACTTGCAGTGGTGAAGAGACAAAAGTTGGAATTTAAGGCACAGTTATGTAGAGAGCAAACTGATAAACACCTCTGGCTTTCACCTGAGACCCCGGAAGGGCTATTCCCAGTGAGCAGACATATGCCCTGGAAATAGAGGCAAACTAAAAATAGACCAATCTTAACATATCCTAAAAGCCAGCTTCAACAAACTCATAGTGATCTGCCCATACTGTACCTGCTAGCCCAAAGAAAATCATATTTCCCTTTAAGAAAGATAGTCTCCACATTTTTCATATAGTGTTGGTAAAAGTACCAGGTTTGTTCTCCCACCAAAATAAAACACCCCAGGGTCAAATGTCTGAAAACACCCCAGGAAGTCAGAAGTATTCTAAGACTCATACAATGAGGAAGTAGTTGAAAACAAAACAAAACTAATATAAAGAAAACTGTAAGTCAAGGATCTATGCTGTAATCACTAAGATAACCACTAAAATAATTTTAAAAGACTATATAATTAACAGCTAATGGGGAAGGAGAATGGGGCAATAAAACATATTTGATGCACCTATAGTGGGATGGCAAATTTAAATCCAGATATCAATAATTACATTAATGTAAATGAACTATATGCTTCAATTTAAAAACAAAGATTATCAGATGGGTTTAAAAGGCATAATATTACTATATGGTGCTTGCAAGTGAAATATAAGGACACAGAAAGGTGGAAAGGAAAAGATGTTAAGAAATTCTCCATGCAAGCATTTATCAAAGAAAGCTCATAAAATAATACAATACAAAGTAGACTCTAAGGTAAGAATCATTAATAGAGATATAGAATATTTCATAAAAATTCAACAGAAAGATAAAATGATCCTAAATTTATATTCATTTTGTAACAAAACCTCCAAATATATAAACTAAAAGAAGTAGACAAATCAAAATTTATAATAAATGATATTACAAATCTAAAGATATTAACATTTCTTAATAGGTGATAAGACAAGTAGACAATAAAAATTAGTGTGAAAGATTTGAACATAGTTAATAAATTTGACCAAACTGATATGTATGCAACACTATCTAACAATTACAGACAAAAACTGGAATTAACTGAAATTTAAAACTTTTCTTCAAAAATACCATGAAGAGAAATGCAAGCCCAGAATGAAAGACAATATTTCACATACATACATCTGACAAAGAACATCTATCTAGAACAGCGGTTCTCAACCTGTGGGTCGCGACCCCTATGGGGGTTGAACCCCCCTCCCCAGGGGTCGCCTAAGACCATTGGAAAAACACATATATAATTACATATTGTTTTTGTGATGAGTCACTATGCTTTAATTATGTTCAATTTGTAACAATGAAATTGGGGGTCACCACAACATGAGGAACTGTATTAAAGGGTCGCAGCATTAGGAAGGTTGAGAACCACTGATCTAGAATATATAATGAACTTCCAAAACCCTCCAGGAAACTCACATTAAAAATAAATGGGCAAAAATGATTTATGTACTTTTTATATTCTATAGCAACAAAAATGTTTTCAAAAATTAGAAGAACAGTTTCAAATTAGTGTAGGGCTAGTGTACCATCAAGTGGATAGATGAACTGCTAGGGTATCTGATTTTTTGGTGAGTTTCTACGTATTATGATAATAATGTTTTTAAATAACTTCTAATGACAATTAGGAATCTAAATCTTAAAAAGTCAATTTTCAATGAGGACTTTAATATTAGATTCAAAATTAAAAAATAAGAAACATAGAATACAAAGGATTTCCAATGTTCTTTGATAGCTTACATAAGTGATTTTCAACCAGTGTCCCAAACATTTTTAAAATATGCAATGCCTGACTATTTTAGGGGCAATGACTTCTTTTCCCTCAGACTGTCAAATAAGAAAATGACAACACTGCATCTTGGCCTTTTAGCTAAGATCAAGTGTAAAAATATGACAACAGTCAACACAACAATAGCCATCTGGTGTGAATGAATTAAAATTGTATCTATTTTTTTTTGTCAGATTGGCAATATATATGTTTTTTGCTGAGCTCTAGAATTTTAGTAATTAGTTAATGAGTGCCATGAGACTGAAAACTGTTGGCATAAATCAGAGAGGGAGTCACTATTATTAAATTAGGCTTGGGAAACTAGGATTATCTGCCCAGTTTTCCATATCATAAAAATTTCCCAATGACAGAAGAACCTTGAAAAAGGAAACACAGGTTTTTAGAACAGGGCTTGATACAGAATACACACTTGATGTATACTTGCTGAATGAATGAATTTATCCTCATAAATACAAAGGTGAATGAATGTTAGCTCAATTCAGTAAATTATCAAATTCTTTTAAGCAGAATCTATAATAATAAAAGTATAATATGCTAATTAGACCAGATGTCTTACCAGATGAAGCTGGGGCTGCGAGGGAAGCCTGGGTCCCAGGTGCCAGAGGGAAACTGGTGCCGGCAGCCAGGGAAAGGAAGGCCTACTCTTGCACAAATTTCATGCATGGGGCCTCTAGCTTGTACATAATTATACATATACAGTAGAGGCCCAGTGCACAAAATTCGTGCACAGGAGGGGGGGGGGAGCAGGGGAGATCCCTCAGCCAGGCCTGTACCCTCTCACAATCCAGGACCTCCCCCTCCCAATCTGGCACTGCTGGCTTCTAATCGCTCACCTTCCTGCCAGCCTGATCACCCCTAACAACTCTGCCTGCCTGCCTGATCGCCCCTAACCCCTCTGCCTGCCTGCCTGATCACCCCTAACCACTCGCCTGCCTGCCTGGTTGCCCCTAAACACTCTGCCTGCCTGATTGTCCCTAACTGCCCCTGCCTCAGCCCCTGCCACGGCGGCTTCATCCGGAAGGATGTCTGGAATGACGTCTGGAAGGTCATTCGGCTGCCTGATCTAATTAGCATATTACGCTTTTATTATTATAGATAATTCTCCTGCAATGAGGTGAAGACCATGAGCTTTGGAATAAAAAGACTTCACTACTTCAGTAATGTTAATAACGGTGTGCTCTTGGCAGGTTAATCTAACTTCAGTTTATTCATTTGCAAAATGGAGAATATGATACTCACCTGGAAGTTCAGGTATTTAAAACATTTTGACAGAGCTATAGTCATGTAGTAAATGATATTTGTTGATTTGTATTTTTACTTTTTCAAATAAATAGAAATTTTATTGCTTTCCCAAACTACAATAAAAGTATTGTAGAAACATAAATTGATATAAATTAAAATACTCAAGGTGCTTAAAATAGTGCCTGGCACAACTAAGAGCTGTGAAAATGCTATCTGCTATTACATGGAAGAGCACTGGGTAAACTCATAGGCAACCAAGGCTCTATCAACACACCTTAAGAGTTGTTGAAGACACTACCATTAATACTAATCTACCCACAACTTCGGTTTTTCCTTCATTACCATGCGCTAGACATCATGTGTAGCTATTCACTTTGTTTTAAAATGGTATAAAACTTCAGAGCAGAAAGAGCTCTAAAACTTAAAATGATCTAATCAACACATCTTCCAATCATATCCCATAGATAGGCTTCAGGGAAACAACCCATTAATCCCTTGAAAATGCATATATAAAAGGATATGTTGTGTGGTGTGTGCATGCACACACACGTCTTCTAGGAAAGGGCCCATGAATTTTGAACATTCTTCAAGGGGTGTCTAAGCCCCCAAAAGATAAGAACCAGAGCTCTTACCCAGTAAATATAATTTATTTTCCTTACAGATGAGATAACAGAGTCTTACCTCAAGAGGTTAAATGACTTAAGCAAATTAGTGACAAAGTAGGAACTAAAGCTGAGTATCTCATTAAGTATTTTACTCACTACTCCAAATTTCCTATATATATATATAGTATTGGGGCATCTGCTTTATGTAGAAAAATTTCACTTCCTTTATTACATTAACAAATATGTGCTCTATTTCTGACTGTACCATAGGACCTACTTCATGCTGAATATATATCTGCCTCCCTAAACTCAATGTCATGGACTGCTTGCTACATCATTGCACAAACAGAAAAACAGCTTACAGGTCATATTTAAGGTGTTCGTGGTTCCATTAGTTTGAAACAGAAACTACTGAGATGGAAGGCAATGAAAAATTCCCAATTTTCAAGTACAACACGCTTAACCTTTAAAGTATTTATGACGATGCCCTGGTTTTATTTTTCATTAAGGGTTAGTGCTTGGCTTTTGATCTAACCATAAAAAGATGCCAAGTTATTATATCATCAGTCACAAACTAGAGCACATATGGGGAAAGCCTGTCTTGAACAGACTCCTCTTACAAAAGCAGTCAGTGAAAATTCTGAACAGGTGTGAAGCTTAATAGCCCCAAAGCCATTGAATCCACTTCCTTCTAAGATATCATTTTGAAAGAGAGCAAGTGCTGAGAAGATTCTTAAGCAACCTATCCGTGTTCTCCTAGAATATAACTACTTTCAAACTGCTCTAAATGTGTAATCTATAAATGTTTTTTTGGACCCCAAAGCACCAAAATCTTTAGAAAAAAACAGACTCACAAATTCCACTATCTCTATGTTCTCATCCTATTTATGACCTCCAAGGACACAAAAATACTTGTTAACTTCAACAAATAGTATTTGTTTCTCACATTATTTTTCACAACTCTATTCCTTGCCATCTATTACCTTTGGTAACTGTAACATTCATAATAATGTTTAATCTGGAACACTCCTTACAGATAGATGGCTTAATTTTCATCTCCCATCTTACCAGGATTTCCTGCCCATCCCCCACTCTACCCAACTGCCCCATACTGATATAGGCAAATCCTAAACCTATCATGAAAAAGCATCAAACATTTCTGGCACTGAAGAGCTTTTTCCTTCCACCTTTC
>NW_006290306.1:6211192-6212257 GCF_000327345.1 Myotis davidii
ACTTCCAAATCCCATTTTCCGGTAATGAAAAGAAAATAGGATTCCACCGAGTCTCCTATCTACCCCCTCTGGAACTTCTGTGAGGATCAAATGAGATGAGGCATGGGAAAATGCTTCACAGACATTTGGTTAAAGTGTAAAATGTTTGCACCTGGCTATAAAGCAAGTCAAGTTCCTGGGCTGAAGAAACTGCAAGGAGGCTAGTCTCCAGGGAGAGGAAGCCGGTGCCCACAGCCACTGTTTCCAGGCTGGGCTGGGGGCCACATTTTTCACTAGGGGATTTTGGCAGTATTGGTTGGGATTTGGTGGGGTGTTGCTCTGGGATGGTGGTGGGGCCTATGTCCCACTTGGGGGAAGCCGAGTGTTGCTTTGTGGGCACCAGGTCTGCAGTGCCATTTCTGTGTTGAGCATCTGTTCCCTAGTGGTCAGTGTGCGGCATAGTGACTGGTGGGAGGGTTAGACACTTAGTATATTAGCCTTTTTATATATAGACAAGAGGCCCGGTGCACAAAAATTTGTGCACTTGGGGGGAAGGGATGGTCCCTCAGCCTGGCCTGTGCCCTCTCGCAGTCTGGGACCCCTCGGGAGATAATGACCTGCCGGCTTAGGCCCGCTCCTGGGTGGCAGAGGGCAGACCCAATCCCTAGGTGCAGCCCCTGGTCGGGCTCAGAGCAGGGCGGATCGGAGGTTGCGATGCCACCCTCAGTCATGCTAAGGGTAGGGCCGATTGGGGAGTTGGGGCACCGCCCCCTGTCACACTCAAGGCAGGGTGGATGGGGAGGTTGCAGCGCCACCCCGTCACCCACAAAACAGGGCCAATCTGGGGGTTGGGGCATTGCCCCCTGTCACGCACAGAGCAGGGCCCATCAGGGGGTTGAGGAGCTCCCCCGTCACTCACAGAGTAGGGCTGATAGGGGAGTTGGAGCACCGCCCCCTGTCACACACAGACCAGGGAGGATCAGGGGGTTGGGGCGCCACCACTGTCACACTCAGGGCAGGGCCGATGGGGAGGTTATGGCTCTACCCCATCACACACAGAGCAGGGCCCGTTGGGGGGGGGGGGTG
>NW_006290306.1:6212910-6229417 GCF_000327345.1 Myotis davidii
ATGTTTCAAGCTGCAGGCTCAGAGGCCGGCAAGGCAGGCGGGGAATGTTGGAGTCCTCCTTCACTGAAGCAAGCGACTTGCTAGTTAGTTTCAAGCTGTCGGGCTGCCAGCCGCCATCTTGGCTGGCAGTTAATTTGCATATCACTCTGATTAGTCATTGGGAAGGGTAGCCGTCATAAGCTAATTACCATGTTTCTCTTTTATTAGATAGGACTAGGGGCCCGATGCACGAAGATTCGTGCAAGAATGGGCCTTCCTTCCCCTGGCTGCCGGCACCGCCTTTGCTCTGGCTGGAGCCGCCATTCTGCATTTGCTCCAGCCCAGAGCCACCTTTCCACCTGCGCTCCAGCCCGGATCCGCCTTTCTGCCTTCCCTTGCTGCCCAGAGGCCTGGAGTGGCTGGGGCTGTGTGGAAAGCCTGCGTTGTCACCAAGGCGACGACGCAAATGTCCTGCCCCACCCCAGATGCTCCATGCCAGTACATGCAAATTAATCCGCCATCTTTGTTGGGTTAATTTGCATACTCATTCCTGATTGGCTGGTGGGTGTCATGATGGTACTGTCAATTTGCATCTTCTCTTTTATTAGTGTAGACATTTCTAAACTAAAATCAGTTTCACTGGACTACAAGTGAAGGTGTCTACAGGACCTGTTCCTTTTTTAGGCTCTGAGGAGGGAATCTGCTTTCTTGCCTTTTTCAGCTTCTAGTGGCCACATGCATTCCTTGGCTGTGGCCCTCCTCCAACTCCAAAGTTTATCAATCCCATCTCTGCCTCTGTCAGCACACTGCCTTCTCCTTTGTCTCTGAACCACCTGCCACCCACTCTGATAAGAACCCTGTGATCTCTTTGGGCCCAGCAGGACAACCTAGGATAATATCCTCACCTCAAGATCCTTAACCTAATCACACTTGCCAAAGTGCCCTTTGCCTTTTAAGGTAACAATCTTTAGGTTCCAGGGATTAGTCATTGACATATTAGGGGGATGGGGGGGCAGGACCATTATTCAGTTTTCCACATTCCTCAACACCTTACATGCCTGTCACCCTAAACCAGCAATTTTCAACCCTTTTCATCTCATGGCATATGTAAACTAATTACTAAGATTTTGCAGGACACCCAAATATTCATTATATATTTTGCCAATCTGACAAAAAAAAAGATATAATTTTGATTCATTCACACCTGATGGCTATGTTGTGTTGGCTGTTGTCATTTTGTTATTTGATAATCTAAGAGATCTCTGCCCCTGAGTAATAGTCAGATATTGTGTATTTTAAAACTTCTAGTAGCACACTGATTGGAAATCACTGTTCTAAACTAATGGTCCCCTTTCTATTTACTAGGAAAAGCATCAGTAGAGACTTTTTCAGGTCCTCTCCACAAAGTTGTTGCTACTTTCTACCTCACCTCTTTACCCATCCTTAATGCCTTTCCAAATACCTCAAAGAAGCACTGATCCTCCTTTCCCGGGTTAACTCCCCTCCCCCCCATGATTTTGAATGTATAGCCTTTTGTCTTTAAAACTTATCAGCAATACGACCATATCTTTGCAGTTTGTAAAAATGACTGGAAATATAGAAAATTTGAGTAAAAACATAAAAAGACCTTTGGAAATTCACCATAGTTTTAGGTAGAAAACTCATTATTAATTTTCTGTCATCCTATATATGACAGAAAATATTTTCCTCTTTCCTTTTACATGAATTCTAATAACTCAAAGTTATCTATAGAATAACATCGATAATTTAATCTCACCCTAATATTGTTCAATGCTTTTTTAAAATATATTTTATTGATTTTTTACAGAGAAGGGAGAGGGATAGAGAGTTAGAAACATTGATGAGAGAGAAACATCGATCAGCTGCCTCCTGCACACCTCCTACTGGGGATGTGCCCGCAACCTAGGTACATGCCCTTGACCAGAATCAAACCTGGGACCTTTCCGTCCACAGGCTGACACTCTATCCACTGAGCCAAACCAGTTAGAGCTTGTACAATGTTTTAATGGCAAAAAAACACTAGTCATGGATTATAATAATTAAATAACCTATATTACAACAATCTTTTTCCATAAAATATTTTAAAAATTTCCCCAATCATTAATCTTTTAAACAATTAAAACTGAAAATTGAGCAATGCTAAACCAATCTTAAACGTTTAACATCTTAATTGTTAAGGAAAAAAATGAATTAAAAATAACTAATTTAAGTAAAGCAGAGATTATAAACTCTATTGCCTTTAGAAGCTAAGTTCTAAAGGATAAGTAGGAGCAAATCACATACAGAGAGGAACATTCTAGAAACATTTCCAGACAAAAGACATGTGTGATGATTCCAAGATGAGAGAGAAGAATCTCAGCAGGGAAGCAACATGATCACATGCTTGAAAATAGTAACCCTAGGAGCAATATTGAAAAGAGAATTGAGAAGAGCACAGTGAATGCTGTAAGACTAGTTATAGAATGGAGAGAAATGAAGGTGCTCTGGTCTCGGGGAGATCTAAAAACAGAACTGCAGATTCTAGAAATATATGATGGAGAAAGAGAGGGAGAAGAAACTGACAATAATAAGTCCCAGGTTTCTGGCATAAACGAATAAAATGACACTGATTAGGAGCTCACTTGGAAATGCCAAGTTTGAAATACCTCTCAGACAATGAAGGGAGCCATCAACTAGACAAATGACTATGAATATGAATCTCAGAGACTGAGGCTGGAGACCTAATTTGGGAATCATCTGCACAGAGGCACCAAATAAAGTCAGGTGTACCAGGAGAAGGAAAACTAGGAAGAAGCTTCAAGAATGCCTTTATCTAAGAGTCAGAGGAGACGGAGTAGTGGCTGAGAAGGAAAAGTCAGAAAGGTAGGAGCATACAAAGGGAGTGAGTGCTTTGTCACAGGAATTAAAAACCCAACATGTTAGGGAGAAAAGACTGGTCAAATGCGCCAAATATTGCTGAAAGATATCCAGGAGCATGATAACTAGCAGCGATCTTTGCCTTCATACATACGCAGATATGGTGATCTTGATAAGGGCAAGCCTGAACAGAATTGTTCAGATAAAAATGCAAAATAAAGAGAATGAAAATTTGAATCGTTGAGACAGAAGCTTAACTGGAACATATTCAAAGCAAATGGAAGACGAGAAAAGGGAAAGAACAAGTGTCAACAGTTCTTATAAGACATTTTAGTTGTGAATGGAAATGCAGAGCTCCAAAAGAAAACTCAGAAGATTTTGAGGAAGTGAATGGCCCAAACATATTTAAGCTGATAAGTAAGATCGAGTAAAAAGGCAGAACCTGTAGATACTTCAGGTTTTTCACAAGGTAAGAGATGTGATCTTTAACACAGGTGGAAGACTGGCCTTTGCCAGAGAGACACTACCCTCCATTAAAATAGGAAGGAAAAAGAAAAACACAAAAGGGGAGAAAATACAGGTGAAACTGTAGATTCAGTGGCATGACACAGTTTCTACCTTATGCTTTCTTTTTTCTCTGAGAGGTAGAAGGCAAGGCACTTGTTAACAGCGAAGTGACCAGTAGGAAAGCTGGAGGTTTGAAGAGAACTATTTCAAAGTGGTGGAATGAGCTGACTAGAGAGAGTTTGCCAGGTAGTGTGGAGGGCTGACTGGAGGTTTGTTACTATGTACAAAGTGGCACTCACCTACCCTTGTGGGATTTCCTCCAGGAGAGGCCCAAGAAAGATTTAAGTGGCTGGGTTTATCCATAGTTTTAGCACTACCAGATGCGTTTGTTGAAAGATTGAAGGGATGAGAAATATTAATACTAGTTAATTTTTACTGAGCACATTATAGTCTGGGGCCTTGCTAGTGCTTTATATGAATGGCCCCTTTAAGCCTCATGACTATCCCTACCAAGTTGGTACCATATTATTTTCATTTTATAAATGAGGAAGCTGAGGAATGAATTTGACAATCAATGTTCACATAACAGCTAGAATTCAAGGTTTGAGATTTCATGAGAAAAAAAAAATTGAAATAAAACAAATTTTAAAAATAACCTGATATAAGATTGAGTGTTGTATAATTTTAAAAATACTTCTGAATCAGAACAATGGACCATGAAATTACAAGTCGTTTTCTTAGTGTTAGTGTTAGACAGTGTTAGAATTTAAAGACTCACCAAATCCAGAACTTTAAGAGAACAGCAATAAACTTATTTCACATTTATATCCCAGACATGATATATTTTCTTATGCTAATCATTGCCTCAAATGTCAACACATGAATCTATATCCTGAAGAAAGTGAAAATAAGGCTCAGAAAGACTAAACAATGTGTTACACCTTTTATCAAACCCCTGAAAAATGAAGTATCCTATCACTGACCCACTTCCCTTGTCACTAGGTCTACAAAACCACGAGTAATAGGCCTGACTGAATTAATTAGCAAACAAAAAACTTTTTAGCTGTTTGCTCTCATTGAAAATTATTTCCAAACATTACTTTATTCTATCAAGTGAAAGAAACTAGGTAAGCTTTCACCATTGTATTACAACTAAAGAAAACAGAATAAAAATTTGAAAAGCAAAGGGTAAACGCTTAGAAGAAAATCATTCTTTCCAATTTCCAAACGTGAACACTGAAGCAACAAGATGTTATCAGACTTGGTAATTTTGCAGTGACAGAATAATTAAGCAGCTTAATCAATTTTGTTTCATTCTATCATCATACTAAAGTTAAAAAAAACTGATAGTTTAATCTTGAAAGTAATTAAACACCTTCGTTCATCAGTGTTTTCCAAACTGTATAATAGGTGAAAAATAGAATATATATCTGAAGAATATAAATACTGAAAGCATTTACCATTAAGAAAGGTAGATGGCAGCTATTAGAGTATAATTATGACTAAAGTATTTCTATTAATGACATCCCCTGTCAGTAAAGATATGAAGACATTATAAATTTGTAACAGAATATTCACCTTTCATTTATCATGTTGTCATTCACCCACCTTTATTCAAAAGAGATGCTAATAAAGCTTTTTGGTATTTCCCATTCTAAAGCAAAAATGCTAGATATTCAGAAAAAAATTACACCTTTCCCTTCCAGTCTTTCATTCTAACCATAAAGTACATAAAACACAATATAAACTAACATGACCCTTGCTAGGGCAATATTGTTTATTTTTTTAAAAGCACCTTCCACACTGACATATATTATTCAACTACATGTAACAAAGAAAACATTGTTTTGAAATGCCTAACTTCTTAAAGGGAAAACAATAAAAAAAACCTCTACTTACCATATACATTAGTATGTCTCTAATCATCACCATAGCTGTTTGATGATCATTCCAAGCTTGATTTAGCGTTTGAAGAAAGTTGTTATTCAATGAATTAAGTACATCCTCTCGCACCTATTAACAGAAGAGTTCATTACAGTTCGTTAATACACACACATATGTGCACGCACTCATATGTAACATGCACTTATTTCTGTTCAATAAAATAATAAAGTGGACTCTTCAATTTTTAATTAAAAAATATGTTATAGACCAGTAGAAACATTTTAAGCTATAATATGTTATGTAAAGATGACTAACAAATGTATTTTGTATAGTCCAAGCCCTTTCCCTTGATCTTCAGAATCAAAAAGCAATCTCTTGGGCATTTTTTAACATCACAGTAAAAAAAAAAAAAAAAAAAAGAAAAGAAAAGAAAAATCCTAAATACTTATATGAACTAAAAGGCTCTATCTGTAGAACTAGCCCCGGGGCTATTGTTCCAATTTTACCTTCCCTCCCCCATTTTTGAAGAAATAGTGAGACCACTGATTCCTGGGTCAAATTACCTAGGCTAGAATCCCAGCTCCCTGACTAGCTATATGACTTTGAATACATTATTTAATCTCTATGCTTCAGTTTCCTTATATGTGAAATAGTGTCCATTTTGTAGGATTATTGAAAGGATTAAATTAACACTTGTAACATACTTAGAAGTGTCTCTAGCTACAATGGAGCTGCATACAGAAAATGTGTTCTGCCATTTCTTTTGCCTTGATTCACAGGTCACTCCCTCACTTTTTTCTCTTCAAGTCCTACCTCCAGTTTTTCCCTGACCACCCTATTTCAAACAACAACCTCTACCTTTACTCCTTAACCCTACAGTTTATTTTTCCTCACAGAACTCATCAGTAGGTACTGTATTACTAGTTTCTTGTTTCTCACACCAAAATGTAAGCTCAGGGATTCTGTCTTTTCCATGTATATCTCCTACACCTACAATTGTGCCTGGCATATGTAAGATATTTTATTTTATCCCCACCCACCAATACCATGATCCACTTCCAACATGGTAAGCTCTTTCAGTGTATCTATCTGCCTTTGCACGAAAGTTTCCTGAGTCTGAAATGTTTTCCTAATGCAATCCTGATAATACTATGCAGATTTCAAGACCTCCTTCACATAACCACAAGCATACTGCCACCTTCTCCAATAAGAGGTTACTGACCACTACGACTTCCTGCTATGCTATCAGTCTAATGGAAAGAGTATTTAGGAAACAGAATCTAGATTCTGGTTCTAGCTTTATCATGAAGAAGTGTGCTTATCTTCTAGGTTCCTATAACTCTTTTGTTGTACTATTCTACCAAACTGCAGTTATTCAAATCCAACTAATCCTCCATGGTCTCGCTCAACTGTCAATACTCCAACCTAACAGACAGCTTTATCTCCAAACATCCTTTACTATAGACAATCTACAGTAGTAAACAATTTTTCAGGTTGGGAGAATCTGAAGTCATGGTGTTTTTTGAGAAACAAATATAATACATGTATTAAAATATATAGATATCTATGAACCTAAGTTCTAAACAAAAGAAATTAAAAAGGTCATTGAGTATTATAACTAGTATAAACAAGTGATTGGAAGTACCAAACATTAAAAGAAAATACACATAACGCACTAATCCCAACACACAGGAGAATAAGTTCAAATAGGAAAAAACTATCTAATTTATTTTTTCTTATATAACAGAGGAAAAGAGGTATTCAAGAGATATTAGTGATGGGACAATATGTCTAGTCTACTAAACATGTAGTATAAAAACCATTAGCTTATACTACATAACTTAGAATTTTATTATATATTTAATCTTTTGTTCGCAACTGTATTTTGTCTTGTACATAAGATGCATTTTGAAGCTTTTGGACTTCAAAATATATCACCCAGAAATTATTCCATAAATATGCTGATTATATCAAAAGTGATAAATATCCATGTCGGTTAGTTGAAAGCACTGTGTTTAACAAATACTATTATGCAAAGTAGATAAAATAAATCATTTATTTCAACTTACTAAGTCTACCAATTGTCAGATACAAATTTCCAAGGTAGCTAAGACTAAAAAAACAACCATCAACACAGCAAGTTGAAAATGTAGCTATATATAAATTCTTCGCCACACTTCATATTCTTTCACTGAAACACTAAATTCTGAGTGTCAATTAAATTAAAATCATGAAAATACTAGAGAAATTGCACAATGTAACAAAAATAAAAAGGTATATTCCAAACACCAAGAATATCTAACAATTAATTATTCTTAAGGACTTAAGTAAACTCTGTATATCCCTTTGTTATAAAAATTAAGCTATGCGTTACCTACATTAAAGTCACCCTGATTTGGGGACACAAAAATGTGCTTGGTATATTTCATTCATATAAAAATGTGTTTAGATGAATGCAAAAGTGACCAATTAAACAGTTCTAAAATAAACCATGTTTTTCAAAATCACTAATACTCTTTAAAATAAAATCAACAAGCATCTATATAATATTTATACTTATACCTGACTTTCAACCAAATAATATGATCAACTAGCACAATGTGTCATAAATAAAACTTTATTTACATTACACTTCAAAAATTATCCTCACAAATCAATAAGTGCATATTACTT
Organism: Myotis davidii; assembly: GCF_000327345.1. Classification (NCBI taxonomy): domain Eukaryota; kingdom Metazoa; phylum Chordata; class Mammalia; order Chiroptera; family Vespertilionidae; genus Myotis; species Myotis davidii. The sequence continues at coordinate 6,220,831 of NW_006290306.1, forward strand.
AGCAAAAAAAGCTATTCAGAGCTAATTTTGTTAAATTTATTTTTGAATGACTGCATATACACACATACCTAAGACAAAGTAAATGTCTTACATATACTTGTTGTAATCATCTCTTAATTATTAAAATCACTCTATAAGCAAAAAATTATTTCTTTAATACTACCCCCGAAAATATCTTTCTACTCTGATACATCAAGTATGAATGGGTATTTTTTCAAGTATGTATCATAAAGTGGTAGGAATCAGATGAAAATACAACCTTTATGAAAATTCAAACAGGCTTTTTAAATGAAAAGATGGCATATAAATGAAAAATATACACTAAATGGAAAAAGCCTCATTTTACAAAGTATTAATGTAACAATACAGACATTTTGAAAAAGAGAAAGTGGGGGCTGTGTATGTGTGTGTAACACTGTGAGTCTCACACTCAACACAACCATTAATTTCTGCACCAGAAAAGGCAAATGGGAAGGAACCCTGCTACAGAGGTGATCCTAGGATCAAAAGGGCCTGCTGACAAGTATGACCGGTAGTATTACTTAAAAAGACCTCTAAGAAGGTTACTCAGTTGAAGAGTTGGAATTTGAAGGGTGAGAGAAGCAAGAACAAGTAACAAAGCCATGGAAAGGTGATAAAACTATAGGGTCAGCTGTGACAGGATAAAACGAGCCACTGAAAACTGGCTGAGCATGGTACTCAGCTTTGAAAGGATAAAGCAATGCACAGATAATAGTTCAAAACAGATCACAAACCTGGTGAATAATTAGAATCATCTGAATAGCAATAGATTTTGATAAAGAGATTGAGAAGACAACACACAGACTGGGAGAAAATATTTGCAAAAGACATCTGATAAAGGACTGTTCAACCTTGTGTTCTTAGCCTCTGGTACAATTGGCTTCATTTTATGTCATTTCACTTAAAGGCACAGAACTTATCGACGATGTTAAGTGAAGACTTACTATATACAAAGAATTCATAAAACTCAACAATAGAAAACAAATGACCCAATTTAAAAAATTGACAAAAGACCTGACACTTCACCAAAAAATACAGATGACAAATAAGCATATGAAAAGATTTGTGATACCTGATCAGTAAGGAAATGCAAATAAAAACAATACTGGGATACCACTACATATCAATTAAGATGGCCAAAATCCCAAATAGTGACAACACCAAATGCTGGTGAGGATGTACATTAACAGGTATTCTCATTCACTGCTGGGGGAAATGCAAAATGGCATATTTTTACTGTAATGATTCAGCAATTATACTCCTTGGTATAAATGCCAAAGGAGTTGACAACTTATATCCATACAAAACCCCACACACAGATGTTTATAGCAACTTTATTCATAATTGCCAAAACTTGGACAAGATATCCTTCAGTAGATGAATAGATACATCCAGACAGAATATTATTTAGCACTAAAAAGAAATGAGCTATCAAGCAATGAAAAGACATGAAGGAACATTATGAAAAGAGACAATCTAAAAAGACTACATTCTATATGATTCCAACTACTATATGACATTCTGGAAAAGGTAAAACTAAGAAGACTGTAAAATCACCTGTTACGAGGGTTAGGGTGGAAGGAAAGATAAAAAGGCAGTGAGGCTATTCTGTTTGGTACTATAACAGAGAATACATTTCATTATTCATTTGTTAAAACCTAGACAATGTACACCAAGAGTAATCCCCAATGTAAACTATAAACTGGGTGACAATAATATGTCAACGGAGGTTCACCCACTGTAAAATGTACTACTCCCGGGTGAGATGCAGAAAGTAGGAGAGGCTATATGCGTATGTGGAGGCAGGAAGTACATGAAAAATCTCTGTACCTTCTGCTCAATTTTGCTGTGTCTCTAAAACTGCTCTACAAAATAAAGTCAATTAAAAGAAAAAAAGCTACTTATAACAGTCAGGATTTGCAAACCACTGACTTTAAAAGAAGCACACCAGCCATTACTGTTCCATTCCTTTGCAGAATTTCTTCAACATGAACATATTTTTATATAGTTAGAATAATAATATTGATGTAATTCCGAGTCCTGATTTTTTTAAGCCATCAATCAACATTCAACATTAACCTCTGCTTTAGGAAACCTCTAGTTAATAGCATATCATTTCCAAAGCACCATAATAATTCAAAGAAAAAGGTCTATTAGAAAGAAACACAAGAAAAAAATGTTATCTGAAATTTAAAGCAACTTCCTACATAACACCAAAAGCATGATCTATAAAATAAATGTGTTCCATCAAAATTAATGCTTGTTCTGCAGTTACAGTTAAAACAATAAAAAGATAAGCTCTAGCCTGGGAGAAAATATCAAATGACTTGTATCCAGAATATATATATTTTAAAAAACCTTACAAGTAAAAACCCAAACAATTAAAAAATGGGCAAAATAATTGAAGAGACACTTCACCAAAGATATATAAAGGCAATTTTGCACATGAAAAGATACTCAACAACATTAACCATTAAGAAAATTAAAACCATAATGAGCCCTGTTCTGGTAGTTCAGTTGATTGGAGCATTGTTGTCCAGTACAAAAAAAGGTTAGGTGTTCAATTCCTGATTGGTCCAGGCATGTACGTGAGGCAACCATAGATGTTTCGCTCACATACATGTTTCTATCTCTCTCCCTCCCTCCCTTCTTTCTGCTCTCTCTAAAAATCAATTTAAAAAACGTATCCTTGGGTGAGAGTTAAAAAAAAAAACAAAACATAATGAAATGCCACCACACACTCATTAGAATAACTAACACAAAATACACTGACAACGCCAAGTGCTGAGGAAGATTCCCAGTAACTAGAACTTTCATACATTACCAAAGAAGGGAACGCAAAATGGTACAGCCCCAATGGAAAAGAGTTTGGCAGAATTTTATGAAGTTAAATTGCTTACCATATGACCCAGCAAGCCCATTCCTAGGTATTTACCCTAGACAAATGAAAACTTATATTCACACAAATACCTGTACATGAACATTCCAAGCAGCACTATTCAAAAATCACAAAACTCTGTTCACAATACAAATGCTTTTCAACAAGTAGGTAAGTGGATAAGTACACTATGGCACATTCATACAATAAAATATTATTCAGAAAAAAAAAGAACTATTGATACATAAAATATCTTGGCTCTATCTCAAAATAATTATGCTGAATGAAAAATTAATCTCAAGAGGTTACAAACTATATGAGAAAACAAAATTATAATGACAGAGAATAGATCAGTGGTTGCCAAGTACTAGGGATTGAAGAAAGGTGTGACTATAAAGGGAAAACACGGAGTTTTCTGGTGTGAGGGAATGTTCTATATTGATTGTGATAGGTGTTCCATTATTCTACACATTGGATAAAATTCATAGAAATATACATAAAAATAAAAGGCTAATTTTATTGTATACTGTTTTTTTAAACTTGCAATTATGATTCCCAAGTTGGGTCCTATTTTATTACTGTACCATAAACAAATAACAATCTTTACTCATAAAAGCAACTTGAATGACAATGAAATAATTCTGAATTGTTTTTATGAATGACCATGTAATAATTCAAAATTGGTATATTACATTCTTCATTACTGTGAATATAGTTTTTCCTTTTTTTTTTTAACATCCTTAGCAAACATTAAAGTGGAATTACTAAATCAAAAGAAAACCTTTATTTTTTTTGATGTTGTAATAAAACATGTTCACTGATAAATTAATGCCTAAGTTGCAAAAAACACATTTTCAAATCAAATTACTGGCCAAGGGAAGAGGAGGATGAAAAGGAGGATGATAGGAAAGGCCAGCAGGCATGAACTTGCCCTTGAGTTTTCACATCCAAGTACTTTCATGGATTGATAAGGAGGCTGACCCTGGGCCAGCAGCTCTTGGCTATGGAGAGCTGAAGAACATTAATAATCTGCACAGTACCCCCACCCTCTGACATAACACATGCAAAATTATTTTTTAACCATTACTTTAAACTTTTGACTCTCTAAATTTCAATGCTTAAGGCAAAATCCTAGGTAGCCAATCTCATAGAATGTCTACGTAACAAAAAAATTCATCAGCTAAAACTAATTATAAAGATTTTAGTTCTAAAGTTCACTAAAATTATAACTGAGCCATATAATTAATGATGGTAGAGATTACTGAAAGTTAAGAACTTTCTTCTCTAAGTCTCAAAACTCAAGACAATATTTAATTCAAATATTAATTAAATCTCAGAAGTACAGAAATTTGTATGTAGCATTATTTTGTTGTTGTGTTTGTTTGTTTTTTCAATCCTCACCTAAGGATATTTTTTCATTGATTTTTAGAGAGGGTGGAAGAGAGAGGGAAAGACAGAGAAACATCGATGTGTGAGAAACACATCAATTGGTTGCCTCCTGCACATGTACTGACCAGGGCTGGGGGTTGGGGATAAGCCTGCAACAGAGGCTCATGCCCTTCACTGGAATCGAACCTGGGACCCCTGGGTCCACAGACCCATGCTCTATGCCAGTGATGGCGAACCTTTTGAGCTCGGCGTGTCAGCATTTTGAAAAACCCTAACTTAACTCTGGTGCCGTGTCACATATAGGAATTTTTTGATATTTGCAACCATAGTAAAACAAAGACTTATATTTCTGATATTTACTTTATATATTTAAATGCCACTTAACAAAGAAAAATCAACCAAAAAAATGAGTTCGCGTGTCACCTCTGACATGCGTGTCATAGGTTCGCCATCACTGCTCTATGCACTGAGCTAAACCGGCTAGGGCTAGCATTATTTTGCATTAAACTAAATATTATGGCCCAGCCAGCATGGCTTAGTGGTTGAGGATAGACCTATGAACCAGAAGGTAATGGTTGACTGGTTGATTCCCAGTCAGGGTTGTGGGCTGGATCACCAGTATGGGCGGAGGCAGTCAATCGATGATGTTTCTGTCTCTCCCTCCCCTTCCCTTCCTCACTGAAAGCAATTAAAATACATGTAAAAAATATAGACATCATGTATTAAAAACATAAAATAGGGCACAAACAACAGGAGTACATGCTACTTATACAAAGAGCATTAAAAAGTATCACAGAGATACTATAATTTTAACAAGTATGACCTCCTAGGAATCTGTAGTATATTAACATTCACCCAGGAGCTAAAACAATCAAATTCGTATTTGCAAGCACCTGCCCAGGGCAACTACTAACTAATTACTTAACCTATCTGGTCTGTAGCTCCTCTTACCTATTGATTAGATCAACATCACATCAAGCTCCACTAAGATGCTTTAGTATCAATGCAGGGCAGACTCCATTTCCTCTGATTAAACATGATTTCTATTGGTTTTGTGTGATTTTAAAAGTCAGATTTGTTTTCTACTCTTTTAAAATAACTGGGAGCCACTGAATGTCTGTTATGTACCTTTCTGGGTCTAAATTCTGAAACACATTGCTTGTTTCATGTGAATATGTACATAAATATGCAACATTTACCATAATTTTAAAAAGGACTTAAGTTCCCACTTATAATACTTGAATTTTTACAGAGTCCTACATATGTGATCTAGGGCTTGTCACTTTATAAACTTTACCAGTTACATAAATCCTATTTTTCCAAGAAATGCCATTAAAGAATTATTCTTGCAGATCTCAAAAATTTTTCATTTCATCCTACTAATGTGATATAAACCTATCAAAAGTGGCTTAGTACAGAAGTGAATTGCAATGGAAACTAAGTAATCCTCCTATATAATAAAAGCCTAATATGCAAATTGTCCCCTTGACTGGGAGTTCGACTGCTTGCTATGATGTGCGCAGACCACCAGGAAAAAGGGCAGAACATGGCAGGTGTCAACTGCACACTGCGACCTCTTGCTGGCTACCTGGGGGCAGGGGTGATGGGGACGGAGGTGCGGTGAGAATGTAGGGTGTCCACGAGCTCGTTCTCACTCCCCTTGCTACCCTCCCCTGGGACACCAGGGCTTGCGCGCCCGCGAGGAGCCCACCCCTCACCTGTGCATCTTCCAGCTGAGCTGGGCCACAGCCGCTGGGACTATAGGGGCCAGGTGGCCTCCCCGTGGGTTAGTGCAGGAGCCGGTCTGTGAGGCCAGTAGGGAGAGAGTGTGCTGCCTGCCCGGCTTCTGTGTGGCGCCAATGGCAGCACTCACAGCATCTCAGCATGGGGACTCGGGCGTCATGACTCAGATGGAGGGGGGCACGTGGGAACCCCGGGGCCCAGGTGCTGCCCAGGGCCCAGAGGTCAGCTGGGACCTGCCCTTCTACACCAGATGCTCACGTTTTGATCGCTGGCCAGGCCTAGGAACAGCATCCGTGCAAGAATTTCATGCATTGGGTCTCTAGTGGAATATAAAAGACATTTTCCTAATCCAACAGAAACGGTTTGAAAAGAGCTCTACAGCTCTTTGTCTTACCCCAAGAATTCTTGATCTCAAAGATTAGCCATACACAGTGAATAGTGGCAGCACAGAAGTACAGATGCTGAAAAGCCTCTCAGACTGATTCAAATCACAGACCCAACAGCAGATGTGTGCCCTGGAGAACTTAATTACTTTGTGTATCAGTTTTTATAAAATAGCAATAGCAGCACCACACCTACAACAAGGAGGTGTTGTACAGATAAAATGAGTTAACATACACAAAATGCTTAGAACTGTGCCTAGCCTACAGTAAATGCCATATAAGCATTTTCTACTATTATTTCTTGTATTACATATTCACAATTCTATATAATAAAAGCCTAACATGCTAAGTGTCTGGTCAACCAGTCGGCCGTTCAACCAATCAAAGTATAATATGCTAATGATATGCTAAGGCTACTCAAATGCTAGCTATGATGTGCACTAACAACCAGGGGGCAGTCAACCCTTCAACCAGTAGCTATGATGTGCACTGATCACCAGGGAGCAGACGCTCCAACTAGTAGCTTAGCTTGCTAGTAGGTTCTGGCCAGTCGGGACTGGGCGAGACAGGCCAGACAAACCCTGGAGCCCTCCCACGGTCCCGCCCCGGCTGGCCAACCTCCCATGTCTCTCCCCGGCCCCGATCATGCACCAGTGGGGTCCCTCAGCCTGGCCCGCATCCTCTCACAATCTGGGACCCCTTGGGGGATGTCAGAGAGCCGGTTTTGGCCCTATCCTGCAGGCCAGGCCCAGGGACTCCACTGGTGCACGAATTCATGCACCAGGCCTCTAGTATATTCATATACGTATTTGAATCTTGTTACTCAAAGCATGTTTCTAAGAGCCAGTATCACGGTCAAGATCATCATCATCATCATCTGGGAGGTTGTTAGAAATGCACAATCAGAACCAACATTTTAACAAGATTAACACAAGTTCGTAAGTGCCTTAAAATTTGAGAAACAAGTGACATAAAATACATATGTTCACGTATTTTATATAGTATTTTCTAAACTCTCAATTGCCAACAGATTCTTGCTTTCCTTTCTTCAATACAACAGATATTTCTCCAAACTAGAAGGAATTCTTGTAACGTAGCCAATCTCCTACCATTTGTATATTCAATGTAAGTTTGGTGAATAGATGTTGCTATCTCATAGTATAATTACCTTAAAATTTCTGTATTTCAAAACAAGCTTCTGCTGAGTTAACTTTCTAAGAATTCACCAATGACAAGTGATTCCTGATGCCCTCTTGATTTTTTTCCTAGACTGACAGGATTATTCTAAACAATTAGAATAAAGGTGGCAATCTTGATCCGAGGAATCATAACAGTATCAACAAAACTAACTAGTCACTGCAGGGAAAACTTTTTTTCCTTGATGCTGTAGGAAGATTCTTCTCTAAGTAATTTACTAATGTATGTATAATTAGTAATGTCAGTTTAAGCATTTCACAAATTTAAAAAAAAATTCAATCCTCATGGCAATATTCCCCACTCTTTGTTTTAAGTATCCAAAGTGAAGCTCTTAATTCAGAGCAATACATAAAATCTTTCCCCAAACTAACAACTGAAATATTTAACGATTACTTCCAACAAGCAAAGCAGGATGCTTTGGGGCACTATGGGGGATACAAAATGCATTCAGCAACTTTTATAATCTCTATGGGGGAAGGGAGAAAAGAGGAGCCTAATGGTAGCATTCATATGACCTCAATACAAAGCAGAAAACAATGACTAGCAATAGAGAAGTCAGGAGTTTCAAAGGAGGGGCACACAGTGAGAATTAGGACAACACACTTTCATAAAGAAAATTTGCCACATGTTCAATCAAATAATCATCTAAATTTGGTATTGTTTTAAAAAATACATTCTTAGTTCGAATACTTAAACTTTAAAAAAAATAACAAACCTCGGAAAAATCAGGATTTTTCTATGAGTACAAGGTAATGCCATGAAAAAAATGAAAGCTTTTTACCTACTGGTTTAAAAGGGAAACAAAAGGGAGAAACTAAGATGGCGGCATAGATAAACACCGGGAAATTGCTGCCTCCCACAACAATTGAATAATACTTCAAAAACACAAAACGGACATCATCCAGAAATACAGGAAGGCTGGCTGAGTGTAAATTCTACAACTAGAAGGAAAGAAAAGCACACTGAGAGCCAGAGG
>NW_006290306.1:6230866-6235685 GCF_000327345.1 Myotis davidii
AGGGTTATAGCAACCCTTTACCCACACTCAGATGCAGGGCTACAAGGATGCCATGGGTTCTGCTCTCAGAGTTCATGGTCTTGGGTGGGGAGTAGGGGAATAGGTGACAATAGGGGTCATGCAGCAGCAGCACCGTGTCCTGTGTAGGCAGTAAGAGTGCCTAAGGCAGCCCTGACCGGTTTGGCTCAGTGGATAGAGCGTTGGCCTGTAGCCTGAAGGGTCCCGGGTTCGATTCTGGTTAAGGGCATGTACCTTGGTTATGGGCACATCCCCAGTGGGGGCGGTGCAGGAGGCAGCCGATCAATGATTCAGTCTCATCATTGATGTTTCTCTCTCTCTCTCCCCCTCCCTTCACTTATGTAATCAATAAAAATATATTTTAAAAAAAGGGAAACAAAAAGAAAAAAGTAGTATTCTACAGAATAGCAATATAAGTTATCATTTGTGCAATACTCTATTTCCAATGGTCAAGACAATAAGAGATACACTGAAAGCCACTATAGCATCAGTACTTTAGTTAAACAATGGGGACACTGACAGAATAAGTAGTAAAACACAAAAAGTATGGCAATATGGCAATTAGTCTTTTCATTCTCTTCGGTACCACGGAAAAAAAACTACAGTTCTACAAGATCACAGGATCTGGTGCCCAGCAGACTGAAAAACTCCAGTCTCAAAAAACCAGAGGTATACAGCCCCAAAATTATACTGTGCTTTTTAATGGTGAAACACATTCTGCTTAAACAATGGTTAGATTCAGCAATTAATTTGGGTAGGTAGCCACCAGACAACACATCTGGACAGTTCAGGAATATAAACCGTGATGGTTTCCATTTGAATGCTACAAACATTCTTTTTTAAAAAATATATATTTTATTGATTTTTTTAGAGAGGAAGGGAGAGGGATCAAGAGCCAGAAACATCAATGGGAGAGAAACATCAATCAGCTGCCTCTTACACACCCCCTACTGGGGATGTGCCCGCAACCAAGGTACATGCCCTTGACCGAAATCGAACCTGGGACCCTTGAGTCTGCAGGCCTACGCTCTATCCACTGAGCCAAACCGGTTATGGCTAGAAACATTCTTAAAGATTCATTTCAACAGACAATTACTGAGTGCCAACTATATTAAGGAGCAGGAAACACAAAGATGAATGAAACAGGTCCTAGCTTGTTCATTCACTTATTTAATAAATATTAAAAGAATGTCACTAGAGAATACAACAAAAAACAAGACAGATGTACCTGTCCTCAAGTCTTTTAGTCTACTCAACAATGTAATCGGAAAGAATTGAAGTTTAACATAGATGAACTTGGCTAAATAACAGTTTAAACATGGCTCTCCTCAAGTATCTTTTCTCTACTAATCCTTTCAAAATAGATGCTACTCAACTTCCTGTATCCCTCATATCACAAGATTGCTATCTTTCTAACTCTCTAATAATCTATATCCCTACCCTTTCCCCAATAATTTCTTTCTCTTTTGAGAATATCCTATACATATTCAAGTAACTTTTCCATCTTATTCATTGAGATTCTGTATACCTAGCTCACATAGTACACCTTCCTCTCTTCTGTTTGACTCCTGTCATTACCTTAAGCAACTCTAATATTCAATATGATAGGTTCTCAGTTTCTTTGGGCAACTTTAAGTGAGAAAAAAAGAGAAGTGAAGATGGCAGATTGAAAGGTAAGTCACAATAAAGCATTGAAAACGACACTCCTACTGAACTTTTATTCCCATCTTCTCCAATCTGGCTGCTACCACCCACAAAATAAAAGCCAAACCCCCTACAATGTTTTCAAAACTTTATCCAAGTAACTCTCATTCTTATTTTCGACAAATGCACTTGAAATACTTTATATTTCATCTACACTAGTAATTTTTCATCTTTTTCATCTCATGGTACACATAAACTAATTCCTAAAATTCTGTGGCACACCAAAAAATATATATTTTTTTACTAATCTAACCAAAAAAAGTATAATTTTGATTTGCTATGAAAAAAAAAAATTACCTACTCTTTGTGCTCCAAAGTGACTTTAAAAAAAAATCAGGGGGCCGAACCGGTTTGGCTCAGTGGATGGAGCGTCGGCCTGCAGACTCGAGGGTCCCGGGTTTGGTTCCGGTCAGGGGCATGTGCCTTGATTGCAGGCACGTCCCCACTGGGGGGCGTGCAGGAGGCAGCTGATCGATCTCTCTCATCAATGTTTCTGACTTTCTATCCCTCTCCCTTCTTCTCTGTAGAAAATCAATAAAATATATTTTAAAAAAATCAAAAAAAAATCAGGGGAATACTTGTATATAAGGATTTCTGCTACCAATAACTAACCAATCAGATACAACCTTATTATGCGACGTGACCAATAAGGTACAACTCTTATATAACCTATGTATTTATGGTTCAAGACAGGGCATTCATACTGAATGGCTATTATGTTGGCTGCTGTTATTTTTTAATCTGACAATCTAAGGGAAAAGAGGTCAGGTACTGCACGTTTTAAAAATTCTTGTGGTACACTGGTTGAAAATCGCTGGTCTACACTGATCTACCTGACCAAGGTTCATACCTGCATATCTTTGCTACTCATGCCATTTTTCCTACTGAGACTATCTTTGGCCTTTGTTTATTCACGGGGTGAATCTAACAATCCTTTAAAACTCATGACCTTTTCTTTCGACCCTGCTCATTTCTCAGGCACAATTTCCCTTCAAATCTGATTACCTCACTAAAACTGGGAGCTTTCTGATGACAAGTATGATATCTTAATTATATTTTGGTGGCTGAAAACAGGAGAGAGTATTTGTGGGCCTCTGAATCTGCTAATAAAAATCTTATTTTCCAGTGCTTTTATCAACATTCTTCATAATTCACTGCAACCATTATATTTATAACATTTTATACATAAATGCCATTAAAAATCTCTCTACATTCATTCACATTTACCTAGAGAGGGAGGAAAAGCACTAAAAACCTTTATTATAGAAGCTGAGCCTGATTAATTAGCCTACACAATAGTCTAGAGCAGTGATGGCGAACCTATGACATGCATGTCAGAGGTGACACGCGAACTCATTTTTTCTTTGCTAAATGGCATTTAAATATATAAAATAAATATCAAAAATATGTCTTTGTTTTACTATGGTTGCAAATATCAAAAAATTTCTATATGTGACACGGCAGCAGAGTTAAGTTAGGGTTTTTCAAAATGCAGACACACCAAGCTCAAAAGGTTCACCATCACTGGTCTAGAGCCTATCATAAAATTACCAACTTAATTTCCATATGCAATGAGTACCCTCATATAAACATCTCAATTTACCTACAAATAAACATAATTTCTAAAACTCTGGCTATTTTTATTTTCCCTCTAAAACTGGGGAGACAAATTAATATATTAAAACAATAGTTTACATAGAAACATCATTTTCAGCAAATGAGACCCTGTGTACAAATAGTAAGTAGTAGGGTGTTATTCTACAAAGACTTCAATTTACAAAACAAAATCCAAAAAGTCACTTAAAACTTGAAACTATTCCCTCTCGAGGCTTCAATTTTCCTACCTAACTAAGAGCTTCGAATTGAGCAGGGTTATAAGACGCAGATTCAAGTACTAAGTCCAAAACAAGTTCTGCAAGAGGAGGGATCTTTGATACACTGCAAATACTAAGAAGAACAGTGCCTGGCATGAGTAGGTCCTCAACAGGCGGTTTTCTGAATGAATGAAAAATGAGGAGGATGAAGCTCTTAATTTGCCTTCTTCTCCATCCAATTAAAGTAAGATATTATTGAAAAATAGGATATATGGATAGAAAGATCTTGACAGCCACTGAAATAATGTTCTTTTTAGCAATAAAGAACTACTTCTACTTGAGTTAAAAAATCAACATCTTTTTTTGTTCAGCTGCTTTTCTAAGAGGAAAACAAACCTTCAAAGTATAAGAATTCACTTTTATAAGCTCATTTGTGAGGCTGCCATATTATTAAATTATTACTATTACTATGGAGTAATAATTTGAAAGAGAATGACAAATGAAGCATAAAGCAAATCTAAGAAACCTGTTAAGCATTCTTGACATGTTAAAACAAATTTTATACCTGACTGTAAGAAACAATTAAGAATATAAATGTTCTTATTCTACACATATTATGGCACAGGAATGAACAATGGTAAACCGCAAAAACTATGATCCTCTTAAGTCTCAATAACCCCAAACTGTCAAGACGTACTCATTATTTAATTTTAGGACTCATTCAGGCTAACAAAACCAACCCCAATTTCAGAAAAATCTAGTAATTTGTTCAAGACTTTTGGTAGCAAAATTAGCCCTAAGTCCAGCTCTTCCTACTTCTTATCCAGTACTTTTCTACTGCAGCTGCTTCTAAATTATTTACTAGAGGCCCAGTGCATGACTTCCTGCACGGGTGGGGCTAGGCCTGTCAGGAGGAGACAGCAGGAGGTTGGCCAGCCAGCCCACCCCAAACAGAGCTGGGCAGGCTGGGGGGAGGGGCCACAGGTGACTGGCCAGTGGTCCCAGCCCCTTATTGGGGTGGGGGGCTAGTTGGGGGTAGAGCTGGCAATGGGGAAGGGATGTAGGCAGTGGGCCAGCTGGCCCAGCCCCCACATGGGGTGAGGGGGCCAATCAGGGTCAGTGGATGGGGGAGGGGCTGTGGGAGGTTGGCCGGCCAGCCCCACCCGATTGGTGTGAGCGGGGCCAATCGGGTGGAGACGGCTGAGGGAGGGGCTGCAGGTCAATCAGGGTGGTGGGGGTCCATTGGGGGTGGGGCTGGCTGGGGGGAGGGTCACAGGCGGTTG
>NW_006290306.1:6235734-6237333 GCF_000327345.1 Myotis davidii
GTGGGGCCTGCTGGGGGGAGGGGCCTCGGGTGGTCGGTTCTCTGGCCACAGTGGGCGTCATAGTGACCGGTTGTTCCAGCGTTTCGGTCGCTGGCTTTTTATATATATAGATTATTAAACATGGAATGTTCAACAGTGAGTAAAAAACAGCAAGTTCTAGTTTAATGTACTATGAGCTTAGAAACTGTCAAGTTTAAACCTCAAATAGAAATCTTCTAAAAGGAGATAATCCATCCAAAACAAAGCACTTCAAATATTTTACAATTTTAGATGTCAATTATACTTCAATAAATCTGTAGAAAACTTTAAAAAATGATTCAATCTGTACCTAACCCTACCCACAAGTAAAAGAACTATCCCTATTTTTTAATTTAAAACTATCTTTTAACATAAAGCACACATACACAGAAAACCACAACTCAAATCAACAAATGTTGAAATTAAATTATTTTATAATTTAAGGTTAGCACTGAATCTTAAGTAACACTAAACACTCTGGCCATTTTTCAGTCTCCACCACAATCCTCAAACTATCTGAAATGTTTAAATTCATCAGAGTTCTACCTGCATCCCTCATTTCTTCTTTCTGTGTGATTTCATCCACTTCCAGGGCTTTACATATCATTTATATGCTCATAATTCCCAAATTTACATTTCCAGCCCAAACTTCTCAGGGAACTAGATTTGCTTTCTTTGGCATCTTAAAAGTAATCTGTCCAGCCCTAACTGGTTTGGCTCAGTGGATAGAGCGTCGGCCTGCAGACTCAAGGGTCCCAGGTTCGATTCCGGTCAAGGGCATGTACCTTGGTTGCGGGCACATCCCCAGTAGGGGGCGTGCAGGAGGCAGCTGATTGATGTTTCTCTCTCATCGATGTTTCTAACTCTCTATCCTCTCCCTTCCTCTGTAAAATATCAACAAAATGTATTTTAAAAAATAAAAAGAGAGGCTCTTTTTAAAAAAAGTCACCTAATACTTAATTCCTTTATCATGCTTATTTCACTCTTACCTCACGCAGCTAATGTGAAATTCCTCACAATGGCCCAAGTTTTCTATTCCCCAATTACCTCTCTGACTTCATCCACCACCACTGGGCCCCCCTCCCTTCCTGGGCCTCTCCAAGTGCTTTTCTTTTTCTTTTTCTGAGAGCTTTTGCCCCTGCAGTTCTTCTTCCTGTAAATCCCTGTTCCAGACAACTGCATGATTCCTTCCCTCACCTCTTTCAGTTTTTTGCTCAAATGCCAGTTTCTCAGTTGGAGGCCTTCTCCATCTTTCTTAAAACGGTATCTCACACAGACACACTTCCTACTCCCCTTCTGTGCTTTATTTTCTCCACAGCATCTTTTGCTTTCCTATCTCCAGTCTTTCCCCCACTGGACTATAAACTCCATGAAGGAAGGGGTTTCTGTTTTCATTCTCTGGTAACGTCTTAGGTCCAGAGCAGTAACTCATACTTGGCAGGAGATCAGTAAAGAGTGTTTGAACGATTGGTGTGAGTGGGGCCAATCGGGTGGAGACGGCTGAGGGAGGGGCTGCAGGTCAATCAGGGTGGTGGGGGTCCATTGGGGGTGGGGCTGGCTGGGGGGAGGGTCACAGGCGGT
>NW_006290306.1:6238142-6241162 GCF_000327345.1 Myotis davidii
CTGCAGACTCAAGGGTCCCAGGTTCGATTCCGGTCAAGGGCATGTACCTTGGTTGCGGGCACATCCCCAGTAGGGGGCGTGCAGGAGGCAGCTGATTGATGTTTCTCTCTCATCGATGTTTCTAACTCTCTATCCTCTCCCTTCCTCTCTGTAAAAAATCAATAAAATATATTTTAAAAAAAGTAATCTGTCCAAATGAAGCATCTTTTTGTTTTACCCCAAATCACTGAATTGTCCCAGAGCTTGAAAACTATAAATGATCTGGGATAATCAATCCGCAGGCAACAATATTTCTACATCAGAAATTTTTCTTGAAATGGAGAACTTTTCTTTATCCCCACTATCACTTGAAGCTATACTCTGTTCCCCTCACTTCCAACTTTGAGCTCTCATAGCAACAAGAGTTAAAGTTTTAAGAACCTACATCAGATCATGTCACTGTCTTGCTTAAAATCCTTTCATGACTTCCTCTTGTACATATAATTAAGTATGAAGCTCTTATACCCAGGCTTCAAGGCCTGCCATGATCTGACTTACGTTTCTTTCTCCAACTCTATTCTGCCTCACTACCAATTCTTAATTTGCCATTCACAACTGGCTCCCTCCCGCATTTTCTCTAGTCCAGAAATGGGCAAATGATAGCCTGCTATCGTTTTAAAAGAAAGTTTTCTTAGAATACTGCCCTGCCACTCATTATACTAGTATATGGTCTATTGCTGTCATTGTGCTATACCAGGAGAGTCAAGGAGCCTTGACAGAGATGGCTCCGAAACTGAAAATATTGACTATCTGGTCCTTTACAGGAAAGAAAAAATTTTTCATAGGCATTCCTTTTGCCTGGAATGCTCTTCAACCCACTTATCTCCTGAGCACCTTTTTCATTCTTCAAGTCCCAGTTTAAACATCACCACTTCCTCCACGAGCCCTTTCTGGCCTATGTAGTTGCGCTCATCATTTTTCTTTAACACTCTGTATGCTGTTTTCTCCATTATATTTTATAACTAAACACTTGTTTATCTGTTCCATGAGTGCAGGGATCAGATGCATTCTATTTACCAATATATTTCCTACACCTAAGTCAGAGCCTGTCAAATAAATACCTTTGAATGTTGAATTCGGTGTTAAGTCTTACAAGAACACATTTGATTTGACAAAATGATCTATAATTTAAAAATTCTTAAAACTGGAAAGTAGCAGAACATTTTTTCTCCAATATAACCATGCTTTTAAAGCTATTTTATTTAGAAAAAAGTTAAAGAAAAATAAACCCCGTGAATTCTGAAAAGGTTTCATATTTACTAAAATAAAACAAGATTTTTCTTATGGCGAGACACAAAGGCCACATCACACCCTCAGTTTCACTTTGTGGTCTTCAGAAATTCACTGAATTCCTTTGAGTCTCAGTTTCCTCAAAGGGAACATTCTGCTAGAGTTAGAAAGAAAATACTACCAAGAAAGAGAAATTAGCATTTAGCTTTTCATGCCTGCTTCAATTTTGTGAACTCATATCCAAAGTCAATCAGATAATTTCATCTCAAAGAAGTGTTCTCCCTTCATATGCCCTCTGGTAGTTTGAACCATTCTGCTTTATCAAAAATGTTCTTCAAAATGTTCATTATTCTCATCTTGAAATCAGGGTACCAATAAACTACAATAAACCATCCCTGATTCCATGTAAAAATTGTATTTCCATTGCATTTTTCAACATGAAAAGATAGGTTCTGGCTATCTAGGCCGTACCACTAAAACACTAAAAGGTTCACTTCAAAAGAACCTTTAGGCAAAGGTTCGTTTTGCTTAAAAAAAAAACACACATACAAAAAAACCCACAAAAGAGCAAAACTACACACACACACACACACACACACACACACACACACACACACACACGGCAGTTCAGCTAACTGCTAAAAGCATAGAGAACAAAAAGCTGATGAACAGATAATGTAATAATGCTTTCAACAAAGGGATATATTTGGTAAGACTGAAGATAGTTACACTGACACCACAGAACCCTAAATCATTCCTTCATCTTCTAGTCAGAAGGTCCAATGATGAGACTGCTGATACTGATTTTCATGCGAACTACTCTTACACACATTTACTTGGAAGCAAGCATTTCTAAAAGTCCCATCTGGTAGAACAAGTGTAAGATTTCCTATATCAGGAGACAAACATTTTGGATTACTATATGATGACCCTGCCTGTCAGTTAACAGACTTCTTTTGGTGTCTCCATAAAGTAGTATTTACAGTTAAATCAAAAAAGATAAACGGAAAACACAAAAATGTAAGCACAGATACTAACAGAATTTCAAAAAGTTAGTCAACTGAAATAAAGAATTAGCTATGCTGAAACTGGTACATTTCTTAGTCAGAAATTGACAGTTTAAGCTGGTCAAATGAGGGCTTGTGAAAAAAAATATTAAAGAACATTTTCAGATGCTGGTGCTCTATCATTAATACCTGTGTAAAAGAAATAAAGAATTTAGCAAATATGTTTAATTTCTTTAGCACAATCAACTTGAATACATGTTCTCTGGAATATATTGGGAAAATGCCTGTATTTTAAAATGACAGTTAACCTTAATATAGGATCACTTTAAACTGAAAAATGCTGAAGCTCCCATAGTTACCATGGAATTATGTGTTCACATGACTTCAATTTCTACCTAACCATGTGGAGTCCAAAAATTAATCATTTAAATACTGACCTCCCATTCTGGCCTTCTCTCCTCACTTTTTGGATAAGCCAATTCTCAATCATAGCCCATTAACTACAGATGATTTTTCTGTTTCTGTGCCCAAGCTGCAAAGCACTGCTTAAAATAATATGATGATGATGATGATGATAATGATGATCACACATTCGATGTATTTTCTACTGAGCTTTTTCCTCACTTGACAATTCCTCCCTATATTCTCCACAAGGGCTAGACCAAGACTCTTCCCCTCATTTTCAGATATATGGCTTAATTATTAGATTCATAAGTTTTAGAACTAAAGAATCTCAGAGATATT
>NW_006290306.1:6243451-6247550 GCF_000327345.1 Myotis davidii
ATAAAATTTTAAAAATGAATACCCTAATACCACACAAAAGCTTTTGAGTTTTTATTTATCTGTGGTATTTACATCTTATCTGACAATCTTAAAGCCAGACATACTTGCAGTGGAAGAGTTTGCTTTATAAAAACACATGTTCTAAAAAAAAAAATACATCTTTTTGGAACCAAAGAACCATTTGATAATGTTAACAGCCCAACACTATTTTTTTTAAAATTCATATTTCTAAAGTAAAACTCAGTTAAAATAAAAAAAAATCAGTTTCAAATGGTAAAAAGTCTTAGACAATATAACAATGTAGTTTTCATATTTTCAACTATGCAGAGAAAGTGGAGAAAGCTAATTTTGGTAGATTATGCATTTTAAGGAAAAAATGATGCTCTATAATTAACATATTAATAAATAAGCATTTGTAAATTACTGAAAGTTTGCTTCCTTAACTATGATTACAGAGAATATTGCTCATAGAACACAAAT
The DNA here is from genome assembly GCF_000327345.1 of Myotis davidii. Taxonomy (NCBI): domain Eukaryota; kingdom Metazoa; phylum Chordata; class Mammalia; order Chiroptera; family Vespertilionidae; genus Myotis; species Myotis davidii. The sequence goes on from NW_006290306.1 coordinate 6,243,932, forward strand.
TTCATCTTCCCTCAATTATCAAAAATTCTGATTTAGCTGATTGTAAGTTTTGAGTAAGGTTTTGTAATAAAGCCATTAACTGGTTATATCCATAGGCTTCCTAGAGCCTTTAAAAACAATACTTCTAATCATAGTAAAATATGGTATAAAGATTTCCTAGATTCAGTATAATTAGTAACAGTCCTTTAAAGTTGGATACCTTATTTATGAGATGTTCGGTAACAACTTCTCTTAGTCCAGTGTAGAGCTTTTCTCCATGTTTATGCAAAACCATTGTATATGCATTTCTATAGAGCTCCTCAAAACTAAGACCACTGTTATTCTTACGCTGGATTTCTTGAATTGCATTTTTCAGAAGGTCCCAAATGCTGTTTACATATTTTTCATCCATGGTCATCTGTAATATCCAAGAGAGAAAAAGAGACAAAAACAAAAACAAAAACCAATGGTTGAAAATTTGTCTGTATTTATCCATACAGTAAATATTTCATTATATGGCTATGATGATAAAGCTGTATGACTTATAAGGATGTTAACAATCTGTTTCAATAGAAATAAAATAAATTTACAGTTTTTAGAGTTGATAGAAACCATTTTTAAAAAATCCTTTAAGGCCTCCCTCCCTTATCTGCAGCAGAACGCTTCCATTTAAAATCACAATCTCTGTTATTAATACTTGCTTTAGCAGAAAGTGTGAAACATCTTTCCCCTAAGTTTATTTAGTAAAACACAAGCTCAGAGATTTCCTCTTCTGTAGATTTATAGAGCTCTTTGACAAATTAAAGATTGAAGAAAGACCTGCATTTAAAAATAAAACAAACAGAAAACAAAAATAAAGCCCACATTTTCTTTTTAACCTAGCATACTCTAATTTTCTTCCTTTCCCAAATTAGATTTCATGGTCCATCATTTGTAACTACCTTTTATGTTACTTTTGTTTTAAGTCACTTGTCCCTCTCTACCTCCCTCCAAAAACACACCATTATAAGACTCAACTGCCTGCCTACACTGCACCCATGTAGTTGAAAGTAAAAGAAGAATAAAACATAGGCTCATATTCAATTCATCTCAGTTTAAATTCATGACCACTAATCACAAATGGGCCCTTAGTTTAACCCCACAATCCTACTTTTCTCTAATCTACTGACCCAAATATCCTAGATGACTTTACTATCTTTTTGGATAATGACTTGCTTCCTGTTTTGAGAAAACAGGAACCTGAAAAGAAACTACAAATTCACCATATCCACTAATCTAGTTGACTGCATACCAATATAATTTGTTAGTTCTTGTGCTACTAGCAAATTAGTGCCCAGTTCTTATACTCAAATTATAGCACAGGGACAAAAAACACAGGCAAATTCTAGGAACCTGTTATAAATGGAGAATTTCAGAACCCCAAACCAGACCTAGAGAACCATAACTTGCATTTTAACCCCAGGTGATTCACACACAGAACGGAAGTTTAACAAGTACTGCTCTAGTTCCATAACAACTCATCTATTCAAGGGCCCCCTTTAGCAATCCTCCTTCCTGGCATTATCAATTTTTTTCTCCTCTTTGCTACATAATTTGCATCTGCATTCAAAATTATCAGTTTCCCATCCTAAAAACAAACAAATCCTCACAACCCCACATATTTCTCCAGCACCACCTAATTTCTTTCTTTTCCATTTACAGCAAAATCACAAGGCAGGGAAGGAGAACAACTCTATGTTGATTGTATCCAAGTCCTATTTTCCCCACTATATCTTGAAGCCCCTCTAGTAAGGAATCCCATTTTCTACCATTTCACTGAAATTACTCTTGAAGAGGTCACCAAGGGACTTCCAGATTGCTAAATTTAATAGTCAAAGTCTCAGTTCTTATCTTACTTGACCTATCTAGCAGCAATTCAAAGAGCTGATCATTCCTACTTGAAACAGATTTCTCACTTGCCTTCCAAGCTATACCATCTTTCTACTCTACTGGTTTGTATTTGTCAGTCTGCTTACCAGTTCTTCATCACAACTGCCAACCATAAGGCTCAAGTTCTAAGCCTTTTTGTCCATCCACGCTGTTTTTAAAAGGTGAAGTTGATTTCATCTATTCTCATGGCTTAAGTTAACCTCAAAATTTATATATCCTGTTTGGCCCTCTCCCCTAATATCGGTCATATTTTAAGCTTCCTACTCAATGTTTCTACTTGAATGCCTACTAGCAAGTCTAAAACAGAAACCTTAATCTTTCCCAAATCTGTTTCTCATGCAGTCTTCTCCAAATGAGCAAATGTCCAATCCATCCTTACAATTGCCAAAGTTTGTAATCCTCATTACACCCTTACCTCACTTTTAATCCAACTGAAAATTCTATTGTTTCTACCTTCAAAATATATCCAGAATCTAAGCCCTCCTAACCACTTCCATTGCTACTAGCCTAGTCCAAACCATCATCTCTCAGTTTATTGCAACAGTCTCCTAACTGGTCTCGGTTTCTGCTCTTGGCCTATAATCACAGAGCAACCAGACTGACCTTCTGAAAATATAAAATCAAATCATGTAACTCATCTCATTTTGCTTGGAGTTGGAAGTTCCAACTCTATGCTACAAAGCCTTATTCGAATCTGATAATCTCTCTGACACAAGCTAGTCCTCCCTTCTTGCTCGCTCTGCTCCAGCCACACCAGCTTCCTTGCTATTCCCTGTATACGTCAAACAAGTTCACTTCAAGGTATCTGTATCTGCTACTCTCTCTGAAATGTTCTTCCCCTAAATACTTTCATGGCTCATTCATGTATCAACCTCAAAACTCTGCTCAAGTGTCATCTTAAAACGAAGCTTTAACTGCCCACTCTTTTTAAATAGCAGCAGCCTCCTACTAGTGACCCTCAAGTTCTAACCCCACATTCCTGATTTTTCTTGGCCTCCCTCCTCCCAGCCAATGTCAGCTCTATGAAGGCAGGGATTTTTTTCACTGCTGAATCTCTCAGCCACTAAAATCAGACCTGGCATTTAAGCTCTTACTAGTATACTTGTTGACTGAATGATTTCCTGCTAATCTTTGGGTAAGGAGCCCTTTTTGTGCCACATGAACTTTACAAGTTCTGTATTCACAATCTGGGAAATCCTGTAACAATTACTTATCAGCTTCACACATACTTCTGACCTGAAACAAACAGAAATTACTGAGCTAAAATTTCCTCCAAAGAGGGCAGGAAAAAAACAACAACACACCAACTATATGAACTATACGCTTACTGTATTTATTTTGGTGATGGTTTCACAGGTGAATACTTACCTCCAAACTCATCAAGTTGCATACATTAAATACGTACAGTTTTTTGTTGTCAATCATACCTCAATAAAGTGGTTTAAAATAAATCCTCTCCGAGCCTCTACTAATGGGTATGAATCTCAAAGAGAAAGGAGTAGGTAGGCAAAACAGTTCTTTTAGTCATTCTACCAATAAAATACCAGCTCAACTATCAATGAAGAGGATTCTTAAGATGATGATTCAAACTGAGTCTTATTATTCTAAACTCTTCTGGAGAGCTTAAAAAGGAACCCTTTGGGAGAACAATGCTTTTCCTTTATTTAAATATGCAAATCCCACCCTGACAGGTTTGGCTCAGTGGATAGAG
>NW_006290306.1:6247628-6264511 GCF_000327345.1 Myotis davidii
AAAAGTATTTAAATATTCAAATCCCAGGTCTATTGACTTTTCTGAAATGGCTTTAATTGAATTTACCCCTACACCTAAACTACTATTTTTTTGGTTAGATATCCTGATACATAGGGTGCCATCCATATAAAATATAAATAAGACGTAGCTATTTAAACTTTTCACAAATAAAAGATAATAACTTTAATAGTCCATGTAGTAGTCCCCCTTATCCACAATTTTGCCTTCTGTGGTTTCAGTTACCCACAGTCAACCATGGTCTGAAAATACTAAATGAAAAATTTCAGAAATAAGTAATTCATGATTTTAAAATTACAACCCATCTGAATAGTATGATGAAATCTGGCACCATTCTGCTGTGTGCAGCCAGGACAGGAATTATCCCTTTGTCCACTTGGCAGCTATCTTGGTTATTTAGATCAACCATCGCTGCTTCACCGTGCTTGTGGTTCAAGTAACCACTATTTTATTTAATAGTGGCCCCAAAGCGCAAGAGTAGTGATGGTGGCAATTGGGTATGTCAAAGAGAAGCAAAAAGTGCTTCCTGTAAGTGAAAAGCTTAAAGTTCTGAACTTAATACAAAAAAAAAATCACATGCTGGGAGGTTGTGAAGATAGACAACAAGAATGACTCTTCTATCAATGACATTGTGAGGAAGGAAAAAGAAATCTGTGCTAGTTTAGCTATCACACTTCAAACCACAGCAGTTACAGCCACATTGCATAAGTGCTTAGTGAAGACAAACAGGCATTACACCTGTGGGTAGAAGACATGAACCGTGGCTTCCTCCATCACTGGAACAAGCAAGCCTCCTGTTCGCTTCAGCTGCCTGGCTGCCGGCTGCCATCTTGGCTGGCAGTTAATTTGCATGCCTCGCTGATTAGCCAATGAGAAGGGTAGCGAAGTTACGGTTAATTACCATGTTTCTCTATTATTAGATAGGATATGTGTTTTCCGATGGTCTTAGGCGACCCCTGTGAAAGGGTCATTTGACCCCCAAAGGGATCGCGACCCACAGGTTGAGAACCGCTGATCTAGATCACTGCAAGAGTCTTCTAACCATCATGAATGCTAATATCCTCTTGGACTCTATCTTCCTCAAAATCACCATCAAAATAGACATATGAGCATCATGCCCTGTTCAAAATCCAGCTCTCATTAATGACAGGCCTGTGGGGGTGTATTTTAAAAGGGAACATAACAACTCTTTAAGATCTAGTGTAAGCAACCTCAACCAGCAAAAATGAAGTCAAGTCAAAGTCTATGCCTACTTTAACGCTTTTCGGTCCAACCGCGAGGCTGACGCGACAAACCAGGTGCTAGAAGCAGGTCCAACATCGAGCAATAAGAACATTAAAAAGTTCAACATTCAATCCCGTCAATTAATTTGGACCAGACTGTTTGAATTCCAAAAATAACATTGGACCGCAAAGTGTTAACTTCATTTTTCACTCACCACTACCTATTTTACATTTATTCCCTACCAAAATTAAACCAATAGTAAATCCGGACCACTGTCACTCCTCTCCACTCACTTTCCCATGTCTTCTTCTGCCTCTTCTTTATCTAATTCTTCAGATAGCCCCTGAATACAACTCAGGTGTCATATTCTCCGGGGATCCTTCTCGGACTTCAAGCAAAGCGCATGACTCCTTCTCAGCTGTTTCATAATATTTGGGTTATATCTATCATTACATTTTCATAATGCTTCACAATATGTTGTATATCTTTTTTTTTTTTTTACTAGATTGAGATACTTAAGGGATTGTTATGTTTTTCTTCAATGCAACTTAGAAGGCTATAAACAAGTGTTTGGTGAATGAGTATCATTTTACCTTATGTTACACCAATGCAATTTTTAAAACATGAACATTTGAATTACTAAGCACAACATGGAAGAATATTTTAATGTCCTTATCTACAGCAATGAAAGTAATGTTTAAACAATCTAATGTCTTTTTCAAATAGAAATTAAGTACAATAACGTGCAGCAACAACTCAAATTTCAAATATTAATATTTTTGGATTTTTCATTCACCTAACTAAATACTTCACATGGCTACTTAATCATGAATTTTATTAATAAGTGTTACCTGGGAGAAAACTACTGAATGGAAAAGGCCAGTAAGGAGAAGATCCATAAGCTATAATCTTTCCTAAAATTAAACAAGTCCAAAAACAATATACTAAAGAAAACTAGCTTCAAGTGCAAATTCCTACATATACATGCTTTGGTCTTGGAGTCAAGTGAACATGTCAAAAATAGTAGCAAAAATAATTACGCTAATAATGAACTTTTAATTTCTCCCTCACCCATCCTTAATACAGCAAGCAACATTAGCTGTCACAAAATTTAAAGGCTCTAGTTTTATGTATATTTAAAAAAGTTTTGCCGAGACCGGTTTGGCTCAGTGGATAGAGCGTCGGCCTGCGGACTAAAGGGTCCCAGGTTCGATTCCGGTCAAGGGCTGTACCTGGGTTGCAGGCACGTCTCCAGTGGGGGGCGTGCAGGAGGCGGCTGATCGATGTTTCTCTCTCATTGATGTTTCTAACTCTCTATCTCTCTCCCTTCCTCTCTGTAAAAAATCAATAAAATATATTTAAAAATAAATAAATAAATAAATAAATAAATAAAAAGTAAAAAAGTTTTAACATCCTTATCTTAAATATTTATGTGAGTACGATTTTAATTCCATTTGATAAAACTGATTCACTTAGGTTGCAATAACTGCAAATATACTCAAGAGGGACTTGGTAACAATACTTCAGCAAAACAAATGATAAAATAAAATGCACCCACATATACACAAATATTTAATACCTGCTAATTGTTGAGTGTATACAATATCTACCCCCAAGCAGCTCAAGTACGAAGTGATCAGCCAGCAAAGTAAATTCATTTGGCAGGGGGAAAAAAGCAAAAGCTCTTTTTTAAAGGGAAGATATAATTACGTATTCTTAAATTCTTAAGGTTTAGTAAAACTTTTAAAAATCAAATCAAGACTTTAACTTTTAAAAGTGATCTTTTCCCCTTTACCTTTCCCCAATTCAAAACTGAAATTCCCTCCTTAGAAAGTACCAATAACACAATGCTAACAGTCTTTATTTTCTTTCACAAACATCTGACTTTTCATCTACATTACTTCAAATGATACAAAAACATTAACTTTCTAAAGGTCTGAATTTGAAAGGATGTAAGTCTATTGTATACTTACACATCTTGACAGTCAGGTAACTACTAAGGGTTGGAGAGAACTATAATATGAGACCATTAGAACTAAAATGAAGAGAACTATATTCTTCACATTCACTATATACAAAGGACAAAAAGTCTTTAGTCCCCTATGAATAATTGTCTACAGGAAATTTAGAACAGGGTGGGTGGGGGAAAGGGTGAAAATTTGAAATTCCAAGCAATTCAGAATGACACAGCTAGAAAAAATAAAGAAGGAAAAATGCTTGATCTTAATTTTAAGCTTCAGCCTCAAAAAAGTTGCTTTGGTAAAAATATCTGAGGAATGGCAATGTTCTAGTCAGACACAACTAAGCCATCAATTAGGAAAGGAAGCTCCCTCTCAGATTTTAAGCATCTCAGAGTACTATAAAGTCTCTCCTCCTTTATTTTATTGTATCCTTTATAATACACAGCACAATGCCTAGATAACAGCCAAAAATGATTTAAATGCAGTCTAGTTATTGTTAATGATGATTAATCATATTTGATGACAAAGAACTACGTAATGATTTATGACATCTGCAACAACCCTATTTATCCATCAGTTAATCTTTAAGCAAACTCAACCAGCAAAAATATAGCCAAAGACCCAAGCTTTGAGGAAAAAGCCCAGTGGGAAACATTCAGACTTTAGACAAGTTATTTAACTTTCCAAACTGCATTTTCATCTGCTTGGGGAGGGGGAAATGGGAGAAGACACTGTATTGTGTGGCAATTAAATAAGTTTGTGAAAGCATTTGGCACACAACACTTGCTCGATAAATATGTTTCTTTACTACACAGAAGAGACACATAGAGTCTTAATGACTTAAAACCTGAAGTTAACACAACTGATGTTTGATTAACTGGTTTCTCTTTGATTCCAGTGGAGACCTGAAGGGAGTGGAACTGGGCTGCCAAAAGTAATAACTGTTGTCAAGGAAAGAGAGAAAAATATTGTCAATTGGTAAAGCACCGTAGCCTGGTACAATTCTGTGAAATCATAAACTAAGTCTCATCTACACTCAGTTGGCCTCCAATATCATTAAATTATAGAACAGTAATGTGATGAGAAAGCTAAATCACCAACAGAAAGTTCAATTACAATCTACATTTCAGATCTCACATGAGTTAGCTGTCCAAAAATCAATTTGAAAATTTTGGACATTCTTTTCCAAAGACACAAATCAAGTTTCCAGATTAACCTATTAAAATCCATTTAAATCACACCTGATTTAAGAGTTCAAATGTCTCTCTGTGAATGACTTGCATTTATGAAAAAATGTATGTGTAACAATTAAATCTCATGATGATCACAATAAGATGCACTCCTAAGTATTTTCAATGAGACAAACAGTATGTCACTATCCTATATTGGTGTTAGAATTGTTACTTGGCACCCTGGAATACATTTTACCCAGAAAATAAGCCATATTCACCATATTAAAACTCTTCAAACATTTTAATTAGAGATCCTCTCTATTAAGATGATAAAAGTTACTACATCTGTAAGATCAACACTTTAAAATGATAAAAACATTTCCTGCTTTTTCCCATATACTATTAAATATCAAACACTACTAAGGATCCTGTGTATAAAATTGCTCTTTAAACATTGATCTGGAAAACAGAATAATAGAAAAGCAGGACTCATATTTGGGATGAAATTTGAAAGAAGCAGTAACATTACAGGGAAAAATACTTTATATCTAAACGCATGTCTGAGTTCCATCTGTAATCTAAAATTATTGATTTTAATCGGAAGTGACAATACTGGCTTCTCTTTAGCTTTAGTCACTGTTGTTTTTTTTTAATTTATTGTTTGATTTTAGAGAGAGTAAGGGAGACAGAAAGAGAAACATTGATTTGTTGTTACCCTTATTTATGAATTCAATGGTTGTTTCTTGTATGTGCTCTGACTGGAAATTGAAACCCCAACCTTGGCTTATTGTAAAGACACTGTAACCAACTGAGGGACCCTGATAGGGCCACTAAGTTGCTTTTTTTTTTTATGGGTAAATTAGTTTTTCTAAAACTATGATAATGTGTAAAAGCTCTATAAAATGTAAGGCAATAACAAATTAGTATACACTGGAATCAGCTACATACAACCCATAGGAAGAGATAAAAACCTGTGAAATAGTATAAAGTGCCATAGTTAGTTTTGTCTTTTAATTGAATGAACCTAAACTTGTAACCAAATGTGGTATCACAGCAAAAAGCCTATCATATAAAATTATTACTAAAATCTGCTATCAAATCTGCTCAAAATTTCTCTAAAACTACCAACTCACACAGAAAGATGTAGAACATAGCTAACTTTCCCACTGCTTCATATTAAGATTTAACCATCATCACTGAAATACACCATTCTTATTCCTTTAGAAAATTCTAAGGCTGTAAAGGTAGATGACTTTTGCAACATCACAGCAAATGTTTTAGGCCATGGACCATACCAGCATCAGTTCATAGATTTATCTTTTCTAATATAAAAAGCCAGAGACCATAATGCCATAAAGACCCTAATGACCGGTCGCTATGATGCTCACTGTGGCCAGCTAACTGGCTGATCAGGGGGTGGGACAAGCCAGCTAACCTCCCGTGGCCCCTCCCCCCGGCTAACCCACCCCTGATCAGACTCTCTCACCCAGATTAAGGGCAGGGCCACTGGCCAAGCCCCACGCCCCCTCGCCCCCAGCCCGTCCCACCACAATTGGCCCACAGCCCCTCCCCTGGCCTGCCCACCAGTGATTGCACCCTGCACCCAAATAGGGGGCGGGGCTGGCCAGCCAACCTCCTTGCAGCCCCTGCCCGGTCCCTCCACAGATTGGCCCTAGAACCCCAATCGGGGGTGGGGCAAGCCAGCCAATCGCCTGCGGCTCCTCCCCCTAGGCTGCCTGGCCAACCTCCTGTCGTCTCCTCCTCCCAACAGGCCTGGCCAGATCCCACTTGTGCACGAATTTGTGCACTGGGCCTCTAGTGTGTGTGTGCGTGCGTGCATACATGTGTATAATGCCTTTGCTAAAATTTTTAGGGTTGGAATGAGCCTAAACCCCAAGTTAAAATCTCTTCATTTTATAATTGAGGGAACTGTGGCTAAGAGGCTTATCCAAGATCACACAGCTAGTTAGAACAGGGGTCCTCAAACTACGGCCCGCGGGCCACATGCAAATACAAATATTGTATTTGTTCCCGTTTTGTTTTTTTACTTCAAAATAAGATATGTGCAGTGTGCATAGGGATTTGTTCATCGTTTGTTTGTTTTTTAAAACACTATAGTCCGGTCCTCCAGCGGTCTGAGGGACAGTGAACTGGCCCCCTGTTTAAAAAGTCTGAGGACCCCTGAGTTAGAACAATAAAGAAATCCAAGTGTTCTGGGCTAAGCGTAAGTTTCCCTTACACCATGTCAACTCAAACCACCTGGGTGCTCAATATTAAGAAATTAGTGGCCTGGTGCACGAAATTCTTGGGTGGTGGGGGGGTGTCCCTCAGCCTGGCCTGTACACTCTGCAATCTGGGACCCCTCGGGGGATGTCCGACTGCCGGTTTAGGCCTGATCCCATGGTTAGGCCCAATCGGGCCTAAACCAGACACCCCTCTCACAATCCGGGAATGCTGGCTCCTAACTGCTCACCTGCCTGCCTGCCTGATTGCCCCTAAATAGATCATTTTATAATTGAATATGCTAATCCTATATAATAAAACCCTAATATGCAAATTGACTGAACGGCAGAACAACCGGTTGCTATGAATCGCACTGACCGCCAGGGGGCAGACACTAATGCAGGAGTTGCCCCCTGATGGTCAGTGTGCTTCCACAGGGGGAGCACCGCTCAGCCAGAAGACGGGTTCATGGCTGGAGAGTGCAGCAGCGGTGGTGGGAGCCTCTCCTGCCTCTGCTGCAGGAAGCCAGTAAGGAGCAAGGGGTCCCGGAATGTGAGAGCCCCAGATTGCAAGAGGGATGTCTGCCAGCCAGCTTAGGCCCGATTCCCGGGGTGATAGGGCCTAAGTTGGCAGGCAGACATCCCCCAAGGGGTCCCAGGCTGCGAGAGGGCACAGGCTAGGCTGAGGGGCCCCTCCACTCCAGTGGACGAATCTCGTGCACTGAGCCTCTAGTGTTAAATACTTATTTTTGTTTGGTCTAGAAAATAAAAGTTCTCAATTAGAAATCAGGTTTCTAAGTCATGGTTCTTTCATAAGTTAACATTCTCTCTGGTCCTGTTTCCTCATCTAATAAACAAGATTAGAACAGATTTTCTCTAAAGTGCCTTATAGCTTTTAAAAACTAAAATATGAATACAAATAGCAGCAAATAAGTCACTTTATTTGACTAGTGATTAGAGTTCATCCAAAAATATACCTGTCTCATTTGCATATACTATAAGGAAAAGTGAAATATTTTAAAATAGCTGATCTGTGTGCTTCAAAATTCATTTTACTGCTCAATCAACATCTTAGTATATTCTCAAAGACAAAAATTAAAGATTATATTAAAATATTTACATATTAATAATTTTTAAAAATCACTTTTTTTCTGAACATATACTTACCAAGATAAATTCCTTTTAACTGAAAAGCGTAAGAAATGTGTGCTATCAGCCAAAAAGAAAAGTGTTAACTGATAAATATGACAACTAATGTGTCTTTCTGATAGGTTATGACCTTGACTAAAGTCAATACACACTAGGATCCATTTAAGCAATTTATGTACTCAAATTTTACTAAACATATACTTTTATTGATTCAGTTTTTATAACATTTACTCTTATGAGTAATGCATTTACCTTGAATCTAGTGAGGCTTAGGCTTGCAAAAACAAAAACAAACAAACAAAAACTTCCAATGGCCGGAACTTAACTTTATTTTCATAACGAATAGTGAACTGTATAAGCTGCAGGACACCCCAAATCTGCCCCTGGGTAATAATTTAAATGAAAACCTTAGAATTATTTTTCTAATACATTCCCATTAAGAATTTTTTTTTTTCAGAATCTAGCAAATTCTTAACAGAATATAATTAGGCAGTATGGTGTAGTGGAAAGAACATGAATTTTTGAGTCAGACATGCCTGGGATCCAAATCACAGCTCTGCCCTTTCATAGATGTAAATGTATTTCACTGTGTCTCTGAGCCCCAGATAAATTTAAAACAGGAGTAATAACATCTAAAGATTGTTGTGAGGATTTGAGGTAATTATAGTTCAAAGTACTTAAAACAGCCTAATACAAGGTAGACATTCAACAAGTTGTAGTTACTAATCTTATAAAGAAACTTCCCATACTATTAATAAATTGGAAAGGAAAAAGAATTTTTCATGATTACTTTCAAGAGGACAGGGCAAATAGAAGAGGCTAGGACTCAATGATGGTGAACCTATGACACGCATGTCAGCGGTGACACACACACTCATTTTTTTGGTTGATTTTTCTTTGTTAAATGGCATTTAAATATAAAAAATAAATATCAAAAATATAAATCTTTGTCTTACTATGTTTGCAAATATAAAAAAATGTCTATATGTGACACGGCACCAGAGTTAAGTTAGGTGTTTTCAAAATGCTGACACGCCGAGCTCAAAAGGTTCGCCATCACTGGGCTAGGTGTTGCTAAGTTAAGGGCCACTTTAGGTAAGAATGACTTACAATCAGTATGGTAAAGTATTCCTCTTAGCAAGGATGACTTGCTTTTAGAGAAGTACTGTATCTCTAAAGGATATGTATTGTATTTTCTTAAAGTAGGTAAAGATATCCACCTTTTAAGTCTTTATTCTTTTGCTTAGCAGTACAACTTTATTTAAAGAGCAAATTTGGGAACATTCCTTTCTCAATGATTCCACGTACTAAATGAATGGAAGTCAAATTAATAAATTTTACTCGATTACATTTTCAACTTTAAAACTAACAAGAAAAAGAAGTAATGCTTTCTAATAGTAAAAGCTCTGGATTAGGGGATTAGAGGCTCTGTTCTTAATTTCCTATTAACGTTGTCAATTTAGGCAAGTAGAACTCTCAATTTTAAAAAGTCTGGATTAATGACTGGTTATTTTAAAGCAATAGTTAAACAATTTATACTTATGGCAACATAGAAAATGCTCTAAATTACGAGAGAGGGAGATTTTTGAAGATGCTTCACTCTCCCTGGATCCTAGAGACCAGTTTGAAATTAACTGTCCCACATGAAACACATTACTTTTAGTTGAAAATTCTGACTTTATGATTAGAAAAATTATTTTAAATGTCTTAGTGCTTAGTGATGCCACCATTAGAAAGCACTTTCTGGCATTATTTCTTCTAATCCTCACAATTAATCCGTGAGAAAGATTGCTACAGCACCCATCTTAAAGATGAGAAAACAAATTGGCATTGCTGGGATACCATTGTGCTGCACTAACAAAGAAAATTGTGTTCCAATAAATGACACACAGGCTATGAAGAAGATAGTATGGTAGTCACCAGGAATGGGAAAGCGAGCCTGCAACCTGGGCATATGGCCTGACTGGGAATCGAACCAATGGGTCTTGCAATTTTCCTCAGGAGTGCAAAATAGCCTAAAAACTATAAGCAGTAAAAGCAGACAGGTGGAATGATCCAAGATGCTTTTTGCTGATATTCCTGGCCGTGCTCTGAGGAGTAGCAGGACAAAAAGGGCAACTAGTAACAGGTATCACCACAGTTTGGGACAACAAAAGGAATCTTCCTGAGGTCCAAGAGGACATTAATGTGAGAAGGAAGCATGCATGTAGAATAACTGAATAATAATCATAGAATGCATTTTTTTTTTATAATGCTTACTATGTGCCAGGCACTACTATAAGAGCTTTACATGAATTCACTCTATTCTTACAACACCTTGCAAGGTAGGTACTATTGTTTTGCCTTTTAATAAAAGAGGAAACTGGCAGAGGTGTGGTGATTTGCTCAAGTTCTACATTTAATAAATGGAGGAGCTAGGATAGTATGCAACATTGGAGTTTAAGATTTCTAAAGTAGAATGACAAGCAATAAGGCATGGTGCAGATCACAAATACAGAAAAGGCCAGGTCTGTTTGATAATTATTTTATACCTAGTGCCTGACTCCTAGCGGGAACACACAATAAATGTATTTTATAAATGAATGACTATGCCCACATGCACTGGATCAAGTTAAGATTTAAACTAGAGCATGTCTTTTCAAGAAGGTATTAAAGTCTTCAATGACTGGGTGAGCACAGGTAAGAAGTCAGGATATGGTCATAAGAAGCACTCAAAAGAATAGTTAACAAGGGCCTGAGCCACAAAAGAGGATGATGGAAATGGCAATAAATGGCACCCGGACCCAGTGATTCAAGGATTACAAAAAAACAGACACCTCAATTCAAGAAGGTAAACCCGTAACCTCAGGGCAAAGCCAGATCTCAGAGGAAAAGGCTAAGAATCCTAAGAACAGGCTGAGGATATGGAGGAGTGAAGTAGTGGATCAGAATGTACAGGTGGACAGATTGGGAGGAAGGAGTCAAGGTGGAGGGAGCTAGTAAACAGAAAAAACTGGACCAGAGAGAGTCTTCTTCTGACACTTAATCCAAGGTTACTGTCAATGCATCATACTACCTTTACTTGCAAGTCATTATCATTTCAGGAGATTAGGCTGACTACCTGTTTGAGGAAAGTGCCATAGGATCATTAATGACCTACTTATATCTGAAGACTTCACTTAAAGTTGCAGAGTTCAAACATTTCAGAGTACTACTTCCATCGACTTACCAAATTAACCAATTACTATAGTTTGGCTTAAATGACTAGTTTCTCATTTAATCAATCACTCAATAACCACCTACAGTGTTTCGAACACTATGCTAAGTGCTCTGTGGCTCCAAAGGGTGTCTGGTATAAGCTTTGGGCAGGGATCACACCTGGTTCATAACTGAAACCAAAAAAGGGTGGAGAAAGGGAAGAAAATGGAAAGGAAATAAGAAAAAGTGTATTTTTAGATAAAAAGTTAATGTACATATTAGGATATACATACTAAATGAATGTTTACTCCTTCAATAAAGTTACATACTTACTCCAACTTGAATAATTATGTGAGACTCATTATTGGAACTTCTCTTTTGAATCTATCCCTCAAGGGCCTATAGCATTCATTCTTTTGAAGTCCCAGTGGTGCCAAACCTATATCCTTTGAGACTAATTTTCTTAGTGTCATTCACAAATTGACTCTGTAGGTTTTTCAAAATGTAAGCTCTAAAAACTGTACCAAAAAATGACAGCATCACTAAAATAAGTGTATAGTATCCCCATATAACCACTTGCAAAAATATTATCAATTTTAGTATTTACATTGTGGCCTAATCATGGCTACATGTTGATATAGCAATAGGTGCTGTTCTAAAGCTTTATTTTCTTTACTCACAACAACTCTGTAAGGTAGGTACTACTAGTATTTGCATGTTACAGAGGCTAGAAGTGGTTAAATAACTTGTTAAAAATAACACAGCTAGGAAGAAGTGAAGCTGACATTCAAACCCTGGCAGTCCAGAGCCCTCACTCATATGCTCAGTCTCTACTTTTTAGGCATAATCCTCATACATATGTTGACTATTCTAATGTAAAACTAAGTGAAAATTCCCTACAAACTATCCACAGTTTTATTCTTACAAGTAGTTGATGAAATGCAAATTAAAGTACTATTTTTTTTTTACCTATGACATTAAAGATATATGTTGACTAAGACACTAATACAAGAAGTTAAAATGACACAACCTTGAGAGGTATAATTAATTCTTAAGAGCCTCACTTTAGAGTCAAACCGGCTGGGTTAGAATCCCAGTTCTGCCACTTACAAGTATAGGGACTTTAAGCAAATTACTTAACCTCTCAAGCCCTCATAAATATAACAAATGAGAATAGTAGTATTCTATAGAGTTGTGCATTTTAAATGAGCTTATATATGCAAAGCACAGAGAACAGTGCATGGCACATGATAACATTCACAAAGTGTTAGCCATTATAACTACCTTTCTGTCAATTTGGTAATAGATATCAATGATGGTTAGCCCAGTACTTCAATAATTATAAATGAGCTCAAATATTTTTGTGCTGTCACAGCTGCATTATTTATAATAGAGAAAATGTGGGTTCACTAGAATTAATCAAAATACTCGGCAAAGGAAACGATTAAGCAAATGAAGGTACTATAGAGTATTACACAGCCATCAAAAATTATGTGTTCAATATATTTAACATGAAACTATATGTACAGTAAGATACTATATTTTTTAAAGGCAATATATAAAATGATATTGTACCTCACTTTTACTGTGTGCTCACATGTGTATGCCAGATTAAAAGAAAACACATCAAAATATTACTGTCCTGTTTATCTCTAAGTGGTAGGGTTACAGGTAATTTTTATATCCTTATTTATAAACTTAGATATTTATTAAGTTTTCTATTATGAATATACATCACTTTTATAATTAGAAAAGCTACTGAATTCTTTGCTTTCACAGATGTTTGAACAGTTTTCACAATATACTGATAGATACTAACTGTAACTCATATTTCATCCCAGTGACTTGTTCTTACTAATAACACCTTTACTTTTCTGTTGACTTTACAATGGATAAACAAGAATTATTCTCGAAGTTGCAATATTTAAAACTATAAATTGTTCCAAAACCTTTATAAAAATCTAACAAAACTGTAAATATCAAAATGATCTTGAATGAAAATTACCTCTAAGGTCTCCCAATTTATAATACAAAGGAAAGGCATGCTATTTTTTTCTAGTCCTAATTATATAGTCTTCCTAAATCAGAGAAATGCTGTTTTTCAATTTAATGAATAAATGATGTGCAAACAAATAAAGCTTTCTCTATTTTGTTTGAATGAATCAACCTTGTGACTTATGTGTTATTTAAAAGACCAAATTCTCACATTATATTCTATACTACCAAAAATAGTTTCAAATTTAATATTGATACAAATGATTTTCCAGGTTCCTCTGAACTGCCATCTAGAAAGATAATGCAAAATAAACACGTTATAGGTACCTATTTTATGCTTTTATTTTTCAACTTCTAACAGCTACAACACAGGGGGCTGTCCTAAAAAACTAAAAAGGAAGAATCAGTCTAAGTATAAGCAACACTTTAATAAATATCCTACACCTTACTCCAGGATTTCTCTATAAGAAAATACTAAAGAATGAAAAACAAACTTACAATTAATTCTCTACCTTGTGAAATTTGCAAGACTATTATTCAGCTTTCCTGTATGTATGTCCTGGTAGCTATAAGCAACAATTACTTTCCCTAAGGAAGAGAAACCTATTATCAAGATCAAAGCTGTTTCCCCAAATCTGGCAAATATGTAGCTGGAAAAACAAAAACAACAGTACCCATTAGTCGTTAAGTTCTTGTGACCTTAAATACATCAAAAATAATTTTAAAACTTAATCTCTTACTAATGTCAGTCTCTTTATGGGTTCCATCTATTGGTAACCTCCACATCATTCCCTGTCCGCCACACAGGTAGAGCTCTGGTAATCTCATCTAGAATTATGGAGTGGACATCACAATCAGCGATTCTTTATCATGATTAGCATGCTTTATAAACTAGTAACTGAACCCATTTCCAGATCATATCTAAAGGCAATCACTTTCAAAATGTGTCTTAACTCTGAAGGCTAAGCCAATTAAGGCAAATCAGAAGAGAGGCTAGCACTTCCATTCAAATATATCCCCTTCAATCCAATCAATCTTTCCGAGCTCATGTGGACAAAACCCTGGACAGTACAGATGGTGAGGAATGGCTTTTCAGAGATAAGGACAAAAGGTTCATCTGACAGTAACTAATCCTACATAGTGGAACAAAAGCTCAGGGTTGAGACACATGGCAACATGAAGGGAAGAAGAGTAGACACTCCTTGGGGCAGCATTCTCTGGTCCGAATCCACTTCTCTTTCAGGAGTTTGGCAACTTATAGCCTCCTTCCTTAAAACAGCTTTGTGGCCCTTGCTGTTACTCTGGGTACCCCAAAACAGAAAGATGTTAAATGATGTATGTACTTTGTACACTGCGGGAAAGCTTAAAAACTGGAACAAACTTTTCCTCCATCAACAATGTATAAAGACAGAAAGTTGCTTATTGTTTTCCACCTTAAAAAGAACCAATTTCTCTTGAAATCTTATGAAAAGGTCTACTTAAAATGTAAATTGTGCCTCAAACTGGTATGGTGTAACTTCTATTCTTGTGAACAATGATGAAAATACACTTAAAGTATGCATTCACAATACTAATAATACCTAATTCTACTGATGGGATTGTGTCTGGAATAGGCTTACATGACTATAAAATATAAGTTCATCTATCACTCTATTCTGCAATACAAACAATCCCCAAACATTTTTATATGTTTTGCACATCAATTTTATAAAATGGAATCTGAAATGAACACTTCAGACCTTTAGCTAAACTATAATTTCCCTTAAATTATAGTAACTATATATCCAAATGGTAAAATACAGTATTTGTATGTACATATGTACACACATAAACATTATTTTTTCTTTATGGAACACTATGTATTTTCTACTTCTGACTACCAATTTATGCAGGCTACAGTTAAGCAAAAGATCACTAACCTGAAATAAAAGAAAAATTTTGAAGGTCTATAAATACTCATTTACCAATGTGAAATACCATACCACTGAGGCATCTCTCTCTCTCCTTATTTAAGGCTCAAGGACGTATGACTTAAAAATTTATATATCAAAAAACTGTAATTGCTCTTTTCACCGGCAACTACATACAATGTTACTAGTTATAAAATAATAAAATATACTTTTAAAAATTAGCAGATATTAACTACTGAATATCAAACACTAGTCACAAACTTCATTAAAGGATTTTAGAAAAACTTAGAGGGCAACAAGTCGAGACAGAAAGGGTCCAAATTAGCTCATAACCATATGCTACTTAAAATTATTCCCTAAAACAGTGCCTGGCACATGGTACTCAGTACTTGTTGAATGAACGAAGGAATGGGAGAACAGGTAGGAACAAGCTAAGATACTGAGTTGAAAATACATAGATAAAGGTAGAACCAGCTAATCAGAACATTAGCATAAGTAGATGTCAAATGTGAGCTATTCCACATTTTAGTAATAATCTGAAATAGAACTCACACTCCAAGAATAGCAAACTTTTCCTAGAAAACTTGTTGCATAAACTTATTTAAAAAACTAAATAATTCTAAATTCTGCTATAAAGGTCAGAACTGATTCAGTAGGAAAACTAACATTACCAACAAATTCATAACACTGTTTCCTTACATGGGAAAACATGCTAGTGAACTTCATTAGTGCTCTTCTGTCGGCATTTCTTACTTTGTAGTTTCTCACATTTACTTAGAAAAAGACTTCAAAATTACAAAAATTTCTTCAAAATATTTAATTCTCCTGCGTATATCCCACCTTGTTTACATAAAGCAGGAAGTCTCTGCACATGGACATTACTGTTTATGTTATTACACTTTCATAGTCTGCATCAGGTATATTGTTTCAAATTTTAAGAATTCAGAAAGGTCAAGTTCCTTGGGCGAATTTCTTACTTAAATCCGACAACTCTATTATTAATAAAGTCTTTCCTCACTGCAAACTACACTTTCGAAAAACCATGCTTTAAGAAGTGAGTGCACACCTCCTCCCTTTTCCTCCTCACAGGATTATGTGTCTATGATTCTATGAAAGGAAAAGCAAGATCGTTCTCTAGTCTTAGAGAAAGATCAATTACTAGTCTTTCTTGACATAGAGGTGTTACTGTAGCGACATGAGCAAGTGTGTCCAGTTTCTCTTAGGCCAGTACAGTTTAAGGGCTGGCCACTGACTCTCTGAATCAGAGATGACATCCAAAGTTAAACACTGTATATGCCACACCGCAAGCCTAAGATTCAAAGTAATACTAAAAAAGTTTCTAAACACAATACATTTGCAGTCACTAACACCTATAGAGTAAAGCAACCCAGGGTGATGATTATTCATTCTTTTGGGGCTTCCCGGTCTGAGAAATAGAGAACCAACTGCCCAATTTGTTCCCGCCTGCTTCTCCTGACCCTCCTATGGGGGGGGGGGGGGCATTTCTGCACAAGAGAGTTTGTCAAGTGCTTTGAAAGCCTGCGGATCGAAGATGCTACAAATACATCTGATATTACTACTATGTTTCTATTGAGCATTCCGTGGAACCACTGTCACCGCGTTGAGGACAGGTAGATGGCATGCTTCCTGAGGAGGGGGAGAGAAAGGACAGCCCCCCTCATCCTCCTCAAGGTTTGGCTGGCCGTCACTGAGACTGCCGGTTGTTGTGTGAAACCACAGCGAGACCGACCACACGTGAAAAGTTACCACGGGCCCCATACAAGGAGGACTTGGACAGTCCCCATGCCCGTGGGTGTGTGGGTCCCGGGCACCGAGCGGGGAGAGAACTAGCTGTGGGGCCTACACCCCAATGATGTGGGGAGGTGCTGGGACCGGCAAGTGGGCCCCTGCTACAGCCGACGCCCGCGGGGCGTCTTTGACTTGATTCTTGCGCTCCTCTGGTCCGCTGTTGGGTGTCTGTATAATATTCTTTATTTCAGTCAGTGTATGCTTAATTTCTAGTTGGTTCTTTATCACAACATCGAGGGTCTCATT
>NW_006290306.1:6265095-6266247 GCF_000327345.1 Myotis davidii
CGGGGCGGTGGGAAGGGGGCGGGGCTGAGTGCGAGAGGAGTAAGTTGTTTTTTCGATAGGGGAGCGTCGGAGCGGGTTCTGGGCGAAGGTAGTTGCTGATTGGGGAGCGTGGAGGGCTCCTGGTCACGTGGACCTGGTGGGCGGAGGAAGTTTGGAGAGCCTCGGTTGACCGTAGTGGGGTGGGTCCTGCTGGGCTGGCTTAGGGCGGGGGCTGTGGCCCGGGTTAGGGCGGGAGGATAGTCTCTGGGAGGAGCGTGGGTGCAAGGTGGATAGCTACGTCCTAGAACTGGTTCCTATGTTTTTCTAGGGCATGTGGACTAGGGATGGGTTCTTGAGCAGAAGCCAGAAAGTTAAGAGTTTGTGCAGGAGTCATCTGAAGGGTCAGAAGTTAGGGTCCGGAATGCTTAACAAGATATTCAGATGGGATGTGCACACCCCAACTCCAGGACTGAGGAGTGGAGAGACTAATCCACAAAATTTCCTTAAACTGCAGAAGCTCCAGGGCTTCCTGAATCCCTGATATTCTCTGAGGGAACCAGGACTTCTTAGTCTTAAAATTTATTTTTCTTACCATAAAATGACAACTCCTTTAATGTAGTGCAATATTTTGGTAAATGGTGTTGAGTAAGAGATAGGATAACAGAAACCTATATTTAACCTAACAAGCCTTTTTACCACTACCAAGAGTATTGAAAGTTTTGAAAAGACAAAATTACTGTCTTTGCTTCAATTTGCTGCAAATTTGGACCTCCCCGTCCCCCACCCCCGAATTGTAGTCAAAAGGTCTAGTTTGATTCAGCAGTCTTGAATTTTACTGTCTAATTTGCCTCTTGCGCCCAAAGGATGTTATATTTGGATTTCTGATACTGCAAACAAATGTGAGTTCCCACTAAAGTGTGTGATCTTTTCATTTTAAGTAAGAGCCTACTGTTGGAATGGGTATCAATATTTGGGATCTGGGCTTTTAATACTTAGAATTAGCATTTGGAAGCTGGGGTATGTATATATACATATATATATATTAAATAGGTAAACTGAAATGTACTTTTCTATTTGTTTACTATAAAGTTGAATTTGCCCTAAATTAACTTAATCTTGATGACTAAATTTGAACGTATGCTTTCATCCCTTACTTGGTTGAAATGCCCCACA
>NW_006290306.1:6266423-6267169 GCF_000327345.1 Myotis davidii
GCAAGGACTTGATTGATTGCGCCTGGAGTGCTTCATCTGTAAAATGGGGATAATAAAGCTTTCTTCTTGGGCTACTATGAAATTTAAGTGATTTCATACATTTCAAAAAGCCAGAGAGCAGTGCTCAACACAGAATAGCCACTCAACACCTGTTGGCTATTTTTTAAAAATATGAGTTTATTGATTTCAGAGAGAAGAAGGGAGAGAGGTGAGAGAGAAACATCAACTGACTGCCTCCTGCATGCCCCTTACTGGGGATTGAGCCCATAGCATGGGCAACGTGACCAGGAACGAACCCACAGCCTCCTGGTGCATGTGACAATGCTCAATCAAATGAGCTACACAGGCTGGGCTTATTTGTTGGCTATTATTCTCATGGATAATTAAAGTCAAGATTATACTGTCTTCCTTTATTCAATAAGTAAGTTTCTAAAAAAAATACTTGTATGCTTTTATAAAATGAATTATATTTTAAACTGTGCCAGTCTTCAACACTTGGATTTCACAAAATAAAGCATTTTCAAAAACCTGGGGAACCAATATAGATTTCTCCAACTTTATTTTGGCAAGTAAGGGCGTTAAAAAGGAATAACTAGCCCTAACCAGTTTGGCTCAGTGGATAGAGTGTCAGCCTGCAGACTGAAGGGTCCCAGGTTCGATTCGGGTCAAGGGCATGTACCTTGGTTGCGGGCACATCCCCAATAGGGGGTGTGCAGGAGGCAGCTGATCAATGTTTCTCTCTCATG
>NW_006290306.1:6267361-6269649 GCF_000327345.1 Myotis davidii
TTCCTGCAGCAGGGTGGGGCAGTTTCCTTCAGCCTGGCCTGTGCCCTCTCGCAATCCGGGAACCCTTGGGTAGGACCCCTAGGCCTGGCTGGCGATCAGGGCCTAGTGGGGCTTTCATTCCCCTGGCTGCCAGCAGATGGCCCCACCCCCGCCACTGCCACTGCTTATCATCTGTGAGGCACAGCCCCCCACACCCCTAACACCTGTTGCCTCTCTCTGCGGGCGACAGGCATGGGATGTGATCACTTAGCTGGCCTGGTCCTCATTCTGTGGAGTGATCACTGGCCAGTCCCGCACACCCGTCACAGCATCGCTGGCTGGTGACCTGGGCCTCCCTCTGTGGGGCGATTGATCGTAGGGCCCCCAGATCAATCGCCCCACAGAGGGAGGCCCGACCACCCAACGGGGGCTCCGCGATCTGTTGGGGTCCAGCCCCAGCAGGTCCAGGGGTTCCCAAAGGTGTGGACGAATTCGGCGAAGAATGAAGGACACAGAGGCTGCGTTCAGTTGATCAGCATAGCGAGGTTCTGTAGCTGGGTTCTGTGTTTTATTTTCTTATTACATCTGTATTTATACCAGTTGATTCCAATCCTATCAATCTCTATTCCAAAGGTTAGGGCGTTTCTTATCTCCATTCCAGGGAGTAAAGATTATGTTGGAGAGGTGACCTTGGTTAAAACACATAGTGCTAAGGGGAGCAAACATATTAAGAATAGTATGCTATATACGCCAGATCCCTTGAAACACATGCCGTGCAGATGTTTCTTCCCTGCAGGGACTGTGTCAAGCAGCAAGGATGGACCGGCTTCCGGCAGCGATCAATTGCCGGGCAGAGGGTGGCCTGGCCCTCCCTCCTTGGGGCGATCGTGGAGGCCTCCCCAATTGATCAACCCTCTGGCCCGTGGCCTGGGCCTCCCTCTTTGGGGTGATGGATCGTGGAGCCCCCACATCAATCGCCCCACAGAGGGTGGCCTGGGCCTCCTTTGTGGGGCAATCATGGGGTGATGGCAGGGCCTCCCGACCAATTGCATCACACCTGCCTTGGTTGGCCTGGCACCAGTGCATGTCATAGAGTGGTCATCCGGAAGGTTGTCCAGATGGTCGTTCTGCTGTTTGGCCTGTCAGTCGATTTGCATATTACGCTTTTATTATTTATATATATATATGGTATTTTAACCACATAAATTGGGGAGGTCAATTTTTGAATAAAGTACAGTTTCTTAAATTTAGCCTATGCAGAATAGTACAAAGCTGATATTTCTCATTTCACTTTGAACCATCGGGGGCCAACATTTAATAAACCTTTACATTAAGGCATATTTCCATGTAATTGTGATGCATATAATCACCTTTTAATTTATTTGTTTTGTGCACACAGATTTTCATATGTTGGTTTTGTTTAAGCACAATTTGACTGCATTTAAAAGAATCACTATCAACTATGTCTTCCGGTAGTTTTTTAACTACAAAGACCCAGAAAAATTCTTTAAAATGGATTTGTCTGCCATTGCCATTAAGAAATCTGCTGCTCATTTATTTGTTCATTTATTTCTTCATTTATTCAAGAAGTATTTATTTAATAGCTGCTATGTATTAGGCACCAAGATGAATAAGACAGATGAGGTCTTCTATCACAGAACATAGTTCTTTTCACCCCTTGAAATTTGGAAACCATAGGCCCAAGTTGGATTTGACAACAGCTGCCTAAACACTGCAATCCGGAAATCAGACATTTATTTTTCTTCCTAGGAAACCAGCATCCTCAAACTGTATGTGAAACTCGCTGAAGCAGTAGCAGACTATTCTCCTATGCCCCATGATATCCCTGACTTGCAACTAGCAAATTAACTTTCAGGATATTAGTTTTTCTGCCAACTGCCACCTGATCTAGCAGAGAAAGCAGGGCTGGAATTAGAACTCACTAGATGTTGTATGCCTGCCGGCTGGTATTCCTACTTATGCAGACAGTGTCCTGGCACAGGAGAACAGTGGCCCTATTTCCACTTATTCATATGGAGCTGTGCAGTCAAAGCTGGGAGCCCGGGTGGGCCAGCCCCTGTTCTACATCTCAGTGTGGAACTTGACATTATGCACTGTGAGAAGCCAGTGAAAAGGAATAGCCTCTTCTTGGCCATGAGTTTCTAGGTATCCAGGATACCAAGCCACTTTACTGACTGTATCAGATCTGCTTGCTGATTTGATTGTGCTGATATTGGTCATTAAAACAACTGACTGCTACCAATCCACTTACAAAGACCTCTTCAAAGGTTTTGCATAGACAAAACCTT
>NW_006290306.1:6270305-6283541 GCF_000327345.1 Myotis davidii
CTTAATATTACCACTTCCATGAAAGGGCTAGATTTTCTGCACTCTTACTTGTCTCCACCAGGCAACTAAAAAAATGTATTGTAGGCCATTAGGTTTGTACATATTTTGAGCAGTAGCTTTTGTATGCCCTTTATAAGATGACATGTTAGAGGAGTATCCCATTGAAACATAACCACAGACAGTTACATGTATGAAAACTGTAGTATGTCTTCTCCACCCCCCTTTTCTACTTACTATTTTCCTTACATATATCACCAAGACAAGAAGCATATAAGACATAAGAACATATGAGACAAGTTACATCTTAAATTAAAGAAAAATCTTTAAATGTGTGTTATAAAAACCCATCTCAGTTTTTCATCGCATTGTCATGCTAAATAAAATCATCTCACTGTCAGCTCTGGAAACTTTCTTTATGGCCTGGACAGTGTTCTGTTTATTCCCCATTTTTACAATAAATTGATATTTTAGAAATAAAGTATATATATATAACCAACTAACCTAATTTAACAGAACATAACTCCTCAATTGAAAACTGTATGCTTTGCATCCATGTAATTTTATTTTGAAGAAAAGGAATTTCCTTTTATTGATAACAGTAACTGTATCAAGAAATCTCTAGGGAACAATTACGAATATGTATTGCTTTCATTCATGACGAGGAAAGTGCATCTGACATAAGTCATCAGCTCTGTCTTTAAAAGAAAGCTAATTTTGGAGTTGAGATAAAGCATGGTTCCAAAGACCTATAACAGTAAATAGTCTAAATTTTATGATAGATTTAGTAATTGTGTAAATTATAAATACAACAGTCAACAAATGTAATAAAATAGCATTATCTTTAAACTTCTTCAATAAGCTATTTGTCTTCAGTTCACTGTAAAACTGTATTCTTAGTATATCTTGAACTAGCAAAAATAAAAATCTGAGCAAAGCAAAGGATTACTGGTAGAGATTCAAAATAACCTTTAAGAGACTAACAAAAAAAAATTATCTGGGGTGGGGACAATTTCTAATCCCAAATTAATATAATAAATGATTTCTAGACATAAGTTTATTTGTAGTTACTGGTTTGAAAATCTTCTAGATCTTGAGTGGCTGGTTTTTGGGCAGAAGACCCATTAGATGTGCAGATTTAAGAAAGGGACAACATGGACACCTTGTTAGGATGAAACTAACTTTATATCTAACCAGTTAAAAAACCTTTTAAAGAATTTTCATTTCTGAGATCTTTAAACGTGATACCTCTCTGCTACTGAAATCCTTGTTGAGAAGTGCCTATGTCTATATGAACCTTCATCTTTTGAGAAGAGTTGCTTTAAATGCTTTGATTGTGAAGGCAGCTTCACATTCTTTCATTAATTATTACAGCAACATTTGTCCTTGAGGAGGGGTGCTCCTATTAACAGCCTGATTTCTTATTTTAAAGGATTTTCCCATGTGTTGGTGTTGGTGGACAGTGGTGTCTACTTCCTATTGCAATAGCCAAAGGAGCCTGATCCTTCCCCTCCACTCTACAGATCAGCCTGGGGATGTATAATGTAGAATCAGACAATTACATCCTCCCCTAGAAACTCTTGAATAGGTGACTGAAGGACACAGGGATAGTTGGTGAGCATGCAGGCAATGCCCGTGGGTGGTCTAGCCTCTTCCCACTGAATGACTATAGCTGTCATTCCTTCTCTTCAATAAAAAGGTCCTTTGATTCCTGCTTGTTCTCCAGTCGTTCTCCAATCCTGGTCCTCCCACGTCCCCTCATTTCTGTGACTCCAAACATGCCCTCCCCAAATTCCATTTTTGCTTAAAATAGTCAAAGTTTGTTTCCGCCATATGTCAGTCAGGGTCCTGACAGGAAACAGATGGCTCAGTCAAACTGCGAATTGGAGGCGACTTTAGTGCAGGGACTATTTACAGAAGAGTGGGCAGAGTTAGGGAGTGTGATCAGGAATAAGGAAGGATCTCAGGACTAGCTACAGCAGGGAGCCTTGCAGCACTTCTAAACTAGGAGGGTCAATAGGAGAAGTGGCCATCAGAACCTGGATAGAGAATTCTTTCCATAGCTAGGGGAGAGTGCTGTCTGACAGGCTGGGGTTTTAGGCGAGGACCCAAGTTACTGGCTAAGTATGGAGGCAGCCAGGAGCTAATTTACCTTGGCCTCACTCTCCTCCTACCCTCAGGGTTCTGTTCTGGTTGGTGCCTCCCAATGGACACAGGGACAGTTGTTGGACAGTTTCCAGCTAACTGGAAACCAGGAGACAAAAGAGCCCATTGATGGAGCGCATCAAGGTCAGCCTTCCAAGACCCAGAGCAGAGTGAAAGATGGAAAATAGATCTAGAAAGGCAAACAAGGAATATCCATGTAGAGTGCTTGCAAACGAGTCTTTTGACTGATAAAGTCAAGATATACAATATTTTCTAAAAACCCCCTCATATTGTTATAGAACCTTTGCACTGTAGGAAGGTGCACTGCTTTGGAGGTAAATGGAGGCTGATGCCCAAGGCATGTATGACAAGTGCTGTCCATACCTGAAGGATAGAGCACCTGTTTCCTTGATCAAAAATGTCAACTGCCCTCAAAGCTGTGAAGCTATGGGATTGGATTCCTCTGGGTAGTATGTAGGGCCCTTTGGCCTTATTTTTTTCCTTTGCATTAAAACCATCATAAACTAGCTGTGCTTTGCCAGTACACTAATATTTTAAACTATGAAACAATATAGCACGTGATTAAAGGTGTTAACTTGGGAATGACACAACCTGGATCCTATCTGAGTTCCATAATGTGTCAAGTGAGCCCCACTTATTCTCATGGATAAAATTAGGTTAATAATAATACCAACATCACAAGGCCAGTGTGAGAATTAAATGAAACAATGTAGGGAAGATTTCCCTGTCATCTGTATCTGGTATCTATACTTCCATCCTCTCAATCACATCACCTACCAAGCATCATTTATCTTCCTTGCAAGCAACAAGGCTCCTAAAAACAACTGACAAAAGGTAACAATGATGGGAACTCTGCTTGGTCTTTCTAACCAGGTCAAAATCTTCCCCAAGGTTTAAATCATTAGGGCACCCTCTTTGTATGTTGATTAAGGTTCACTTTCACCACAATTCTAGGATTAACATCTTAAATCTCTTATGCTTATTTTAAGGCTAAACAATGGACTTGTAAAAATAGACACATAACTTGGCTGGCATGGCTCATTTGTTGAGCGTCAACCTGAGGTCACGGTTCGATTCCTGGAGAAGGCATATGCCTAAGTTGCAGCTTGATTCTCCAGTGTGAGGCATGCAGGAGGCAGCCAATCAACGATTCTCTTTCATCATTGATGTTTCTATCTTTCTCTTCCTCTTTGAAATCAATAAAAATATTTAAAAAATAAAAATAAACACACAAAGCACTGTCTTCCAACAGTTTCTTCTCTTGATTTTTTTATACTGTATTTTTTCTTTCCAAAACACAATTTATAAACTGGGGCTATGGACATTACATGTGGTCCAATTCCTCATTTGTGCTCCTGCATTCCTTTTCCACCACCATGTGACTTTTGTCCAGCACAAGAGAACAGTAAAGCTGGACCTAACATCATTACAATAACAGAAAAATGAGAAGTCTCACTGTCAATGTTAAATGCATGGCAAATTAAATGTATCCTTACAATTTTGATTAAGCATATGTTGCTATATAACCTGAAGTATTTTTATATCTACTGATAAGAAGGCAGTTCTTCCCATAATTTTGTTCAGACTTTTAGAAGCAAAAGAAATGAGCCATATGGGTCTGGTTTGATCAACTCATTCACCATTAGTTTTTGGTGAATTTAGATGGCCACCTAACATTAACCAGTGATACATGATAACAAGTGACCATGGGTAGGGATAGGGAAGAAGTACAAATTAATTGAATATAAGCAACATCACTTTTTAAAACAAGGCAGCAGACTCTCCTCTTTATCAATGCTTGCATGTAATTTGAACTCAAAGGATATTAGCAACTTTCATATGGTTGTATCAAGGCAGTCAAGTCTATGAGCAATTCAAGAAATACATGAAATTGGCCCTAGATGGTTTGGCTCAGTGGATAAAGTGTAGGCCTGCGGACTGAAGGGTTCCGGGTTCAATTCTGGTCAAGGGCATATGTCTGGTTGTGGGCTCCGTCCCCAGTAGGGGGCGTGCAAGAGGCAGCCAATCAATGATTCTCTCTCATCATTGCTGTTTCTATCTCTCCCTCTCCCTCCCTCTCTGAATCAATAAATACAAAAAAAATCTGAGAATTTTAAATCCCAACAGGAGCAAATAGGCACTGAGTCTCATTATCACAAAATTGCTGAGAGCCGATTTCAGAAAGAAAATCTTAGAAGTACCCAGAGAAAGATTCCTTACATACAGAAGAACAAAGATAATGACCATAGATATCTTGACTGAGAAACTATGCAAGTCAGAAGATAGTGATTTCTTTCAAATGGTGAAAGACGAAAACTTGTCAACCTACTATTATATACATGGGGGAGTGGGCATTATTTATACTAATCTGGGTAGAATAGATCTTGGGAGTCAACTACCACCACCTACTAGTACAGAGCACATTTGCCTCTGAAGAGATTTTACATGAGGATTAAAGAGTTTGAGGGAGAATGAAGGGAAATGTGTATCTTTGTGTGTGTGTGTATGTGCATGTGTATGTATGCATGTGTGTGTGTGTGTGTGTGTGTATGTTGTGTAATAATAGGGTATTTGGCTAATGAATGGGGCATGATCTCAGGCACCAACTACATTGAAAGGATAGCTCTGGAACACAGAACAAGAGATCAAATAGAAGCACAGCAAATCCAGGGACACACAGAAAGGTACAGCTTGTTTCCAAAAGATACCATGGGCTTGTACATTTACACAGACACCTGCACACATCTTATAGAGGCACTGGAGAAACCTTATTCTCTGCACCCTGCTTTGATGTTGATCTATAGACATGAGTAGCCACAAAGGTGGTTGGTTGCCCACATAGGACAGTTGGACAGGTGATTAAGAGGCCCCTTTTACTTCCCAAACTCTCCACTCTAAAATCAAAACAAGCAAACCAAATGCCCCAAAACACAGAGGAACCAAACTAGCTGTTTGCTTAGGTGGTCAAGATAGATAGATAGATATGGATCATGGTGTGAGAGGCCCTGCATTGTCTCTCTGAAACTCCTAGTATTCCACTCTGAGCCCCCAAACCAGCAGTTTCACTATTGAATAAAGCATCAGGCTCTGTCTAAAATCCTTTCTGAAGTTAAATGTTGTGAGAAGAATACATTAAGCCACCAACACCTTGATGGTCATTATTACATCATAGTGTACCAGTAAACAAGCAAATTTCCCAGGTGGGCAGGATCTTCAAAAAGGGAAGAGCAACTTCTTTATCATTTTGTTTGATTTCCAACAAGATAAACATAGCTATGTAAATCACATAGAAAATAATGTGACCAAGAGATTCAAACGTATCCTACTTGAGCCAGTATGTGGGGAAGAAGCCATAGACTTGAGATTCACAGGCCAGGCTGATGTGGCCTTCTGGAAGCTCCTCCTCTCCCGGTCTAGCTGCTGAGGAAGGGGAGTGGGGAGTAGGGGGGCTGTGTTTGGGATTTGCTTCTTCACTTCCTGGCTGTTTCCTCTCCAACTTACAATGGAAATTAACCAAGATGTCTCCCCAGAATGAAGTATGACCTTGGGTTCATTTTAGACCCTCATTAATGGAGTGAGTGGGTATGTGGACACTTGTATTGGGATGCTTAGCTCAGAGATGTTCATGATTGATGCAAAAATGTTTATCCATCATTATGGAAACTTTCAAACACTTGAATTACAGACATTTAGCTCCAGTCTTTGTTGTTCAGGAGGAAAGGAGACCCCCAAAGACTGAAAGAGCTGGTGTAACAAGGAAAATTCCCTTCAAAATAGAAGTTAATATTTAAGGTCAGATCTACTCCTAATTTATTACCTTTTTTGTACATTCACTAACTTCTCAAAAGGAAGACAACATCTAAATACAGCTTCCGAGTATTCTTACTCGGGTACAGTTTTGCAAAGGGAAGAATGGTTACCCTGGATTTAACATTTACTGCATGTCTGTTCCTCAACTCAGCTTTGTTCACTTCATCTGTCACCACACCTAGAAACAAGTTTTGTGTGTGATGGAACGTCTTTTTGTTACAGTTTATTATTTTGTGGGTTTGGATATACAAATGGATTTGTATGTATGACACCAGGATTGAATTACATCTGCCCAAATAAAACACCTGCCCAAATAAAACTTGATATGTTTTAGCTGACCTATAAAGTAGAATTTCCCTTTGACACCAGGATTTTAAAGGCATGTCAATGCATTATGAGGTTACACCAAATAAAATTGGTGACTTAATTTTGAATATTCAAGTCACCACAAGAGAGTCAATTTGGAATATTTAAATCACCCCCAAATATAAAAATAAACCATAATTTTGTTGTATGTTAAGTTTTAGCTCAAACATTGATAAGGAAAGCTTGTTGGATGGATATAGAAATGAGTACAAATCTAGTGAAATGTTAATTATAGGATCTAGGTGGTGAGTCTATAGATATTCATTGCATAGTTCTTTCAACTTAATAGGTTTGAAATTTTTCAATAAAATGTTAGACAAACCATGAATGCATGGATTAAATTACTGATAGTGAGACTTCCTTTAAAAGAAGAGTCTAGGATGTGCAAGTATTATAGCAAGTCTTACAGTAAGTGAACTTGATACATGAAAATGTAGACTTAACGATGATATCGATTAAAATTTATTGAATGCTGAGTATGTATGTGCCAGGGACTGTACAAAATACTTAATAAGCATCATCTAATTTAATGCTCACAAGTATTAGTTCAAGTATGTTATTACTATCCTAATTTTATAGGCTAGGAAAATGGATAAGAAGGTTACATAACTTGTGGGAGGGGGAGGCTGCACTAAGTGGCACAGCTGAGAGTCAAACCACCTCTGAACTTACAACCAACGTACTTAATCACTGCACTCTAGGAAAGGGAACTCTGAATTACAGACATTTACGATTATCTAGTTCAATTTCCCTACCCCTTTTTACAAATGACAGAAGTACTAAAATCTCAGGATTCCTACTATTTGTCCAAGGCTTTTACTACTAATCATAATGTCTCTCTAAGTACAGTGTTGTTGTTGTTTTTACAAAATGGATTCACTATAGGATTCCTTTAAGTAACAAATTTCCATAATGCACTTTACAGTAATTTGATGGTTCTACTTGATCTATATACTTTTTTCAGGTGTAATATATGTCATAAATGATGGCACCCTGATGCTATAAACAGTATGTCCAAACATGTAACATTAAGTTGAGCTTTTGAATGCACTGGAAATGTGCACATTTCCCTGGTGGGGGAAAATGCATGAAATTCTGAAATAAATATTATTGCATCTATTTGAGTGAAAATGCTATAATTCTGATAATTCTGGAATTCTTTTTCACAGCTCAGTTACAAACCCATGACTTTTCTGAGACTTTTAAAATTTATTTTAGCAATGACTGATTTACACAATGCTAACCACCTTTGAAAAGCATGAACAAAGGGAAGTTGAGCATTAAAAAGTTAAAAAGGACATATTTGTGTCTTTTCTTCCACTGTATCTCTCCTTTCACCCCAACTCATTTCTTATTCTAACATGGGAATGTGGCAGCATTGAAGAAATGAAGAGATCCCCTAACTCTTTTCAATTTTAAGTTTTATGCAGTTGTCATCTACTCTAAGGCGATTAGTCAAATGTTTTGCAGCTTTGGAGTTGGAAGTCCTGGGTTTAACTTTTGGCTCCACCCACTTATTTTCTGAGTTATTTTTCCGTCAGCTATGATAGACTTCCCTGACAGGACTACTGTGGGCATCAAAGGAAAATGTATTGATGCTTTGAAAACAAAAAGACAAAAACTAAGAACAATACAATAAACAGTCTTTAAAATTTTGTCATTTGTTTTTACTATTTTCTGTAAGGCATAACCATGTTTCCATTGTGTAATGAGACTATGAACATCTTTATTGATTTCAGAACACACAAAAAAAATTCTCCATGGGTTTCTTGCATATCTGCACACCTTTCAAGTGAGGCACTGATTACTTTTATTACAGACTATCTATTTAAAATATTTTGTATAGATAACATCTATGAAAGACAGAGATAGTGTCTCTCTCTGGCACAAAGATCAGGCATGCTTACTGTCCAGTATAAAAGCTTTGGGTTCCCTACCCTCGGGGTTGCTCTCCCATAACACAGTCCACTGTGTGTGCAGTTATCTGTATGGGCTCATCAGAGTTCCCCTGTAGGAAATGGGCCTTGGAAAACTGGTGCAAATGATGATTATTTAGCTACGTCTATTGCAGTGTGTAATAGAGTCTCTTGTCTCTGACCCAGAAATCTCATCTATACTCCTTCATCAGACTGTGGCAGGCTAATTTGCTTGCTGGCAAGGAGAGTAAAATCTCAGACCTCTTTCATAGTTCTTGAGAAGAAGTTGGGTGTAAAATGGATATAAATATTCTTCCTTCTATCATGTCTTGAGACAATTTTTACAAAATACATGCCAGCTTTTGGGGAGAATGGGCAGTACATTGTAGTAACTAAACATTGAGACTCTGTAACGAAATTGTCTGGGTTCTAATCCTGTGTAGGGCTCTTTTTAGTTTAGGTTTCCCTAGACACAGACTCTGTGATAAGGATATGAGTGAAAACAGTTTACTTGGGAGGTGATTCCAAAAATCACTGATAAGAATTGAGGAAATGAGAAAGGGAAGGAAAGGCAACTAATAAATGATGAATTTTCAAGTAAGTTATGACTATGAGTAATAAAAGTTTAGTCCTAGCTTGGGAACTCTTAGTAGCCCATATAGAACACTCTGAGTTATCCTATATGAGGGATAAGGTACCTGGGGTATTTCACATCAAATCCCATCCATCCCTGATTGAGGGATTCTGAGAGATGGTCAGGGTTCTAGCTCTGGCCTGTCCTGACTATAGCACAAACTTGGCTGGCAGTGAGCCCTGGCAGTTGGAAGTGAGGTGTGCACTACATTGATAAGGACCAAGGGAATAAAGTTGGCACACCCACAGCCTTTACTTTAGACATCCTCTAGCTGTATATTCTTAGGAAGTCACTCAACCTATTTATGCCCCTTGTTCCCTCATCTGTAAAATGGGAATAATAATAATAATAGCATCAACCATATGGGGTTGATAGAAGGATTAAAGAAAAATTCAATCTACATGAAGCATTTAAAAGAAACCATAGCATTTCCTAAGCACTTAGTAAATGTTGGCTTTTGTTATAGAAGAACATGACATTTACTGATTGATTGATATTTTGTCTTTATAATTTTTTGATATTTGCGGGGTTGACTTCTAATTCCTTAACACCATGAAATTTTATTTTACTAAATGCCTGAAATGGTATATTCATGCTTGCCATTTAACAAGGGCCAACATTGGCTGCCTCGTGGGAAGCACCAAGAAAGATGTGTTTAAACCTTATTATTCCTATTTAAGTTTCCTTAGAGGATTTATGGGGCTAAGCACTTCTGAACTCTTTAATTTAAAGATTTACTGCTTTGTCAGAGAAACTAATTAAATCTTATTGAAGTGTCAGTAACACAGAAGCATTAGACTCAATTTTCTATTCTATTATGGGAATGAGAATATAAAAGTGTATTTTAAACTTAATTTTCTAGCATTATGTATCATTTATATCAGACTCCTGGGAATCAGCATCATAGTAACTATGGAATTCACCGAAACAAACACTCAAGAATTTCAGTAAGCCTGTTTAAACCTTGACTAAGGTAAAATTCTACTATTAAGCTAAGCAACATGAGTAGAAAATTACAGCTTGCCAGGGAAGAGACTCATATTTATGGAAACTTTTAGAGGTGTATGGATTTGCCTATTTCCTACTCTAGTACCTTCCCTGTCCTCCATTCCTTTTTATTCTCCCCAGACAGTTCTCTTGGCTTGCTCTGAATCTCTTATTTAAAGATTTTCTTCACTTTTGCATATTTCCTGAGTCTTCATATTAATGAAATTGTCTCAAGAATTTTCTCCCCAAGTCTTTTTTCATTGTTGTAGCTGTTTATTTAGTTCACCTTTTATGTATTTAAATCTTGAGATATTGTAATGCAACATATATGTGTATACATGTGAATATGAAAAAACCTAAGAAAATTATAATTTTTAATACATATTTTAATGAAAGAAAGGTAACCAAAATATTCCATATTAAAACTCTGACAGTTTTAATAAGACAAATTTACACTTAGCTACTTTTTCCACATTTACATAGCTTACGTTTAGATTCTATTAAATGGTATTTAATTTTATTGTGGATCAAGGAGAGTTGAAAAAAATCTGTAAGCTTTCTTTTCTTTTATTAGTCAATGTAAAAAAATATTTTTTGAATGTCTTACTGCCCTATAAAACTTTTTAAAGTAAAAAGTAGGATCAAGTTTCCTATAAATTTAATCCACATGTACAATGACATTATTTTTATTTCTTCATATTTCCTTACCATTTTCTTTCTCAGCTTCAATTTAATAAAATATATTGCCATAAATAAAGTGAATCAAATGTTTTTATCTTAAACATAGGATACTCATGCTACTAGGAAGGAAAAAATTAGTGAAATTCAGCACTTAACATGCTTTTATAAAGAAAGCATAAAATAAACCAAGTTTTCAAAAAGTAAGTCTGAATAGTATTACTGGTTTATGGATGCTAAAAAGTATTTTCAATAGTCTTTTAGTGCTTATATGTAATTATAAAAATGATGTGATTTGGTAAAAACCAATTGAAGTCAATCTCTGCTACATTTATTTTAATTTAAACATTTTTTTCTAAGTTCCTAGGAAATCTAAACATCAATCCAAATCCTCTGTAAAAAGGAAAATAATTGTTATTTTTACCTTTTTTTTGAATGCCTTCTTGGATTTTAAATTCCATTTTAAAAAATTCAACATTTGTGTGTTGTTCTGCTCATTAATGCTATGGTATTTTTTGAATGCTTACTCTGTGCTAGGCTCCAGGAGTACCGTGATATCAGCATGCTTTCTGACCAAGCAGACAAGATAGTAATTAAATAACGCCATTCCCACAAAAGCTTGCAAGAGACAACTGTGACAAGTGCCATGTCTGACAGCTACCAGGTGCTGTGAGAGCATATACTA
Source organism: Myotis davidii (assembly GCF_000327345.1). Classification (NCBI taxonomy): domain Eukaryota; kingdom Metazoa; phylum Chordata; class Mammalia; order Chiroptera; family Vespertilionidae; genus Myotis; species Myotis davidii. The sequence goes on from NW_006290306.1 coordinate 6,281,545, forward strand.
GGGAGACCTGACCAGGCCTAGTGAATAGAGAGAGGGCTTCCTAGAGGAAGAGACAGTTGAATTGAAATCTGAGGGATGTGTAGGAATCAGACATAAAATACAGTTTTAGCTACAACTGCAAGTCTGTAGCCTAAGGCTCACTATACAAAATTCTGTTTCCAGATTTCACAGTAAAGTAAGCAGTCCATCGTAATTAGGGAGCCCTGCCCCTCTAGTTGTATCAGAGATACTCTCCCTCAACTACACTTCAACCATCTGGGTCTTAAGTTACTCTTTTATTAATAAAACAGATTATAATGTAGGTTCTATTTCTAAGAAGATTGCTCTAGAATAAAATGAAGTAATGTAGGTGAAAGTGGTTTTTCTCATCATAGAGTTTGGTGCTGATACTATTTCATTTCTATGTGACCTCCGTTATTATTTATTTTCACATAGCAAGTAGGAAAAGGGAGTTGGTGCTTTAGAGGGAAGGGTTATTTGTGCCCCACAACTAAGTTTCCTAGGTGTTCTTGCCCAATTGCTTATTAGCAAATCATTTTTAGTAAGTGGTCCCTTGCTATAGCTGTCTCCTATCGAATAAAGCAGATCATTTTTTATCTATTAATAACAATCTTTCTCATTGACTTCAAACTGTTTGACTTTCATTAATAATATTGAACATATTTTAATGTTATTTTAAAAAACATCTGAGTTAAACATTCTAAATCTATGGTTATAATGCAGAACCAGAGTTTCTAATGAAAGCTAAGGATTTGCTTTTGCACCACTTGAAATATTTATTGTGTAAGCTTTCTAAGGAAAAATGGAGAATATGTTCAAGTAGAATTTCAGAATGAAAACATGGAATCTGGGTCTCATTGAGCCAAATGGATCTTAATCTTCCATAAAAGAATGACTATAACAAAGATGGACCATAAAACCAAGAGAGTAAATAAGTTATTTGCTCATTTGTCCAATCATTCAATAACTCTTCAGCTCCAAGGATACAAAGTAAAACAAGACAATACGGAAGAAGTGGTTCCTGTCTTCATAGGGCTAAAAATCTAGTTCTGGTGAAATGTGGTGAACATGTATAAGATGTATGCATAATTTCAGGAACATGTACTAGAAAAAGCATGAGTTAAGAATGTATTATTTGTTACAGAAATAACAAGGCCATTGATTCATCAAGATATATGCATAGACCTCAAAACCACCCACAAGTTGTGGAAGATACTTAAGATGTTTGCATTACTTCATCCCACTCCCTGGCAAATGTTCCCACTGGCATTTGTCTAGATTCCAAGCTGAGAGGAGATTACAGCTGTCAGAAGCATGATCACCCCATTTCTACTCAGTGAAAAGGTAAAAGAATTACCCTCAGGAAATGGCTAGGCTTCTCCTGAGGTAGGTCATCATTTCAGTGGGAGATGGTAGGCCCAGCTCAGCCTGCTGACAGAGTGGAGGCCAACACCTGGCACACCTACATGCCCACTGGATCTGAGCAGACTTTGCAGAAGCGAGAAAGGCAAAGAATGCATCCCCAGCAGCTCAGCTTACAGCCAGCCTTGCTCAGCTTCCTAAAAATGACATAGGAAATGTTAGCTCATTTCTGGAAGGTCATCCACTTACTGAGATGAGTCCAAAGGAACCTCAGAGACTTGGGAGACTCCTGCTAATTTTGAAGTCCATAGCTTCAAAGCAGGGCTGTGAAATTGGATTAGCAAAAAGAGTATCATTATCAAAGCTCAAGTTCCATCAGAAAGATAAAGCAGGCAAATGTGTATTTGGTGACACTACTGCCCCTCTTCTTGCACCATCTTTTCTCTTCTCTTCCCTCTCTGATGCCCAGGGTCCTGAACCATACCTGCCTATGCAGTGCTCCTCTGAAGAGCCTACTGCAGTTCATCTTTCCTGGACATACTTGAAGCTAACCACATTTTATCTTTCAACAGAAGTTATTACCCTGTATTATATTCCTTATGGGCTCCATTTCTTTTTTTATTTTTATTTTTTTT
>NW_006290306.1:6283686-6298666 GCF_000327345.1 Myotis davidii
AATCTGGAAAATCCATTCCTGATTAAATTTTTTTAATGGTGATAATGAATTTAAGATAATATCTGACATATAAATGCTTTCTAAGAAAATATAAAAGTATCTGGTAATCTCTCTAGGAGATATATATATATATATATACACACACACAAACACACACACATACACACACACATATATGCATACATATATATACATATACATACATATGATATATGACCAAACATACCCACATTATTGCAATTTAAATATATAATCAATATAAAAGTTATCAAAATATTTACATATTTATATTATTACTAGAGGTCTGGTGTACAAACTCGTGCACAGGTGGGGCCCAGCCGGCCCACCCTGATCGAGGTCAGGCAGCTGGCAGCTGGGAAGAGGGGCCATGGGAGATTGGCCAGCCGGCCCTGCCCCCATTGGGATGATTGGCCAGCCACAGTGTGCATCATAGCGTCTGGTCGTTCCGGTCATTCTGGTAGTTCTGGTTGCTTGGCTTTTATATAGATTTTATGCTAATTCATCAAAAATGTATTACACGTAGTATATATATAACATATAATGTATATATATTATATACATATACTATACGGAGTATATGTATGTATTCCATTTATAATATACTAGAGGCCTGGTGCATGAAATTCGTGCATAGGTAGGGTCCCTAGGCCAGGCCGGTGATCAGGGCTGATTGGGGCTTTCCAGCTGCTGGCGGGGGCGTCCCTTCCCCAGCTGCCAGCTGCCGCCTGGGGCCTTCCTTCATTCTGCGCCGCCCCTGGTGGTCAGCACACATCATAGTGAGAGAGGGAACTCCCAGTCTCCTGGTCAAACTCCCTCAGGAACACTTTGCATATTAGCCACAGATAGATGGTATATACAGAATATGATATGTAGTATACACCCACACCCACACACACATACTAACAGAAATTTAAGACATTTCTTAAACTCCAGAGAATGGCACTAAAATTTAAAAGTTCCAGCCCTAGAGAAGAGTTATATTTGGGGGATATAGTTCCCATTTTTTAGCTCTGAAACCTCATATTATTTTTGCATATGATTTGATTAGCCCAGTTCTTTGGCCTTAATCTGGTGTTTTATAAATAAGCATTGAGCCCAAGATGCACTGTTGGAAATTCAAGTCATGCCAGTGGAGTTGACTGTTTCTGGGCACTTGTACAAGCCTCAGCAAGAAAGATTAGTTACATGTTTTCTTTAGTGATGACATGAGTTAAATAGTAATACCCTCAGATTAAATTTGTCACCTATTCAACACAGAGTTCTTACAAAAGGCCTCAAAGCAAATATAGTCTATTAAGTGTAAAAATTGGGGAATGTTGACAGCTGCCAAGCCCATATAACATTTACACATTTTATATGCTGAACTAACATGTCAGTCAATTTGTTTGACCTTCCCGTGTCCTCTTCTTAAGAAGCTGTTCCCTCTGCTTCTAGTGAATGGACAGCAAGGCTTTTGACCCTACTTTTCTGACCACAGCTGATTGTAGCAGGATGAATAAGATGGAGAAAGAGACATACAGAGACAGAGAGAGAAAGAAGAATAAAGCCAGTAGGTATAGAAACAGAGACCAGTGATCATGTAGCTCCAAAGAGAGTGAAAGAGGAAGCAAAAGTGAGAATACACATCTTGATTTCAAAGAGTTTCTGATTCCTTCTTCTGATTCCATGGGTAGCCCAGATGTATTCCTTATCTTGATTCTGTGAGATAATCTGTGTTCATAAAAGGCTGCTTTTCATAACAGTGCCATCCCCCCCCCCCAAAAAAAAATGCAAGCCACATATATAATTTGAATTCTTTTTAAGTAGCCACGGTACAAACAGGCGAAATCAACATTAATAATACATTTTATTTAACTCAATATCTCCACAATATTGCCATTTAAATCAATATAAAGATTATTAATGATACACTTACATTGTTATTTTCATGTTAAATCATTGAAGTCTGGTGGGACATTTTCCTCTTATGGCACAACCTAATTTGGATGAATCACATTCCAATGGCTCAGTGACTAGTGGCTACCACACTGAACAGTGCAGGGATGGAGCAGTCACTGGAAAGCAGCTTTGCTGTCAGGGACTTCCCTTCCCAGCTACATTGCATCTAGGGAAGGCCAGGTGAATAAGTATTGCCAAAGGCTTGGGGGTAGACATTATGCATGTCACTTCTAAACCAAGATGGTTAAGAAGCTGGTGTGGCTTGTCCACTCTCTGTCCCTTTATATCAGCTTGATGCAGTGCAAGTGAACAGTCTGTTAAACATGGCACAAGGAGGAAGCATCATGGGTCTTTGAATCATCACTTCAAGGAGAGCCTGTTATCAATTGGAAATATTTGTTTTGATTGTTACAGAAGCAAAAAATTATAATAACAAACCCCTGCTTTTGTTTGAACAGCTATACATTTTTGCATGTATTTGTTTAGCCATAAGTCTACCCTATTTAATATCTAATATTTTCAACTATTGCTATTATATGAATTTTCAATTTCTTGCATCAAGTGATAATCTGACACATACATGTGAGTGCGTGGGAGTACACACACACACATGCACACACACACAAGCACAGGCACAATAGCTAATTACTTTTGGGTTTTGCAGATGAGTGATACACCTGTGTGTATATTATCCAGGACATGGTTAGGCTGCAAACTTTATATGGAAAAATGAAGTTCTAAGAACAGAACAAGAGGAAAATATCAAAAACTAAAAACTCTTAGAAGAAAACATAGGACTAAAGCTTCACAACATTGGATTTGACAATTATTTTTTGGATATGATACCAAGCAATAAAAAAATAGGCAAATTAGACATCATGAAAATAAAAACTTCTGTGCATCAAAAGACACTCTTAACAGTAAAAAGGCAATAATAGAATGAAGGAAAATAATTGAAAACCATATATCTGATAAGGAAATAATATACAAAGTACATAGAACACTCAGAAAACACAACGACAAAAACCCCACACAACCAAATTCAAAAATGGATGGGATAGTCATTTCTCCAAAGAAGATATGCAAGTGACCAATAAGCATATGAAAAGATGCTCAACATCCCTACTCATCAGGTACATGCAAATCAAAACTAAAATGAGACACTATCTCACACCCATTAGAATTGCTACTACAAAAAAGAACCACTCATGTTGGTGAGGACATGGAGAGATTGGAACCCTTGGGCACTGATGGTGGGAATATAAATTGCTGTACTGGGGTACTGGTGTACTGGTGTAGCGCTATGGACAACAATATGGCAATTCCTTCAAAAAATTAAAAATAGAATTTCTATATGATCTTGCAATTCCACTTCTGGGTATATTCCCAAAAGAATTGATACAGGAGCTTGAAGAGATATTTGTACAACCATGTTCTCAGCAGCATTATCACAATATCTAAATGTGGAAGCAATCCAAGCGTCTACTAACAGCTGAATGGGTAAACAAAATGGAATATACACATACAGTATAATGTCATTCAGACGTAAAAAGGTAGGTCATTCTGCCCTGGCCTGGTGGCTCAGTTGGTTGGAGCATTGTCCCATAAACCAAAAGGTTGCAGGTTTGATTTTTAGTCAGGACACAAACCTAAGTTGTGGGTTTGATCCCCAGTTGGAGGCAACCAATTGATGTTTCTCTCTCACACTAATGTTTCTCCCTCCCTTTTTCTCCCCCTCTCTTTCTCTCTCTCTATAAAAATCAGTAAAAATTCCTAAAACTCAACAACAAAAAACCCAATTCAAAAATGGGCAAAGGACTTGGATAGTCATTTATCCAAAGAAGGTATGCAAGTTGACCAATAAGCACATGAAAAGATGAGGATTAAAAAACCACGTAGGGCATTCTGATACATGCTACAACAGGGATGAACCTTGAGGATATTATCTTATATAGTAAAAGGCTAATATGCACATTGTCCCCTCGGGAGTTCAACAGACCGGTAGTTCAACCGCTCACTATGATATTCGTTGACCACCAGGAGGGTGGCACAGAATGAAGGAAGGCTCCAGCCAGCAGCCAGCAGCCGGGACAAGGAAGGCCCTGATGGGCCCTGATCGCTGGCCAGGTCTAGGGACCTTACCTGTGCACGAATTTCATGCACTGGGCCTCTAGTACTAGGTATAATAAGCCAGACACAAAAAGACAAATACCCCATGGTTCCACGTACATGAGTACCTAGAGGAGACAAATTCATAGAGACAAGAAGTAAAATGGTGATTGCCACGGGTGAGAGGAAAGAGGAAATGGGGAGTTATTATTTCATGGGTACAGAGTTTTAACTTTTCAAGATGAATAGTTTTGGAGATGGATGGTAGTGATAGTTGCACAATAATATGAATGCACTTAATACCACCAAACTGTACACTTAAAAGTGGTTGAGATGGTAAATTTTACATTATGTGTATTTTATCACCATAAAAATTGTTATTGAAACATCTTATTCTTAAAAATCAAGAGAAGAATATGACCAAAGCCTTTAGAATCCTGAGAGACTTGATGAGCAAATATGGAATTCATCACTGCCAAGAATTTTTCCAGCTTTGAAGTACACATCTAATAAAGGAGAAATAGTTAGGTAATGGCACAATTATTTAATAAGTTTTTTTCATTGTATGAACATAAGTATGACAAAGTACTAAAGGCTTTAAAGGCACTGCATTAAATACTGAGATGACCCTACAAGAAGCATATCTGTATTTTTGTGAAGGGAAATTCTGAGGCACAGAGTTGTTAAGTAACTGGTTTGATGTCACGTGCCTGGTACTTTAAAACATGGTTTCTCAACTTCAGCATGATTCCCATTTTCGAGCAACATCTCTGTTCTTTACCCAGTGATGCTAGCAGCACCACTCCCCCTGTTTGGTTGTGATAACAGACCTTGACAAATGTGCCCTGGAGCAACATCGTCCCCAGTTGAGAACCACTGATCTAATACCAAAAGGTTCCTAAGATTAGGGAAGTCTGGCAGAGCCCCTGTCTTAGAACTGGACTTTCAGAAAACAACTGGTCAAGGCAAGGTAGAATCCATTTAGGAAGATCTCATATACCAAATTATCAAAACTAGTTTGGTCACTGAAACAAGCTATAGTCTGACTGTTTTAATTCCTATCAGAGCAGCGCTTGGTGATTAAACTAGGGCTTCTCCATTTTCTCAAATGATAAAGTACAATCTATCCAAGGCTCAGGGAGTGGGGTTAAGCCTCTTGGAGGGGTGCAGTGACTAGACAGCAGTGAGAATAGGCAGTTCTCGACAAGGTAGCATTGCAAGGCAAGAATTGTTCCAGCTGGGATGATTCAGAAAAGTATCATGGAAGAGTTGTCATCTCAAAGGGGGTATTTTAAAAAAAAGACAAACTCAATGGCTGTATGGGACAGAAACCCACTCAAATTAATTCCAATTGAAAAGGAGGTTTATTTTTAGGATATAGAGCTCTCATATACATGAGTTACAGCTGGGAATGGAGCTGCAAACTGGGGAGCTGCCAAGGACTACAGTTGCTTTTTCTTTCAGTGGTTGTATAATTCTTCTCTGCATAATTTTGCAAGCATGCTCTCTTCTGTTTAAAACAAACCGACTTTCTTTGCTTACTCTTGGACTCTGATGCTTTATAACTTTGTATTGTGCAAATATGGCTTTGGGTTGACATGGTACTAGCTCAAGAATAAACCCTATGATGAGCTTTTACATAGTTTTCAATGTTGACTCAGTGTGTTAATTCCAGATTTCTAGGGAAAAAAAATATCTTATTGTTCCAGTTTTGCTCAACTATGCACCTGACATGATTCATTCAGCTATGAACTGGAATGGGAATACATGATAAAAACAAGTCACCCACACCCATCCCTTTAGCAGCCCTGTGGTGTACCGTGCCAGTTTTCAGGAAGTTTGGTAAGACTCATCTCTAAAAACATTATCTACGACAGCTTTAATGCATGAGTAGATTATATCAGATTGTCAGGGGTGTTAAGCAGTAGACTGAGATTGTCAAGGCTATTAAGCAGTAGGCTAAGGCATTTAAACTTTCCAAGGTGTCTGTCCTCTCTCTGGGCACATTGTGGAAGAAAGCTGTCCTGTTTTTCTAGAAAATAATTTTTGGCTCCCAGGCTCCAGAGTCTAGTAATACATTAGTGTCTATCGAGAGAAGTCAAACCATGAAATGGAACAATCAGATATAAAGCAACTGAAATATGACTTTACTTTGCAAGCTAGTAGAAAAGATAGACTACCTGATATCTCCACTATTTTTTTAAGTATATTTTTATTGATTTCAGAGTGGAAGGGAGAGGGAGAGAGAGCGAGAAATATCAATAATGAGAGAGAATCATTGATTGGCTGCCTCCTGCTTGCCCCTCACTGGGGATCAAGCCCGCAACCCAGGCATGTGCCCTTGCCCGGAATTGAACTGGGACCCTTCAGTCCACAGGCCGACGCTCTATCCACTGAGCCAAACCAGCTAGGGCCTGATATTGCCACTTTTAAGAATAAAATTAGTAGATCACTAGAGAACATTTAATTAAAAAAATCAAGCTAAGCATCCAAGAGCTGTTCCACTACAACTATAAACAACAACCATAATAAAAACTAACGTTTATTAAGTTTTATGGCTTGAAAATTAGGTTAAGCGTTTGTGTGAATGGAGCAGGATAAATGAGTTTTTATTCACTATCCAGTAAATCTATATTACCTTTCTCTTTCAGGGACTGGAATCACCAAATCTTAGAATTGCAAGGTCTAACAAACCAGACCAGGGCCAAGCTTCTCTAGCACTTACCTGTTACTTCTCTGTTATCAGAGTCTCCTTCATAACCAACTAGAACCTAACTAGTCCAGAACCAAACTGAGCCCAGATTATGCAGCCTGTGAGTCTGAGGACTGGACAGGTAGTTAGTTCCATGCATAGAGCAACAGTTAACTTGAATCCTATATTTTGGACTTAGAGTCCACATTAGAATATAAAAAATGTTTTGTAAACTATATGTCTCTATAGAGAATAAAAATCTATTCTAGGATTTAATAAGCCTGCTTCTTGCTTCAAATGTAATGCTAATGGTGAACTGAAAAAGATTTCTAGTGACAGACAATTAGTGATAATGGTGATTACCGGTATTTATACAGTCTTTCACCCAAACAGATGGTGAAGGGCTTAAAAAATGAAGTCTCTAGGCATGATTTCTCCCCCTTCTTAAATAAAAGCTCCTCTAGGGTCAACATAGTTTGTATTTAACACATTGCATTACATTACCTATACTAAATAACAATTTCTGGGCAATTCAGTTACTCTGTTAATTTGCTTAGCAATTAGCTCTGAATGGATTTTTACCCTGAATACATTACGAATGTATGAATTCATGTATGTCCTACTTATTTTTTCTTAGTCATTGACTTAACTTTTATAGGCCTCTGTGATTACCATCACATGGATAACTTTCAGGTCACAGGAGGCTCAGGTCACTTAGTGGGCCTCTCTCTGGTGACCTACAGAGTCCCTTCCTCCATTAAAAAAGCCAGACTGTTGGATGCACAGGAATAGAGCCAGGTTTGACACCTGTGGGTGTTCTTGGATCCCTAGGATTAATTGCAGGATTCAATTTCTTGTTATCTTTTTTTCTCATTTTATGTCAAATTTTAAAGACATAATATTAAAAGAGTATCAAAGTTTAATCAAAATGTAAGCTATGAAAGGAAACATTGAGTCCTTCCCTGCTTTCTTCTACCTTCCCTTCCCCACTTCTCTTGTGGAAGGTGATATGGGCTTTGTATTATTTACTGTCTGGTTCACATGGGTGCTTCATGATGTGATCTGGGGAAAAGTCAGGATGAATGCTTTTTGGCCTAATAAGACCAAGATATGAATTTGGAAGGAAAAAAGTCAAAGTTATATTAATGGAAAGAATATGAATCTCTCCTGGACCTCAGACCAAGTTCCAGAAGAAAATGAGTCTTTGTGTTGGTGGTTGGATTTGGTGTTGCCTCTCGGCAGAGAAGGTGTAACAGAGAGTAAGTGGGGGCTTTGCAGCCTGGAAGCAAGACTTCTACTTCCCTCTCTTCCACCCCAGGCCGCAGTCCTTCCCCTCCCTTGGGCAGACTTATATCTTGAAGTTCTCACTAAGTTTCTTGAGCATCTTTATAATCATATTTTGGAACTCTTATGTCTGGTAAATTGTTTGTCTCCAATTCTTGAGGCAGAGACCAGCTCTCTCCTCTTTAGAGCAGAATATGCTGGAGAGCTGGGAGAGAAAACGGAAGAGTTGGTGTGTTCGACAGCCCAGGATAGGCGATCTGGATTGGGACCCCGTAGCCTGGTGGTACTGGGAATGCCATTCCCTGCCTGGAGCTTCAGCTTCTTCCTGTGGAAAACTGGCTTAATAAGTTCCCCGAGCATCATATAAAATACTAAAGCACTTAGCTCATAGTGCTGGGCACACAGTATAAACTCTTTCATATTAACTCTCATTAGTATTACCTCAGTTACTCAGTGCCGGGGACTGTGACATTTACTTGGTTAATTCATTACAGAGGGGTGACAGGTCCTGGGAAAGGTGGAAATGGGATATTAGAAGGGAAGGGGTTAAGGGGAGAGAGAGGAGATAGGAAGCAAGGGAGACCCATGCAACACACCCTCTGAGAGCTCGAGGTGCTTCCTCATGGGGCTAGTACTGCTGCCTACGAAAGTGAGACATGAAATCTTAGCCATAGTGAGGCTTAAGAAATCTGAGCATCTAGATGAAGGCACCTGGTTTATTCCCACTTCCATCTCCCTTCACTCCCTATTAGGTACAGAGGCCTGGCAGTAAAGACCTGATGCAGGAGATACAGATGTAGTGTCTGCAGGGGCCACAGAGGCAGCTCCGTTGTCTGGGGCATCCAAGTGTAGGAGAGCTAGGGGTTGTGTTGAGTGTGGGTCTCACATTAAGGCCTGCAGATTCAAATTTTTTTGGAAAATGCCCTTTCTACCAAATTGGTCTGCCCATCTTTCATGTTGCTTGTAAGCTTTGGCTTAGCTCTTCAAGCAGTCCCGTGTAAGGTGGCTTCAGCCAAAGGTACATGAGGCAGTGATTGTAAAAAGAAGTGGGGATGGCTCTTTTTTCCTTTCCTCATCACACAGAGCCCTCATCCTGAGCTACTGGGCTCCAGAAAGATCTTTCATAGACCATGGATATCTCAGAGGGACAAAGAGGAAAAAAAGTCTACCCGCTGGGTCACATAATAATGCACTTCTATTGGGAAAAACTCAGTATTGTCTTAGAACTGCATAGAAGGTAATGAATCCAAAGAGAAGACTGGCCTGGAAAAACAGAATAATTGAAACGTGAATGATAGGTGGTATGTTGCCAGAATTGGAGTCTAGGATTCTAAAATGACTGAAACTCCAACCCTCACATTTCTTATTTGTAAAACAGAATCATGACTATATCCGCATGGGCATGTCTGTGTCAAATGAAGCCACACATAGGAAAGTATTGCTATGTTAAAATTTTCACTGTATACTTATTTGCATTTGTATTCACTATCTGCAAATGTTTCCTTGATCTCTTTATCTCTTTTAGCACCAAATCGTTCTTTTTTTCCTCTGAAAGCTTCGGTTCAACTTTTAATCCCTGCCCCTTAAAAAAAGTGCCTATTTACCAGATATTTTCATATGTCTTTGATTTTCCTCATGAGTGATAAGACAAACTCCTTTTGATAATACCCTTATGTTTCCCCACGCCAATGCTAGGAAGGTCTATAAATTCTGAGATTTTATTGTCCTTTGTCAATTACAACTGAATTGAGCTAAGATAATTTTCAGTCCTGACACATCTACCCCAACTGCTGTTTGGCTGGTACGTTCATCCACAAGTCACCTGCAAAAATGCATGTATTGTCCCTTGTGATTGCAGTTATCTGCCATGGCTAGAAGGATAAATGTTAAAAAATTAGCCTCTTTTCATGGTCTAGCAAATCTGTTTATGTATAAGGGAACCTTTATTTGCAATTCATTTCTTTCCATGTACACCGATGAAGGGAACACTAGCTGCCATTTTATATGACAAATCTGAGGTTCACCTAAGAATGTGAAACAAATAAGAAAAATAAACTAGTATGGGTAGATTTCTCAGCAATATTTCTAGTGAAAGTGTTAGAGTATGTGTCTAAATCATTTTCCTGGCCCCGATACACTTTTCTGTCAGAAGAGGCCACTTCTAAGAGTTGGGAAAAAGCATGATTTGGGTTTCTTAGCTTTTCTAGGATCATATTTCTTTGAATCTGGTATGTATCAGTCAGAGTTATGTTTTTTTTAAATAGCACCAAAAGGATAGATGGATGGATATATATATATATCTCCTAAAAAATAAGGAACTGACTTATGTGATTATGGAGGTTGACAAGTTCCAAGGTCTGGTCAGCAGTCTGGAGCCCAGGAGAGCCAATAGTGTAGGTCTAGTACAGGGGTGGGCAAACTTTTTGATTCGAGGGCCACAATGGATTCTTAAACTGGACCGGAGGGCCGGAACAGAAACGTGGATGGAGTGTTTGTGTGAACTAATATAAATTCAAAGTAAACATCATTACATAAAAGGGTACGGTCTTTTTTTTCAATAGTTTTATTCATTTCAAACGGGCCGGATCCGGCCCGCGGGCCGTAGTTTGCCCACGGCTGGTCTAGTATGAAGTCCAGCAGGCTCAAGAACCAAGAGCCTATGTTTAAGTTTGAAATATTGCATACAACTTTCTTTCTTTCTTTTTTTAAAAAATATATTTTATTGATTTTTTACAGAGAGGAAGGGAGAGAGATAGAGAGTTGGAAACATCGATGAGAGAGAAACATCGACCAGCTGCCTCCTGCACACCTCCTACTGGGGATGTGCCTGCAACCCAGGACCGGAATCAAACCTGGGACCTTTCAGTCCGCAGGCCAACGCTCTATCCACTGAGCCAAACCGGTTTCGGCACAACTTTCTAATTACAAATTATTCTTAAAATATTAATTTAAAATGAGAAAAAAAGCATTTCTCTAAACATTCTATAATCTAGGCTGAGTCCCTGAGTCCTTAATGACCACCAAAAAGCTGAAGCAATAAAAATCTAGTCAAACAATATAAATGACCTAAGCAGAGGGGTAGGGAGTAGGTGGAGGTGGGCAAAGGGGAGAGGTATGAGGATGGAAAGAGACTTTGCTTGGGGCGATGGGTGTACAATGCAGTGTAAAGATGATGTCTTATTGAGCTGTACACTTGAAACCTATATGTTTTTGCAAAACAATGTCATCCCAATAAATTCAATTTAAAAGTTTCTATTTTTAGTTTTATAAAGATGTGAATGTATTTACCCATGCCTATTGGAAAAAAAATATGCTTTACTTTACAGTGTTCAGAAGGAAATGTTTCCATAACATGTAGTCAAAAACTTTAAAAACAGAGTTATACTGCTTATATAGGTACAGGCAGTTTTGTTCTTTGTTTCATGATTTTACTTTCAAGGAAAATGCAAAGACATATTGTAGTTGTTCACAGTTCAAACCGTTCACAGAAAGCAACAGCTCCAAATTAATTTTTCTCCTAATTATCATGCATCTTATCTTGGAGACATGTTTATGACTAGATTTAAATCTTATCACACTCTATTAATATTTCAATTTTGGCACCAGACACATGAAATAGTGTTATTCATGAAAACCTTGCCAAAGCATTCTATGAGTCAAAACTTGACTAAATTAATAAAATCCTTTTATTTTGATCATTTGAGTCATCATATATCAAAATTTTGCTAGGGACTCTGAAAAGAGTTTACTCCAAACTTCTTACCTAATGCATATGTTCTGGTCCAAGAATTGACTCCTTTCTGCCCACTTGCCTTGTTATAGACAAAAGCAACATCACTAATAATAAAGAATAGAAGCTAAACAACACACAGAAAAAGTCCTGTTCAGTTTTTCCATGCTTGGGTTACCTCTGCCATGCACTGATGAACTCTGACTTGTCTTTGTCTTACTCTGCCTTGCTGGATAAAGTACTCTCACCTTGCATGAATACTCCTATTCCTTGTTTCACACGGAATTAAAATTATTTGTTTCAATGACTGTGTTCTCTATTAGATGATAGAGAGAGTGTCTTGAGAGCTATGTATTTTGTTCTCTTCAGCATCCAGTTGAATTCCTAGTATAGTCATGCAATAAAGATTTGTTGAATTGGATTGACTTTTTAATAGGATCTCAAGAACTCTGAGTTCGGACTTTACGGATTGTGAAATCACTCTCTTCATTACCATCATAAGCTTCATTGCCAGAAGAACTGAACTGGGCCTAAAAGATTGTAAAGTATCTTGCATGTGGTCCCTGCACTTAGGAAGTTAATGAAGTCTATATAAGGTAGAAGTCAAGCCAGACAAAAGTAATCCAAAATTATTATTTCAAATGACTCTCAATACAGTGGGGCCTTGACTTACGAGTGTCCCGACTAATGAGTTTTTTGAGATACCAGCTGTCTCTCGGCCGATTTTTTGCATTGAGTTGACAGAGTAATTTGAGTTAACGAGCTCGGTCTCAGAACGAATTAAACTCGTAAGTCAAGGCCCCACTGTATATAGGGTGTCCCAAAAATGTTGAATAATTATAAAGGCAGTGTTTATTAAAATACATTTCATTTTCAAAATTGAACTGTCAGCTGTTAAAGTGTATATACATTGTTTTGGGACACTCTCTATATGCATGTAATTAATGGAATATTAATGTGTGGAGTATGTGAAAGGGTTAGATACATTGGGATTAGGTCATTGTATTTTATTGGGATTGGGTCATGTTATTGGCTGACTTCACAAAGATCAATCAGTGCTTCTTTTAACATGAAATTATTAAGCAATTATTTTGAAGGTGGAGCCCAAAATACTTCCTGATTGGTTGATTGTGGGTGTACAGGTAAGAATCAAGGATGCCTCCAACGTTTGTAACCTTGGCAACTGGAGAAATGAAGTTGCTGTCAACCAAGATGAGGGCTTTGTGGGGAAGCAGGTTTTGGGAGATGATCAGGAGTCAGTCCTATGCTCTAGGTGGGCACTTGGAACCCCTCAGTAAACAAAACAAGCAAAGCTTCCAGCCCCAATCTTACATTCTCATGGAGGGTGTGGGATAAAAATGTGGTACATAAGACAATGCTATAGATGTTAGAAAGGATGAAAGCTAGGAGAAAGCATAGAGCAGTGTAAGGGGCTGGGAGTGCTGGGTGGAGGTGGGGGATATGTGGAGAAGAGTGATTTCAAGCAGAGAAAATAGTGCAAATGCCTGAAGATAGTAGTTTCTAGTTTCTTGTGGGAGCACTGGGAGTAAATAACAGAGGAACGCAGAGAGAGAGAGAGTAGAAGAGAGCCGAGAGGCCAAGGGGCCAGATCCTGTAGGGGCTCATAAGCTGTCATAAGGTGTATGCCACTCTGGTTTAAACAGGGAATCTTTGGTAGGTCTCCAGCTGGTGGCATGATCTGACCTAGGTGTTTAAAGGATATCTCTGGCTGCTGGGTTGAGAATGGGCTCCAGGAAGGTGGAATGGACTCAGGCGGAGGAAGGAGACTTTTAAAGATCTGGTTAAAGTAATCTAGGCAAGGGATGGTAGTAAATCACTGGTGGTGGCAAGAGGTTGGATTCTGGATATATTTTGAAAGTAGAGCCCACTGGGTTTCTCTAGATTGAATGTGGGGTGTGACAGAAAAGGAAATCAGGGATGACTTCAAGATTTTTGACCTGAACAACGGGAAGGGTAGGGTTGCCATCAATAAACTAGGGGAGTCTAGTGGAGGAGATTTATGGAGGAAGGTCAGAGTTGTTTTGCACATGCCATTCTTGAGACCCCTATTAGACATTCAAGTGATGCGAGGGCTGTGAGAGAAAGGAGATCCATCAGATGATAGGCTGCAGGGGAAACAGCATCCTCAGGGGAGAACCAGGCTACAGTTAGAGCAAGAAAAAGAAGGGAACATTCAGAAACAGCTTGCAGATATAGGGGTTTTACAAAGGTTAGACTTTGAATTGCAGAGGGAAGTGTGGGGTGGGTTCCAAGAACTGGGAGGGGCAGCAGATGGGGTTGAATAGGGGCTAGAGCTTAATAGGGGTGAGAGAGAGAAAGGCCCCAGGTGACCGGAAAATCTGGACCTTATTAGGGTGATTGAGATGCACAAAGAAATGGGGCTTAATGAGATTTGTTCTGGGGGATTCAAGGCAGAGGTGATGAGGCTTTGAATGTTAGAGACTGGGCAAAGGGGGTATTTGGAGCTCCCTTTTGACCCTGTTGGAGGTGAAGTCAGAGCAAGATGCTTCCCTTTGACCACTGTTGATGTGTTTAAGAACCTCTGGAGAAGATTGAAGTTGCTCCAAGCAGGAGCTCTGTGTTGTGTCCTGTTTATGCAGGGTACAAGGCTTAGCATATTTGAAACCCTATTATAGTAAAGTAGTTGACTAAGCAATGTGGGGCAAAGAGAAGCCATGTGAATGCTGCCCTTAAACAAGTTGTGATGAATATATTAAAATTGAAATAATAGTTTTATCATAATCTAAAACAATTATAACTAGGTCAGTGATGGCGAACCTATGACACGCGTGTCAGAGGTGACCCGCAAACTCATTTTTTGGTTGATTTTTCTTTGTTAAATGACATTTAAATATATAAAATAAATATCAAAAATGTAAGTCTTTGTTTTACTATGGTTGCAAATATCAAAAAATTTCTATATGTGACATGGCACCAGAGTTAAGTTAGGGTTTTTCAAAATGCTGACACCCCTAGCTCAAAAGGTTCGCCATCACTGACCTAGGAACTTACCAGAAATGCAAATTTTTGTGCTTTACTCTAGACCTACTGAATCAGAAACTCTGGGGATGGGAGCCAGTCTGAGGTTTTTTTTAAAATACATTTATACTGATTTCAGAGAGGAAGGGAGAGGGAGAGAGAAATAGAAACATCATTGATGAAAGAGAAACATTGATTGACTACCT
>NW_006290306.1:6298842-6307613 GCF_000327345.1 Myotis davidii
GAAACCCAACTCAAATTGGCTTAAATCAGCGGTTCTCAACCTGTGGGTCGCAACCCCTTTGGGGGTCGAACGACCCTTTCACAGGGGTTGCCTAAGACCATGGGAAAACACATATATAATTACATATTGATTTTGTGATTAATCACTATGCTTTAATTATGTTTAATTTGTAACAATGAAATTGGGGGTCACCACAACATGAGGAACTGTATTAAAGCGTCGTGGCATTAGGAAGGTTGAGAACCACTGGCTTAAATGAAAAAGAAATTCATGGATTCCCATAATCAGAAAGCCAGACATAAGAGATTTTCAGTGTCTTAATCCATAGACTTTGGCTCCATTTCCCTGTCACTTGCTTAGCTCTGGACCTCTCCTGGGGCCACCCCATCCTCAGGCTGATAGTTAATTGGAGGCAGTGATTCCAAACATATAACCCATGAACAATATCATCAGAGGAAAGCAAAAGAAAGTGTCAAGAAGCTCATTCTGAAGAGCAAGGGGAAGCCCCCAGCACACCTGTTCTCATGACTCATTAGCAAGAATTGTCACCTGCCCAAATACTGACAAGAGGAATGAGCTTACTCTTCAGCCAGAGTTCTGTATGGAAGGCTTAAGTTCTGTGCATGCTAGTAGACAATCGCAAGTGTCCACCTACTTTACTTCTTCCTGTTGGATTTTGCTGAGGGGGAGTATCATGTTTCACTTATTCTTTTATTTTTGGCATCTATCCTGGTGGCTAGTACATAGTTGCTGTTCAAAAATGTCATTGAATAAATGAATTAATAAATGAGTACCCTGAAAGTTGGCAAATCTGATCTATATTTGTCCTCTAGTTAAAAAAAAAAAGTCCAAATAATCCCTTATTTCCTGAAATTAAAAAGGAAGTCATTTGTTAGAGCATCTTATCTGGAGGGAACTGAGGAAGATACAATAATGTAATCAGAACTCAAGTTACATAGGATTTTACAATAGACCAGATGTCACCCATTTGAATAACATTTAGCAGTAAACAGACATAATGGCTACATTTTTTTAATGAACAATTTAGATCCTGAATCAAATGAGCTTCTGAATTTCACACGATGAAAGCTTCCAGATTTTCAGGCTGCATTAGTGAATTTATAATTATTTTGCTGGAAGACGGGGGACTTGAATCATGGGTTGGCAATTTGTAGGTATCTCTAACAGATTTTGTGATTACTGGGATTTAGAACTGCAGTGCTTGACAGGAACTCAACAGAGAGCAGCTAGCACCAGTTTTTAGGGGGGACTTCCTGTTGACACAAGTTTTCTAACTACTTTCCTCACAATTTACCCAGAACACCATGCTACAAATTACCGGCATTGGATTACTGTGAGTGGGAGGAAACAGAATACTCACCAGAGCTTTGCATCAGCCCTTTGGGCACCCCGTGTGCCCAGCCTACTACGGCTGTTTTTAGGGTTGTAGCCTATTTCATTGCATCAGTGATACCTTGAAGTTTCATGCCAAACTCTATAATGTAAACAGCTCAACAGGTGGGTGATTTGGGAGGAGCCCTCAGTATTTCATGGCAACAAATTCAGTACTTCCTCATTATGGCTGCCTCCTCATCCTGATTCAAAAGAAAACAAACAAGCCCGCCTTCCACCTCAGTGACTGTACACCTGCAAGGCTGCTGTTTACAGGGCTGAGCGGTAACTGTGCTGCCCTGGGCCCTGATGGTCTAACCAGACTTTGCAAATTTGTTAGGCTGGCACAACGTGTGTGGTTTTTCTTTCTTTTTACAACATTTGAATTTGAATGGCTTTAGGTGAGGCAGTCTCTTTTCTTTAAGTCTCACTGTGTCTTATTTGACTCACACATTTATATTACCTGCCCAGCCCCTGTAGGCATTGATCTTGCCAAGCCCAGACTAAACCACAGAAGGAAATTGAGGCGGAACTTACCTAGTATTTAGGTTAAGTAGGGAAAAGACAGAGCAAAACAGATGCCTCTTGACCATCCTAGGTTAAATGCAACCATTAGCATTTTCAATCATTGCTTCCAGAACTGTGTGGAAGCCCGTATTGGGAGGTGTTGGAGGGAGTCATCGCGAGGATGTGACCACTGTTTGACCTGTGTGCTGGACCTGGGCCCTCAGAGCCTCCACACCCCTTGCCCTGTTCTTGAAATGTTCGTTCTGCCTACCATTCCCACCATTCCCACGGTGGGGCAGTTTCCAGGACACAGCTTCTTGAGAGAGTAAGGTGTTGAGACCATCCAGACAGCATACCTTACTGAACCCGGTTAAGGCCTCCATATAAACTTTTAAGATTCTGGAAATAAATTTGGAGATCTACTTGCCTTGCAGTCACCCAAAGTAAGCCTTGCATGTAAGTTCCCTTGCTTATTAAACCTGCCGCCTACCACGCTGGCATGATCTGCCTTTTTCTTGGGTCTCTTTTAGCCCTCTGTGTACAGGAATCAGGTTTGGATTTCACCCAAGAAACTCCCCAGATTTCTAATCAAAGGAAGGACCCTCAGAACATGGCTATCTTTACACTACCTAGATCAGCGGTTCTCAACCTGTGGGTCGTGACCCCTTTGGTGGTCGAACGACCCTTTCACAGGGGTCGCCTAAGACCATCCTGCATATCAGATATTTACATTATGATTCATAACAGTAGCAACATTACAGTTATGAAGTAGCAACAAAAATAATTTTATGGTTGGGTCACAAAATGAGGAACCGTATTTAAAGGGCCAGAAGGTTGAAAACCACTGATTTAGATAGACTGTGATTTTGGATTGACTTGAACTCAAAGGAGTTTCCTGGAACTACCCTAAGAATGTGGTTCATTTCAATAGATGTCTGATTCTGGAGAGCAGAATAGTATTTTCTGTATGTGCTCAAAGCACACACTATGACACTAAATAAAAAAAAAAAATCCTACTCTCCCTGTCCCAGTTTTTATTCTTTAGTATTACAAGTTCTTTCATTTATTATTTTTCTTTTAATATTTCTTATGTAGGTTGCCAGGACAATTTGTCTTTTTTCGTCTTTATATACCTTTCTTTACTATTCTAAACTCATGCCAGTGTTTGTTGGGCAGCCACTGTGTACTGAGCACTCGCTGAGCTGGTATGTACCAAGCCCTGTCCAACTGGTGAGCACTTCCCTCTTTCTGATTTCTCTTTGACTTATCACTCTTTTTAAAAATCACCCTGAAGCTAAAAACATGATGGTGAGTTTATAACTCTGTTCTTTCATTCAATAAGTATGTACTGAGCAGCTACTATGAACCAGGAATGGTTCTAAGTTCTGAAGACACAGCCCTGAAAAAGACAGGAAAGGTCTATGTTCTCATGAAGATTATATTCCAGTGGAGGGAGATGGATATGAAACAGGCAAGCAAATGCCAGATGATTTCAGACAGTGTTAAAGTGTTAAGTTAAAAAAAAAGAGAGATAGCTGGGGTAGGAGAAGAAAAGGAATGAAGGCTATTTTAGAAACCATAGTCAAGGAAGCAATCTCTAGGGATGGGACATTAGAAAAAACCTTGAATGAAGTAAGGAAGTAGCAATAGGAAAATGTAGGAAAAGAGAGTAATGGGAAGAATGTTTACAAGTGAAGTGAATTCGATGTGTTTGAGGAGGAGCAAAGGAGGTCAGGATATTTGGCATTTAGCAAATGTGAGCAAATGAAGATGAAACTGGAGAGAGTGGGCTTTCTAGGGCCTGGCAAGAAGTTTGGACTTTATTCTAAATATGATGAGAGGGCTTCGAGTGTTGGAATGATGTGATCTGATTCATGTTTTGTAAAGAGTAATTTGTTCTGCCGGATTGGATGGTGATAAGGGAACAACACAAAAGAGCAAGAGTTACTGCAGGAATCCTGGTGAGGGGCAACCATGGTTTGGCCAAGGGTTTTAGCAGCTGAGATGGAGAGAGAGGATAGATTTGAGATAAGTTTTGGAGAAGAGCTGATGGGACCTACGTAGGCAGAACACAGGAAGTGAAAGAAAATGAGCGATGACGAATGAGTCCAAACTTTTGGTTGAGCATTTGTTCGTTGGGAAATCCAGGTCCCTTTCCATTGCTCCACTGTTTTTTGTTGTTGCTGTTTTGTTTTGTTTGTTTTTTTAAAACAAGACCAATTCCATGCATTGTAGGAGATGAGCTCATTGAGATCTGTATGTGCTGTATTTAGTGAGAACCAAGGCTCTAAGTAGATTTGGTAGAACTAGAGAAGAGATGCTAACCCACGACTGAATCCTTTAGATTTTGTCCCTTCTGTGCACCGACCGGTGGTGGACTACTTGGTAACTTTTGCTTGGCAGTGGATTACTTTGTAATTTTTACTTCCATTGCCTTTCAGTAGCCCCAGTTTCCAGCCCTATTCCCTGGCTCCCACTTCTGCTGCCGCTTCTACATCTCAGCAGAACAGGAACCTCCTTGCAAGGCACTGCAAGTTCAGCAGAGTTCATGCAAGTTCTGCCATGCAGGTGCTGTGGCTTCCTGGTTTGGGGAATCTGGAATACTCTCCTGCTGCCCGAGCAGATGCATAACAGGGTTTGGGGGCTGTAGCAGGGCAGAGCAGACCTCCACTGACACTTTCTTCAATTAGGGCCCGAGGAAAAAGACGCTGCCGCCATGGGTGTGTCCAGGACTGACACCACAGCCCTGATGCTTGGAGTTGACTCCAGGAAGCTGGTGAAGACTGGTGACAGTTTCTCCTCTACAGCAGTTAGACACCTCATCTGTAAAGGTGAGCACAGTAATAATGATGATTGCTTCCCAGAGTTATTATGAGAGTTGTCTTAATCTGAGGGGTGGTGAAGACCCCAGGCAAGTGTGGCAAACTTGGCTTGGAGTCTAGAGTCAGAACCCCCGGTTTCTTTCCCATTTGGATTCTGACATCAGAACAAGTTTCTTAACCTCTGTGTGCCTCAGTTTTCTTATCTCCAATAAGAGGATAATAATGGTACCGACTTCAGCTGGTTATTGTAGGAATTAGATGAAATATTTTGTGTAAAATGCTTCAAACTGTGACAGGCATTTGATTATAGTACTTAAAAGTAGTGCTTGATAAGTGACACTTGATTGTCTATTAGAAAAAGCAGTGTCTGTGAAAAGTGCATTCATAGCCTTAAAATATTAGTTATTGTTTTAATTTTTACCTCCTGCATTAGCCTCACTGATTTTGTTTTCCCAAAATAATTACAGTTTGGGCATGTGCGCCTCTGAGATTCAAATGAGAGGATCACACACTCAGATGCCTGTGGGGCACCTGATCTGATCTGTCTAAACAGGTTGTTATGACTGAGCACAGCCGAGTGATGGGCAGCTAAATGACTGTTTCAGTACAAGTTGTGTCACATGCGAGTTCTCCAAGAGAAGCTGGAAGTCTGGAATTTTCAGACAAACTCTCAGGGTTTAAAGATATTGGCAGTCACATCAGAATTGCAAAACACCTTGCTGGCTAACGAAACGTATGCTTCAGGGGGTAGGCCTGGCCCATGGTCCACCAGTTTGGAAACGTCGATCTAGCTAACTGGAGTTTAGTTTGTGAGGTCAGCTGCAAATGGGATCCAAGAAAGGTAAGTTGAATGAGAGGATGCTTTAGGCGCTAGAGGGAGAAGCCCAGGTGGGTGATGCCCCACAAGTTCCTCTGGGGTAGGAGACAGGTTGGACTTGTGATGGAGGAGGATGCTGACACGATGGACCATGTGACCGCCATACTTCAGAACCTGATGTAGGGCTGGCCCCAATGACACAGATGTCTGTGCTTTGAATATATAGCTTGTTTGTATTTCCTTGGCAGTCAGGTTACACAAAGGCAGTATTGTTTGTTTCCCACTGCTTCCTGGGGCCTGCATTGCAGCTGCTGTGCATAGCTGTGGATTCTCCAGTTAGGCAACTGCTTGCCTGTCTTGAGGTTCCTGTGGGCCTCACCTGATGGAGGAAGCATAAACAGGAAGACTGCTAGAGTCGGATCACGTAAGCCCGCACATTAACCTCAACTATCGAACAGGTGCATGGATGATGCTGGAGCTGAGTTTCACTTTCAATGACCTGGATTATCACAGGGCTACTTGGTTAGAGTGTTGAGGACTCAACAATGCCAAATTAAAGATTTATGATATTTGTAGAATGCGCTTTCATCCACTGGCAGAGAAAAGCAAGTATAAAAATCAGGGGGAAAATAAAACTTAAAAATCACTACTAATATTCAAAATGAGAATCAAACATCTAATGCTAGTGTCTCTTAGGGGCAATTTTCTCCCCTCCTCCCCAGGGATATTGAGCAATGTTTGGAGACATTTTTGGTGGTTACAACTGAGGGAGGGCTTTGCTCCTGGCATCCAGTGTGTTAGAGGCCAGGGATCCTTCAAAACATCCTACAATACATAGGATGGTCCCCACAACAGAGAATTATTGGGCCCAACATGTCAACACTGACAAGCTGAGAAACCCATAATAGGGTGAAAGAAGAAATAATTCATATAAGTGGGAGGAGGTAACTTTAGAAATGAAATTAGGGCCATAAGTTAAAGGCTGCCATGCACTGGGTTAAAGGTGTGATAATAGCAAATTGTCCACTTCCATGAACTCTTTGCTGGATTAATTACACCAATTATACTTATTATATATTTTATGTATATAAGGAAACCTACCTTCTTTTATAATAAGCAAATGTTTTCACTATAAAAGAGCTTAGATTGCACATAGAAGCCCCCCAAAAGGTGAATGTGCTGATACCTAGAGCAATCATCATATAAACAGGCAGAACCTGAAAAGCAAAACCTAGGGTCTTTGATCCTCCCAAGTGGGCCCATAAATGGTGTCATGGCCACCAACTGCTCCCAGTAGGTGTAGAGTTTATCTTTGGCATCTTGCTTTACTGACAGATGCTTTCGGTATAAGGAAAAAACAAAGACAAGGAAACAGAAGCTGCTGAGGACTCACCACCATGTCAAGTTCAACATTTACAGGAAGGTACCCCTGAATGGACAACACAGGGACACAGGTCATGATTTCCAAAGGAGAAGCTGTACTCTGAGGACAGAGGGCAACACAGAGTGGCTGGAGGGGTTGGGACATAGAGATGAATTGCTGAATTTTGTGAAATGTCTGCTAGAAAGGAAGCAAGATTGGTATAATTGAGCTCTTCCTTTTTCTGTAAGAATGGTTCTGGTTTCTTTGAAGTATTCTTAAAGAAATAAATCATGTCTATTTCCTTGCAAAGGAGAAGGGGTGAGGTCTGGCATTTGAAATATGCACATGACCTGTTAAACCAGGTAGACTTTTTTCCTTGCCCAGAAACAACCCCATTCGGCAACCACAGAGGTCATATCACCCACACAGACCGAACCCAAACCCAAACACAAACTGGCCTATTGACATGGGGTCCTTAAAAAGTCTTATTTATTAAGCTTAAATGATGTACACATCCTTTTTTTTTTCCAGATTGGTGATCCTCTCTCATATTTTCCATTATGAAACCTCTCTCTTCTTTGACCTTGAACAAAATCAGAAGAGTTTGTGTTTACTGAATACTTACCAGATAGATGTTGTAAGCACTTCACATACAGCTAGCTAATTATTTAAGCCTCACTTGTGAAGTACATATTATTATCCAATTTCCAGATGAGGAAACTGAGGCTCAGGGAGGTTAAATAATTTGTTAAAAGTAATTCATCTAGTCAGTGAGGAGCTGGAATTTTAATGCTGGCTTCCTGGCTCCAGAATCTGTAACACACTAGTAAACACTATCCCGTATGGTCGGAAAGCAGGTTTAGACTTTTTCTAAGCAACATGAGTCAGTTTTGCCAGTGAGAATATTGAGAAAGTCAAATTGCTTATTTTCCTGAGATTTCTTTGAATTCTCCTTACAATCTTTGCAAGAAAAGAGGATGGCTACTACCAATAAATCAACAAAAAACAAGGCTGTGGAGAAAGGGGAACCCTTGTGTACTGCTGGTAGGAATGCAGACTAGTGCAGCCATTGGGGACAACAGTAAAGAGTTTCCTCAAAAAATTGAAAATGGAACTCTCATTCAACCCAGCAATCCCACTTCTAAGAGTAAATCCGAAGAAACTCCAAACACTGATTCAAAGGAGTTTATACACCCCTATGTTCATTGCAGTGTTATTTACACTACCCAAGATTTGGAAGCAGCCCAAGTGCCTGTCAGTAGGTGAGTGGGTAAAAAAGCTGTAGTACATTTACACAATGGAATACTACTTGCCCATAAGAAAGAAGGAATTCTTATCTTTTGGGACAGCATTGGTGGATCTGGAGATTTATTATGCTAAGTGAAATAAGCTAGTCAGAGAAAGACAAATACCATATGATCTCACTTATATGTAGAATTTAATGAACAAAATATACTGATGAACAAAATAGAATTGGAGGCATGGATACATGGAACAGAATGACAGCTATCAGAGGGGATAGCAAAGCGGGGACTGGATGAAAGAAGGTGAAGAGATTAGCCAAAGAGCATCCTATCTAATAATAGACAAACATGGTAATTGACCTTACCTTTGCTACGCCTCCCATTGGCTAATCAGCATGATATGCAAATTAACCGCCAACAAAGATGATGGCTAATTTGCATACTGTAGGCAGGGTGGGACAGTGCAGCTGCGAGCGCGAGTCGCCATCCCGGGCCACAGGCCGTCCCCAGAAGCCCCAGAAGCCACCCAGAAGCTGGTGATCAGGGGGAGATGGGGGTCCCCTGCTCAGGCCTGACACCTCTGGCGGAGGCATCAGGCCTGGGCGGGGGGCATAGCCGGCAATCGG
>NW_006290306.1:6308164-6339631 GCF_000327345.1 Myotis davidii
TTAAAGTCATAATTTTTTCATGGTGAAGGGACTGGAGTCCGTGTTGATGAAAATCCTTGCTGGCTGTGGTGACTGGCAGTGGCTGCAGCAGCAGGGTGATTGGGCTGGTGCCTTCCCCTGATCAGCCCGGACACCTCCCACAAAGGGAGGCCAGACTTCGGCTTAGGCCCTATCCCCAAGGGGAGCAGGGAGCAGGCCCAAGCCATCACTAGGACATCCCCTGAGGGCTCCCAGTATGTGAGAGGGGGCAGGCTGGGCTGAGGGACACCCCCTCCCCCAATGCATGAATTTCGTGCACTGGGCCCCTAGTATATGCATAACACAGACACAGACAACAGTGTGGGGATGGCCACAGGGAAGAGGTGGCAGGGGGCTGGGTGGAGGTGGGCAAAAAGGGAGAAAATGGGGACATCTGTAATAGTGTCAACAATAAAAATAAAGTAAAAAAAGTTTATAGGTTAGGAGACATTTAAGGGGAGTCTTACTGGTTTGATGAGCATCAGTAGGTAAGAAAATTGACCCTGTTAGATAGTGATTTAAACTCATCAGCTGGGTGATGTTGAACAAGTTACTTCCCATCTCTGAGCCTTGGGTTCCTTATTTGTAAAGTGGATAATAAGACAATCTTGCATTGTTGTAAAGATTAAATGATTTAATTCAGGAAAAGTGCTTAATGTAGTGCCTGGCACACAGAAAGAGCTCAGTAAATACTAGTTCTTGTTTTCGCAGAGAGCCTAGTGATGGAATTATAAAAATAGGGGTAGATTAGCAAGCAAAGCTCAGATAAATATTTTAAAACTGTGGGATTAAATTCTGGCTCTGCCACTGAGAAATAAGGTGACCCTTGGATAATTATTTGACTTTTTGGAAACTTTAATGTATAAAGCACAGGCATGACATATTCTGTGAGTCCACAATATGTGGCTGTCTTTGTCATTTACTAGGCGGTACTCTTCTGATCTTAAAAACAATATCAGGCAGCACAAACAAAACTCAGGAAGAGGAAGCTAGAGATTGGACAACTAATGTGTCAATATTTTGATATATAGCAACAGCGGTTACTATTTTGGTACAAGAAACATCACACAAGGAAGGTGGTAGGATTTATGTAGCTGGTGGAGGCTTTTTGAGATCACTTGACTTTTTCTCAGTACCAAGATAGTTAAAGGTGGCTCAACATTTCATGGATGTGGCATGAGAAAGAAAAAGAGAGACAGTGTGAAAAATAAAGACTCGGGTGATGGGTGTGTTATGGGTATCTTGAGCGTAGTGATAGGTTTTCCCTCTCATAGTCATCACAGGAGATGACTGCTTTCCACCTCTGGGATTTGGTTAATTTCTCAGCTCTTTCCCATAGAATCAGATCCTAGGAAGGATCGCCCTCTAGAGGTCAAACGAAGTAGAGACTAACTGCAGATGAGATTAGCATCCATGAGGATTTGGGAGCTGAAACTCCTAATTTGAGTGGAGATGATTGTGGGTTCTGCAGAAGGGGTGGGACTTTGCCATGTCAGGCTAATTAGCATAATTCAGGTAATTAGGTAATCCAGCTTACTTCACCTCTGAGGCTTCCCCATTACATTCATTAAACAAAGCGGCAACTCTTTAATGACAAATCCCTTTCATAAGCAGGAAGTTCAAGAACACTAAACAGAAGACACAACAGTTAATCAGCAACGGCTGGCCCATTTCTATTTATTTACTGTCATCACTGCCACAAAGAGTGATTACTTTAACTATATGTGCACAATTTGGCTAATTTGTCAACTCTGGACAGAATGAATTAAAATGTCAGGTCCACTCAATTTCACTTGGGCTCCTCTTACACTGCCTGTTTACAAATGTCCTGAAGTAAATTGATGAAGTGCATGTAGATAAGACTGAGAAAGGCATGGTCACAGCTGTGGGTCTGAGGGTGGAGCATAGGGGAAGTCCTTTTGAAAATATAATCACACGGGTATTTAATAGGACATTTATGAATGCATGAACATAGTTAAAACTGACATCCAAATTTAGGAGAAAATTTAAATTTTTATTTTTCAATTTCAGTTTATTTTCAGTATTATTTTGTACTGGTTTCAGGTGTACAGTGTAGTGGTTAGATTATCATATACTTTACAAAGTGTTCCCCTGTCACCATACACAGTTATGACAGTATTATTGACTATACTCCCTATACTCCTTTCACCTTTTTACCCAGCCCACCCTCTGGCAACCATCAGTTCACTCTCTGTGTCTGAATCTGTTTATTTTATTTGTTTATTTTGTCCTTTAGATCCCACAAATAGGTGAAATCATGATATTTGTCTTTCTCTGGCTGGCTTATATCACTTAGCACAATTCCCTCTGAGTCCATCCTTACTGTCACAAAACGTAATATTTTCTTGCTTTTTATGGCCAAGTAGTATTCCATTGTGCATATATACCACAACATTTTTCTTTATCTAATCATCTAATAACTGACATCCAAATTTGAAGTATATTTTTATTTGAAATTTACTTCATAATAAAAGTCACACTCACTGAAGTTATTTTGTGTTGATCCACTTTGATCAATAAAGATCGAAAGCATTGGTTTTAATATTAGTAACTTTTCAGCTCTGAAAAATCATTTTCAGAGCAATATAATTTGTTGAAGTTGTGTAATCTATTTATATATGTAAATCCTTCATAAATTGGTAATACATAAGTAATGGAGCTTTGTAGTCAAGTTCTATGCTATTTATCATCAGTGTGTTTAGAAAATTGCACTAAAAAGGGAATAAATCGTATTTCTTTTAAGGTGTTATATTTCGAAGTGGATTTTCAGTTCCTCATTGAAAGTGGGTGGAAATCTGATTGGACCTTAACTATAAGCTCTTTTAAGACCACAAATTATAGGAGTCACAAAATCAGTAAACAAGAGTTATAATGTCAGTGAAATAAAAATCTGAAGTACCAGTACTTTTAAGGTCAGATGTGAAGTTGACTTGAAAGATGCAGCACTTACAGCTCAGGATATAGATTTGGATAACCAGAAGGAAAAAGAAAGACTTCTTTGGCTAAGCACAGAAATATTGGACAACTGACTTACGTTTAACAAGATACATGGAGAAGTATTTCTTTTGCATCACAGTTCTGAGGAATGAATGTAAACCCCTCATGATGGGTTTTTCAATTCAGCACTGTGCACAGAACAGCTCCTCCAATGCTGCAGTGCAATTGCAAACATCTAGTCAGCCTGTGGGTTACACCAAGAAAATACATGTAAACCCATTGACACACACACACACACACACACACACACACACACACACACATATATATATATATATATATATAGAGAGAGAGAGAGAGAGAGAAGTAATTAATTTATGTTATTTTAGACAAAATAGGTTAATGAGAAGAACATTCTAAATTTCTTCTGAGTGCTTAAGGAGGCTCTTGAGTTTGCTCAGTAGTGGTTGGATGGGGATGGGGTTAATAAGGACAGTTAATAAGGACTAAAAGAATCAAGAAGTCTGGAAAACCTGTGACTTTGGCATGGAAGTAGGAAGAGCTGGCATAAATGTTTCCTAGAGTATTGATTTTTATATTAAAGCATATTTTTTTTGTTTTGATAAGGGAGAAATGCCCACCGATTGACCTAAAGCTAAAGTGTTGTGCTGACAGGTTTGTTTCCCAGTAGCAGTATGATATTGACATAAAGAATTGTGTGTATGGAAGAGAGAAAGTAAGAAGAGAGAAAAATAGTGTTAGTGTTTGGGGGAAACCATGTTTTTCTTTTCTTTTTTTTTTCTGGAAGACAATCCCCTTACAAATCCTCTGTAAGTTTTAGAACTTGCAGTCAGTTGTTTCTAAGTTGTTTGTTTTCAAATAAAAAGTTCATACGTTGGTTTTCCATGAGTACCAATGCTTAACCATGTGGCAGAAGAATGATGAATGGTATCTAGACTCTAATGTGATACCTACTCCCACCCCTGCAAATGTCTTCTCTTCCTCCACTTCCAGCAATGAGAGAGGACTAGAATCCACTTGCCTCCTTCCATTCAAGCAGGACGTATCTACAGAAAAGCTTTTCAAAAGCAGACATATGAATCTATCTTTTCTCTCTCCTTTTTCCAGTCCTCATGTTTGTACTCAGCTCTTCCTGCAGTGGAGGATAATGGTTAAAAACTGGCTCTTAACTCAAGTGGAAAATGGTCCCTGGCATGATCAGAGATGTTCCTGAAAATCTGTTAGCATTTTCCATCAGCTCCCTGCATTTTCAGAGGTTTATAACTTGGTGGTAAAATGATTTATAAGCTCTGTAATGTAAGTTTATGAAAGGTGGGGAATCTCTTAGACATTATTTCAGTGGCTGAAAATATGGAGAAAAGTTGTTGCTAAACAAGGATACAGCCAATCTGTTAAATCTGATACCTTGAGAGAACTGAGAAAGAAGTAAGATAAATAACTCAGGAAGCAAAAATTCATTGAATGTGATGATTGCAAGTACTGACAAATAGGAACAATAGACACAAGCAGATATAACATGGCAGGCATAGAACTTTAGTACTTATTTGATGTTCCTAGAAGAGTATGCATATACATAAATATATACATACATATACAAATATTTATTTGTCCTACCTTCGAACTATTTTCAAGCATGACCATAGATTTCAAATATGCTCATATTTTGTAATACCTGATGACTGCACAATGTATTATGAGCTAAAATATGTGCTCCCCCCCCCCCACCAAATCTACAAAGGAGTAGAATGTTTTGGTAGAATGGTACATAAAAATATTCTTTGTTCATAAGTTAGGTGTAAATCTTCTAGGACCACCAGAACATTTTGTGAATTGAAGAGTTCCAAATAGCTTTTCTAAGTTTCTGACTTAAATAACCAGAGGAACTAGGAATGGAAGAATTCCAGTGTTGCCATAATAATTCTATTGAATTTCTGAAGCCCAACTGACAGTGGTAATTTTCGTTTGGAATATACACTTTTTAGTATTGATAAAGATTAGATATTAAACTGATTGCAAAAATTTAAGAGCAATGATTGTGTAATGTTATCTCTCCATATTATTTTAAGTGTAAATTTATAGAAACCTGCCAAAAGTCACTGGTGAATTAGTAGATAATATTGGGGCTCTGCCCAGACATTTTTGTATTCCTTTTTACTATTTTGGAATCCTCTTCTCTGTGAGTGTGCTTTCCCCCCAACAGTTACAGCTTTTCAGAGGTCTGCCGTTAGGCTACTGGGCACCTTTGCACAGAATTTATTTTCTCTGGGGGCTGTGCCAGTGACTGACAGGTGCAGAAGTGTGAAAGCCCCAAGTATTGGTCTTGAATGGGAACCACTCTGAGGTGTCATGGACACGCCAGAGCTCTCCAGCAGGGACAGGCTGACGTCGCCCTCTAGGGACTCTGCCTGGCATTGCACCTAGCTGAGCTTCCTCCCTTCTCTTTCTTACGTTTCCCCACTTCTTAAATCAATCCCTTGCACATTTCAACATCAGCTCTGGAAAACCAGATCTGAGACTGTGAAGGGACAAAATTCAGGAAATGTGCCAGGGTTTCTCTGAGCCTGTTTATTTTTGACTTGTAATAAATCATTGTGGGACCAATGGAAATCACAGTTCAGTGGCTCTACTCCCTGATGTCCTTGTTAACACCAGGAATTTTACACCTCATTGTTAATCCATTTAGTGGAGACCTTGGACGATTTTAGTATCAAATAACAGAAGTGTTACTTATACTGGCCAAAAAGAGAATATTTTTTGCCCACCTATTTGAAAAGTCAAATAGTAGACTTTCAGACACAGTGAAATCTAGGTGTCAGATGCTATAAATAATGACCAGGCATATGAAGATGAGCAGAGAGTTGAAGGTGCTGGTCTTGAATATTGGAGTGAGGCCGCCAGCCACCAGAAGGTGGAAGGGCAAGTCGTGTTACCTCCCCTGGAGCCTCTGGAGGAAAGGCCACCTTGCTGACACCTTGGTTTCAGTCCAGTGAAACTGACTTCAGACTTCTGCCCTCTAGAACCGTAAGAGAATACATTTCATTAAATATGTTTCTCTCGTTTTCTGGTTTTATTTTCTTCATGTTGGCTTTATTCTTGGGCAGGTTTTCCCTTGTGATGACAAAGATGGCATCATGCTATCTTAGCACCTTCTGGAAAAAAAAGGCTTATCCTTTCCAACAGTTCTAATAAAGGGACTAGAGTCAATTCTTTTTGAAACATATTGGGCCATCGATCCATCCCTGAGGCAGTAATTGTGGCCTGGAAATGGAATGCTCCTATTGGCTAATCTGGATCACATGCTCACTTCTGGAGCCTGGGGATCAGTGTGAGCTGGGTTCAGCTCATCTAATCATGTGGCCTAGGAGTTGGAAAAGGAATAGTTCCCCGAAGGAAGACCATGTGCTGACTTAGAGAGGGGGGCTGGACGTTGGCCAGGCCAAAACAATAAATGTCTCCTACAAAATTGTAAAATCTAATGGGCTTCAGAGTCTGTTTTTAAGAAGAGGGAACAATAAAATGAGCTTTAACTTACTTCACAGTATCAAATTCAATCCCTTGAATGAAATTAAAAATTATAAAGGTGAGGTAGGATTATAAGTTATCTTTCTCAGGTCTATGACTAAAGGACTATGTAGGGAGATATTACTAAAGTGTAAGTCATACCCTATTTTCTTCATTTTACCAGATATCGACTCCAATATGATTTTAAAGGAGTTTGGAGAATATTTCTTTGAGTTTTGCAGAAAGTCAGTCTCTGACCATGTGCTGATGACTCTAGCAGGAAATTTCTATAATTTTTGGAAAACTTGGGGCATTACAAACCAGCAAAGGAATGACATTTTAAGAGCTTTCAGACTTTTGCAAAACGTCACTGGAAGGGTAATAGTAGAGCAAGTACTTTTGCTCTCACTTTCTTAAAACTTGAGTTTTAAGTTTTCAGCAGATAATCAGCCAAGTAGGTAATTTGCTGGGAGATAATGGAGTAGACACTGAGAATTGCTCTTGTGCAAGTCTATTTATTTTTCAACAGGGAATATTTCTTTGTAAGGAGTACCACATTATGGGAGGACTTGGGGAATTTAATTATAAAGTTAAACAATAAACTCTTTAAATTGCTTTAATTTCCAAGGGATTCGACAATTCTATTAGTTGAGGTATATATAAGTAAATAAAACCCTGAAACATAAGAAAACCCTCCTACAAGAGGCAAAAGATTAGAAAGAGAGTACCCTGGGGCCCATGTAATCTAATGAAAAGAAGAATGAAAAAGTTGTCTTATAAAGTAGAAGAAGACAGTTGCCTTGTTTCCCAGACTCTGGGTGCATTAGGATCTGAATAATTGTTATATTTTGTAACACAGAGAAAACATAACAGATCATTTATCTTTCTAGCATACAAAGTCATCCTGAAAGGGCAAATGCTCTTGTTTAAATGCTACTTATATGTCACATCGATAGTAAAGTTAGAAGGGAGACACATACTCTCAGCATTGTGGGAGACATGGAATATAGCCATAGTTAGTGACCATAATCTATTAGGAATTATAAAACAGAGGGTGTTTTTCTTGACTATGATGTTGTTATCTACTCTTTTTGTTTTTAATTCTCACCCCCAGATAATTTTTCATTGATTTTTAGAGAGAGCGGAAGAGAGAAGGAAAGACAGAGAGAAACATCTATGTGAGAGAAACACATCGATTGGTTGCCTCCTGCACTCACCCTGACTAGGACCTGGGCCAGGGAGAAGCCTGTGACAGAGGCATGTGCCCTTGACCTGAATTGAACCTGGGACACTTTGATCCACAAGCTGATGCTCTATCCACTGAGCCAACTGGCTAGGGCATTACGTTGTTATCTACTTTTTTAGACATAGAATAATTAATGATGACATTCATTGATTGATTCATTCATTCATTTAGTAGAGATGAATGCACCTTTTCTCTGAGTAAGAAGAATGAGGATGGGCCAATGCATTGCACCACTTCTCATTCATGTAGACTTTTTCACAATGTTGCAGGCATCCCTGACTGTGAGGTGCCATTCCATTATTATTGTTGTCCTGGTTATAGATTGTCAGGATCCTTCCTTACCCAGATTAATGGAAACATTCAGAATGGTTATATCAGTTAATTAGTGCTGTTTGATAAAATACCCCAAAACTTGGTGGATTAAAACAATGATTTATTATTTCTTATGCTTCTAAGGATTGAGGGAGCAGGAGGACTCATTCAGAAAGTGACATTCAGCAAGCAGCG
Organism: Myotis davidii; assembly: GCF_000327345.1. Classification (NCBI taxonomy): domain Eukaryota; kingdom Metazoa; phylum Chordata; class Mammalia; order Chiroptera; family Vespertilionidae; genus Myotis; species Myotis davidii. Next base: position 6,316,416 of record NW_006290306.1, read on the forward strand.
TTCAGCTGGAGGTCACCAGACTCACAGTGCAAGATGGCCTTACATACACATCTGGCGGGTGCTTCAGTTCGCTTCCAGTCTCATAACCCCTATGAGGCCAGATTAGCTTTCTATCAGGGCAATTTCTGGACAATTTTCCAAAAAAGGCAAATGCAGAAGCTCCAAGGTCTTTTTAGGCCTATGGGCTGGGACTTGCATAACGTCACTTTTGGCATCTTTCATTGGTTAAAGCAAGTCACGAGGCCAGCTCAAGTTCTGAATGTTGAAAAATCTACTAGAGTTTTGGATAAATAATCAACAAAGTCCCACCCAAAGGCACAATGTGCGATGGGAGGAATTTTAGGCCTTTGAGCAATCTACCACAATGGTGATCTGACAGATTGCCATTATTCTTCAGTTAATTTGGGTGTTTTAAAACTAAAGACCATGCCAGAACTGTGTTAAAAGGTTTGCTTGGAACAACATCAGAGTCCAAATCTCAGTAGAGTCTGCTTTTAACAATAAGTAGGTAAGGTCCTTCATAGAGCAAGTACAAGAGAATTCACAGGTTATTGTATTGGAAGGATATGTTGCATAGTGCCTTACATCACCTGTGAACAAAGGTGAAAGATAAAAATGGTACTCTATTTTGCCGACTCTTTTCAGACCCGTTGGATCAGAACAGCCTTACTCAAAGTGTGATTTAGGTATTAGAAGTAGCAGCAGCACTTGAGGGATGGTTAAGAAATGCAACTTGCAGGCTTCACCCAAAACCTACCGAGTTAGGATCTCTGGGGTGGGGCCCGGGAATCCGTATTTTTTTTAAAAAGTTTCCAGGAGATTTTTATTGAACACTAAAATTTGAGAAGTAGTGATTTAGATCAGACCTCTTTTGGATATAATCACTAGATTAGAGATACTTTTCTCAATCTCTTTTATTCATATATCTCGGGCCAATCCAATGATCTACATAAGATTGGATTCATTTAACAAAATCATCTAGTTCATTTCTCAAGAGGTTTGAAGCCTAGTGAGTCATTGATAATTATTATTAATATTTATCCTACTATATATTTAGGAAATCAATGATGAGAGATCTTATATTGTTTGTTTTGATTTGGGATTAGATGCATCACACAGGATTATTCCAAGAGGGCACCTTATAAACAACCGAGGGCGTTGAGCTTCGAGAACATATGTAGAGCTCATCTTGCTCAAAGGCAAAACAAATACATTCTGGCAAAGCCCAACCAAAGAGCATTACGCTTCTGAAAGGAACTTTACGGCAGACAGCTGTTTGCATTCATTTTCTAAAGGAAGGGATTTAGGCTCACTCACAAAAATAAACATGGCATTATTATCCAGAGTCTGTTTTTTTCTTCTAAGTAATGAAGAGTTCACTTATTGAAGTAGAAGAGACTCATCACAGACAATAATGTAGAAAAATCACTTGTTAAAAGAGATCGTCATTAATAACATTAATGATAATAGCTAATTTTATTAGTAAATTTTTGAAGGGATTTTTGTTAATCCAGGGATATATTTTCCATTTTAAATGAGGCAGTTTTCTCAGACTTATACTTAGTAGTCCAGAAATCATTGCAGGTTCCTGCGATGTTCACTACGTTTCAGCCCCAAGCCTTCCATGACCTCATTATTTTCATTGACCGTTCATCCATGTCCAGGCAGCCACTCCTCACACTTGGAATCATTGAGAATCCCCACAGACAGCGAAGAGTTAACTTTCATTCAGCAGGCTCGTAGAGTTTGAAGACAATTTTTGATTGTGACAAAGCAGAGGGTAGACTCTGTGGTAGTCTTGCCTCCAGATTTTCACAGATCCTCGCGTCAGGAGGTGAGTCAATTTCTCCTCCCCCTGAGTCTGAGTTGGTCTCTCTTTGACCAATTGAATGGGATAGAAGTGATTGTGAGTTCCGATGCCTAAATCTTTTTTTCTTCTTTTTTAAAAAATAATAGTTTAGTTTTCAATTACAGTTGATATACAATATTATATTAGTTTCAGGTGGACAACCCAGTGGTTAGACATTTATATAACTTATGAAATAATCACTCTGATAAACCTAGTACTCATCTGACACTATACTGTTTATTCTCCCTTCATGAAAGACTAAGGGACACTGGTAGTGGGACAATGGTTCCTGTGGGTTTGGGGTAGAATAAGTGTCAGCACCAGAAATATAAATTATTCCCACTCCCTGGATGACCTTTTCCATTTTGTAAAGGGCTGGTGCCAGCCCTAGCTGGTTTGGCTCAGTGGGTAGAGCGTTGACCTGCGGACCAAAGGATCCCAGGTTCAATTCTAGTCAAGGGCACATACTCAGGTGCAGGCTCCTCCCAGCCCAGGCCCTGGTTGGGGCTCATGCAGAAGGCAACCAATTGATGTGTTTCTCTCACATTGAGATTTCTCTCTGTCTCTCTCTTCCACTTTCTCTAAAAATCAACGAAAAAATATCCTCGAGTAAGGATTTAAAAATAAAAGCTGACTCCATCTCATCCTTCAACCTCAGTCCCTAAAAGCTGTACCTAATTATTTTCTATTTAACATTCGATGTATTTTCCTCTTAAGACTTATTACAATAAGGAGTTATTTTATGTATTTTTTGATCACTTGGTTGGTAAATCTCTTTGCTTCCTCAGCTCTAGTATAAACACCAGAACAGTCTGTCTGATTCACTGTAGTAATCCCAGCACTGACACCATACTTCACCCAGAGTGGGTGCTAAATTAAGATGTCGTAGGTAAATAAACAGACTTTCTGCAAGGCCAGGCCAGCAACCACGTGTCCCTGAAAGGCAGGCTCTTGTCGAGGCAAATAGCTGTGGATATAAACCTGTAGAACTTTCGATATAAACCTGTGGGCTTTTGAAAGCCATGCTTCTATGAGCAGAGCTGGGTATTGTTCTTGGTACCTTTAACGATGTGTACGTGGCCCCTCAGCTTAGAAAATGAGAGAAGTTGCAGGGATGAACCATTGTTTCATTCCACTTTCCTTCAAGTCTGTCTAGTACAAATGTGTTGGCTCCCTGGTGTGCTTAACTAACATCAGGATGTTTTCCTGAGTGGGCTCCACTGGGGAAATTAGTGTGCTTTCTTAGTGGGATTTTGTTTCTATTTCTTGGGCCATTCTAGTGAATCTGAGATGTCTTGGGCACTGGCTTGGGCACTGGCTAACTGGGGTATGGAAATTCTGGGGACCTATACAACATTTTGGGATCCTTTGAGCTGGAGTCAGTCTCTAATGGAACCCGCAATGGCATTTCAAGATATCATCAAGCTCAGAGAAAACTGTTCCCCCTCTCTGCCCAGCCCAGCGCATGGCGTGTGGAGGCAGACTTATTTTAAGGCATATTCACACATGTCCATGATTTCTGAGGCTTGGAAAGCCACAGAATAGTACAATGAATGGTACAAATAGTGGTTTATCCTGTGGTAGCTAGACTGTTTGGGTTCAAACGCTGTCTCTATCACTGAGTGGCAATATGACTTTGTGGAAGTGACTTGTAAGACCTGAGTGATTGCTTACTGATATTGGTGCCTGGGTTTACCTTAAGGAGCTAAATTCCATGCCCACAGAAGTCCCTTCCTTCTTGAACTTCTGAGACCAAAAGGCATTTATCATCTGGTAAATGTTATATATGAATATTCTCCTTATCAAGAAGACTCCAGTGTTCAGGTGTAGTATTGTTTATAATTAGTGAAGAAGCAATATTGCTTCTAGTGAAATATATTTGGCACAATATCCAGGCTTAGGGTCATGCTAGAATCAAGATGGCCCAGATCTCTGGCAGGGCAGCAGGTGCACAGGTAAGCAGGATTAGGCTGGCGTAGGGCCAGAGCTACAGCTTTTCATTTCATGTGATTTCCTTAGCTTAATCCACTGAGTTCTTTTTTCCTAAAGCAAACGTAAAACATATTGACCAAATAGTGCAAATGTAACTGAGACCATCTGGTGGAGTATTTATTTTCCTATTAGGCAAATACTGTTAATTTAAGTAGTCTCTGTTGTGAACATATTTTGATGTTAATAGCTAAAATACCTTTAACAAATAAGGTTGATACCACTCTCTTACATTTACTTCCTTATTTTACTGTCATATAATGTTTAACACAAATATAATATTTAAAACAAAAACATTTTGTTTTATAGCCTTTTCAATCACTGACAAACTTAAGTAGGAGGCTCAAAATAAAAACGTTCAAGATTGGGCTAATGATCTATCTCTTAGCTTATTTACCTAGTTAAAAGTCAAAATTAGCTGCAAATGAAATGATTCATATCATCAAATAGCAGCTAATAGTCTCTTCGGTGGGGTAGTACAAGAGACGAGATAAACACAGACAAATTTGTTGATAAGCTGTGTGACATTTTCCCATTTTCCTATACTTTATGTAGATTTTGCGTATGTTCTTCAAAACAAACATAGGCTTGTGTATTTTATTTACTCCTAAATTTGCCCAGCTGACATGGCTCAGTGGTTGAGCATTGGCCTATGATCCAGGAGGTCATGGTTCGATTCCTGGTCAAGGCACATGCTCGGGTTGCAGGCTCGATCCTCAGTGGGGGCATGCAGGAGGCAGCCAATTAATGATTCTCTCTCATCATTGACGTTTCTATCTCTCCCTCTCCCTTCCTCTCTGAAAACAATAAAAATATATACTTTTTAAAAAGTCCTAGATTCTTTATAAAATTTCTCTTTGGTATCCTCAGTGTGGTTTTTGCTTTTACCCTCAGACTAATCTCAAGATTAGTGACAAAATTGCTTTGGTTCCAAGGATTGCATCTCACACCTCATTATTCCAGGAAGGGAGACTGATTTTTGTGTTTATTTTTTAGGAATAAAGAACACTTTCTCATAACAGCAGGACACTTTTTGACCTGTATGTGCACCACACTTTGTACTGACCTCAGGTCAGGATAGCCAAAGGAAACAATGTAAAGTGTTGTGTGGATATTGTGATATGATATGGACTAGGTAAGTGACCTTTAAACCTCTGAATATTCTTGTCATGTTTGATAAGGATGAGAGTTGACATTAAGGGCAGTCATCCCCAGATGAAGTGTTTGTCAAGAGATTTGCGTTTATGGAAAATTTAGAGTCATAATCACGTGGCCCAATAAATTAATAAAGTTAATAAAGCATCTTACATAGACTGTCATAGGGTTGCAAACAAAATTTAACGCAGCCCAAGTGGTCATTAACTTAAAGGCTTGTAATCTTCTTTTGAAAGCTCTGACTGCAGACTGCCTTCTAAAATGGTCAAAATGTATGTATTTGACTATAACAAATACTTTCTCAAAGTGATTTTCCTCCATAAATAAGATTTCACCGGCCTATTCCTAAGCTTATTCTGTTAATTTCACCCATTGTGTTCTGAGGTCCTGCAGGGCAGGAGAATGATGTTATGTTTCACTGGCATAAGGTAGTCTGTGTAGAGATTTGTCTGGGAAATCTTCACAAGAATGGCTGCAACTTCACCAAGGTTTCTGGGCAGCCCGGCAGCTCTGTAACGGACAGTCCTGGAGGGAGGAGGTCCTTTGTGGGCCTCTGAAGGAAGCTGGTGAGAAACGGCTCCGAGGTCATAGAAGTCTTTTGAAGTTGCTCCAGTCTTCAAACAAACAGGAAATGAACTCTTCCAGTGTATAATCAAAGAGTACATTTCAAACATAGTTTTTCAATGGGAAATATCTTTGGGGCCATATTCAGTCTTATTTACTATATAAAGTCTCTGTTGCCACCAAACAGCGTCAGGAGGGCTGAGTTCAGCGAGGGTGGGACTGTGGTATCGTGGAAATCGTATGGTACCATGACTCAGGAAACATGGCTTCCAGGTGCGCAGTGGCACTAACTTCCTGTGCAGGGTTGGGAGTGGGAATGAGTCTCTACCTTACTTTTCTTTGAAGGCATGTCTTGTACATTCTCCTGCTCCTCCTCCTCCTATTGTGATTGTTTCTTGAGTGCTTCCTGGGTGCTAGATACTATAGTAGAGGCTTTACTAGCTCATGAAATCACTACATGCCAAAGAATATCAATATATCTCAATGTTACCAATGAGGGAACTTAAATAGGCCCAGTGACCTTGCCTAAGATCACACGGGCCTGCGGGAGTTAGGGCTCAAGATTCATGACAGGCAGCATTGGTCTTAGCAAACCCTCACTTTTACAACAGTGGTTCTCAACCTTGCTTATACATTGGAATCAGTGGGGTTGCTTTACTTTAAAGAAAACGAATGTGGAGGCCCATCCCCAGGGATGGTGACATAACTTGTCTAGGGCGCAGCCTGGCCAATGGGAATTTTACAGCTCCCCAGTTTATTTTATTTTGCAGCCAGGATATAGAATTGCTGCTTTATATGAAGTTTCAGGGATTGGGGAGGGGAGGCTGGGAAGACTGAGGCACTCTCCAATTTTGGATCTCCAGGGTTCAGAGGGCTGTCTTTCCTTGGAATGGTCTCTGAAGAGATCCTTTAAATGTTAGATTCTTGAGGCTGGAACTGAAGTTCAATGTAACTCTAGGGAGGACTGGAAGAGTTATTCGCCAATGGGGGAATAAAGAGGACATATGTAATACTTTTAACAATAAAGATAAAAAAAAAAGACTATCCTGGGGCATAAAAAAGTTGCTGATATAGTAAATACTCAATTTATACATTAAAAAAGAAAGAAAGAAATGTTAAGCACTTGAAGAGGGAAAGAAGTAAATATCTGGGAGGAACAGTTGAATGAGTTGGTTTAGGATGTATATTGGGAGTTTCTGTTTTAAAAGAGGAGGGAGTATCTGTGTTTAATAATGATATGTCAGATTTCCACACAATCAGCCCAGGCAGGGGCTATGACCAAAGACAACAGCAGAGATGAAAATGGCCACAGTTTGTGTGGACAATAAAAAATCATCCACATAGTAGATGAGATAAATATGAAGAGAGGAATTGGCTCACTTCTTGGAAACCCATTTAACTGTTACATGTGACCATGGTCACTTAACAAATTACTTCTGCTAGTGCAATAAATGATATAGCAACTGGTCCTAAAAGTTATTTGCTTCTAAGCTATCCATTCACTCTTCTGCTCCTCCATACTGAATGCTTTTCTTGTATTAAAGAATGGGACTTATTGCACAAAATAATATTTCAAAAGTCAAGAATCTTCTGGGTGTCTTTAGAGAGTGAAGTTTCTCTTAGTTAGAAAGTTTTGCTTGTACCCTGTCTTTCCATCAGAAATGAGCTCCTTATCTCAAGTAACCCTGTATGAATTAAAAACCCTCAAGGTTATGGGGGAAAGGAAGGAGAAAGGGTGTGGTTTGGAATAATGCTGGATGGAGTTAGGAACAATTTTCATGAATGACTAAAATTATGACATAATTGTGCCCCTGAAAGGAAAGGTGTGCTGTATTTCTTGGAATGCTCTTAACAAAAATGGATATCTATCTATCTATATCTATATATCTATGCATCATAAAATGGTATTGGGCAGAGGGCAGAATGAAATTTTTATCATTGCTAAGAATGGATTTTGAATTGATCCTCAGATTCAGATATCTCAAGTGTAAGAATTTTGAGGTGACTGCGGAAGGAGAATTTTTTTTGAAAAAAAAAGGAAAAAAATGAGAGATATTTCTTGAATGTAAACCCGAGAGCCACAGAGAATTATCTTTTAATAAAAGCTGGACAGGAACAAGTTTAATCTCTTTCTGAGTTCAGAGTGAATTGTGTTTCAAGTTCAACTCTTCAGGGAACTTTTAATAATGTCAAACTATTAAGTACATATGTATAAATTGGATAAATTCAGTCTTTCTTTTCTCATCTTTTAGAAAAGTAATTGTGAGAAGATTATTGTAGTCATGAAATATTTTGACTTTTTTGTAGCACTAATGAGAAAGACAGAAATAAAAAAAAGAATTAAAGGTATATCAGGGTTTTTATTCATTCTTTTAAAAAATATATATTTTTATTGATTTTTACAGAAGGGAAGGGAGAGGGATAAAGAGTTAGAAACATTGATCAGCTGCTTTTTGCATGTCCCCTACTGGGGATTGAGCCTGCAACCAAGGTACATGCCCTTGATTGGAATTGAATCTTGGGCCCTTCAGTACTTGGACTGATGCTCTATCCACTGAGCCAAACCAGTTAGGGCTTACTCATCTATACTAATAAAAGGGTAATATGCTAATTAGACTGGACATCTTTTGGACATCCTTCCGGACAAAACCATGGTGGCAGGGGCCAAGGCAAAGGCGGTTAGGGATGATCAGGTCAGCAGGGGAGATCAGTTAGGGGGCGATCAGGCTGGCAGGGGAGGACAATTAGGGGTGATCAGGCTAGCAGGGGTGAGCAGTTAGGGGGTGATCAGACTGGCAGGGGAGCAGTTAGGAGGTGATCCGATTGGCAGGGGAGCAGTTAGAGGGCGATCAGGCTGGCAGGCAGAGGTGGTTACGGGCGATCAGGCAAGAGGCAGGTGAGCAGTTAGGAGCCAGCAGTCCTGGATTGCGAGAGGAATGTCCAACTCTCAGTTGGACATCCCCCAAGGGATCTTGGATTGGAGTGAGTGGAGTCTGGGCCGAGGGACTTCTCCCCCTGCCGTGCATGAATTTCGTGCACCAGGCCTCTAGTTCTTGTATAAGAAAGAGTATTCTCTAATTACATGTTTTTTCTAAAACAGCTTGAATGAATGGATATTTCCCTCCATCGATATTTAAAAATTAAGACTTACTGTAGATGGCAGAACTCAGTTTCTTAAGGAAGGAATATAACTGAACACTGTTTGTTGATTGTAATAACCACATACTTCTCTCTCAGATTGTTTTATCATATTCTTTCAAGTTCTATGTATGGTGTTTTCCATAGTCAGCAGGTACTACTGTATTTTGCTTTTAATTTTTGTGGCAAAAACTATCAAGCTCAATGATAATGCCTGCAGGATTTACATAGGTTCCTAAGATCTGTTTTCTAGAGGATAAACTAGGATTTGGACAGAGCAATTAAATGAGCACCATACTATTGCACATTGTCCCTGTACACAGCTATCTTTCATATTGAGTTTGTTCTAGATCAGCCGTGGGCAAACTACGGCCCGCGGGCCGGATCCGGCCCATTTGAAATGAATAAAACTAAAAAAAACAACAAAAAAAAACCAGACCGTACCCTTTTATGTAATGATGTTTACTTTGAATTTATATTAGTTCACACAAACACTCCATCCATGCTTTTGTTCCGGCTCTCCAGTCCAGTTTAAGAACCCATTGCGGCCCTCAAGTCAAAAAGTTTGCCCACCCCTTTTCTAGATTCACAGCTTAGGGAGTAGAAGGAATGCAAGGCAATGTCTTGTGTTTGTTTAGTGCTTTATGAAACATATTCACATGCATGATCTCATTTGATCCTTAGATACCCTGGACATGGAGAACATAGAGATCATCTTCACTTAATTGAGAATGCTTCAAATTACAATCATTTTAAATTTAATAACTAGCAGCTACAGCGTTTGGAGAAGTTCAAGCCTTGGACTAATGAGAGGGCATGGTCCTCTTGTGGCAAAGCCACGTGCAGGTCCCAGATTGGAAGGCAACGCCTTTCCAACACAATTATAGCCAAAGGCTATGGTTGTAAGCTTGACCTTATGGTCCGAATCTGTGGTTCCAGGTGGCTGAGGATGTGGGCTGCAGGAGGTGCAGCAAGTGCTGCCAAAACAAAGCTTGATGGAGTTCTCAGGTGCAAGTAATTAAGTAGATTTGAAACTCGAGAGAACATTGTAAACATCTTGACCACACCCTAGCTTTGCCTCCTGGGATCTAACTATAAAATAAAGACTCAGCTTACAGGCTGGGGCGCTGTCCCTCCATCCGAGAACACTGTTCCACCTGACCACAACTGTATTCTCTTGTCTGTCTTCTTTAATCCTTCACTGCCCCTCCTCAGGTTCACCCGTGGCCGTGCTGAACGAAGCTCAACTATTAATTCAGTGTAGTTCACAGAAAATTTATGAAATACCAATCACTTACTGATCACTGAGCTTGGTTATTATAACTTTGCCAGTTATGACATTTTAATTTGGGAAGTTGTCATTTATTGCTTTTATTCTGGTTGGGAAATTTTCCTTAAACTGATGCTAGCAAAAATTTCTCCATTTTGTAAATATACAGAGAATACAATTGTGCACAAACTAAAAATGCCAGTAATATCATAGTTTAATTATCTACTTGGTGTGTGTCTTTATTCCTAGAAAAAGGTTTTTTACATCTCATTTGTATCTTTCCCCTATGGTTGTAATTGCACACCTGTTACAATGTTGAGACCATTGTTAACTTTAAATGACTCTCATAAATAAACGAAGCATCTGACCTCACATAGCTTTTACCTCAGGGTGTTTGCTGATTCAACTATCTTCCTTTTAAGAGTCTGTCTGTGACCATTGAAATCCTTTCTTAGGAATGGATTGGACCATTCCTTCTCTTTTCTTGTTTCAACTGGTTCCAGATTTGGGGGAACCCTAGACTTGTTTCATAATATTTATAATAGTGGATCTCAAGCATAACTGTATAGCAAAAGTTACCTGGGAAGGCTTGTTTAAAATGTGAATTTCTGGTCTTATCTCTGACTGCCTCCCAACTTCTCCAACCAATTCAGGTAGTCTGGGGCAGGGCTCAGGAATCTGCACTTTAACATTCTAGAAATCTTTGTGTCTGTTTTAAAGGTGTATTAGTACTAGAATGTGATTAGAACAGGAAGCAGAGATGTTCTCTTGACTAGAAGGGAGTTCTGAGATTTCCAACTCTTAAGTAATGATCCTGAACCTTTTCTCTCTCCTTCTAACTTGGTTTAGTGTCTTTGTCACTAGCCATGCTGAACCCACAATGTAGGCTGTTGAAGTTGGATGTGTTTGTGCTCACATGCCAGTGACACAGGATATTAACAGTAAAATATCGATGCACAATTAACTGTAAGGATAATCGCTATTGCCTGTATGCCATTAATAAAAAACAGTACTTTTTTCCCCCTAGATTTGTTAGTTCCATCTGGAAAGTGACATTTGTAATGTGAATAGCAGCATTTTCTGATAGCATAACATAGACACCGAACATAGTACTCGATTTAATTTATTCCCATTTAATTGCTTACATGCTGCACAGAGAGATTACAATAGCTGCTACACACATCAACATCAGCATTCAACAACACAAAGTAATCGCTTCCATTTTTTGGTCAAGTTTATTGACAAGTCCACTGACCTCACACCAAGTATTTTGTGTGTCTACTGGGCATCTTGCCAGAGCTCTTTTCAGGAGAGGACGTTGAACCTGTGAGGTGTTGGTGTTCCCAACTCTTGGGAACCAACTATTTCTTAAATTTTACCATTTCACACATCCTATTCCATAATGGTATTTAGCTGATTTGTCGTCTGATTTGAGTATTTCAAAGAACTTGAATTTTTGGAATATGAAGCTATGCCCATGGGTAACAGGAAACTAACTGCCTTAATCTTTTCCCTAAAAAACAAACAAACAAACAAACAAACAAACAAACAAACAAACAAACAAACAAACAAAATAAGGGGAAGATATAAAACTTGTTAGTAGTTTTTATACAAAACATTTAGCATTTTGCCAAATCACCAACCAGTGCCTACAGTGTTAAAACTTCATTTTAAATATATCATTTAGATATTTGTTTATTTGCTCATCAACAATTCAAGATTATATGTTGAAACTGGCCCTTTAATTAAGAATAGTGAAGGGTGTTGATAAAACTAAAATTTGAAACTATTGAGAGAGCGTCTTTAAGCCTGAAAATTATTAACTTGATGTTTAAAGTTGAATACCATGCTGTCTTAGGCAAAAGGTCTTTTCCCAGCCAAGCTATTTGGTTGAAAGGAAGCAGAAAATTGAGGCAATTATTTTATAATCCAGATCCATCTACACTTATGGACTTTGAAGTAACTGAATATCCACCACATCTGGACAATAAAGGGGAGAGAGCAGTGACGATAATGACCCTGAGTTATGTGAGCAATTATCTTTTCATTTTGCCCGTTTCTCTTTTTCCCTCTAACAGTGCTATGTAGAATTTTGACATAAACCAAGGTAAACTGCTCCCAGGAATATGTCTAAAGAATATTGTTTAAAATTACTGCCTTTTCTCCAATTTTGTTCTCTCTCTCTCTTTATCTCTTTATTAGATAAGGCTATAAATCCAGTGAATGACATTTAGTGGCCTGCAACTAGGGAAATATATCTGCTTCCTCCCTTGGGAGGGAGGCCAGTGGTTCCATTTATTAGGATCAATAAAATAATAACTGCTGCTACTTAGTATTTACTTCACTGTCTCATTTATTCTTCACAAAAGCAATAAGGTAACTGCGATTGTGATTCCCTTTTTATAGAGGAGTAAACTGGCATAGGACCAACAAGGAACTTTTCCAAGACTGTGTTATTGGTTAATGATGGAGTTGGGGTTTGCGCTATGTGAGTGCAAATCTGCCTTGTTAACCATTTTTCTAATAGCAACAGAACAGAATATGTTTATTTTAATGTGTCTGGTTTCTTCTATCAGTAAAATGAATAACATAGCAATTGTAATATTAATTGTTTCCATGGACCCTTCCCCCTAATCTTTTTGACAGCCTGAGATATATTTTTTTTAAATGAAGAAGAAAAATACTGCATTTCTATGGCAAAATTTAGGAAAGATTAAAATTCTATCTCTGGTTATGGGAGAGCATTTGTTCTTAGAAATATTGACGTTGGCATTATTTTATAAAATACTTCCTTGATATAATAGTGGAGAAGCTCACAAGCAAATGAGGAATGGTGCCTGACTGTTCAAAAAAGCCAGTTCAAACAAATTGGTCTCCATACATTTTTTGAAAGTTATCATAAAGGAAATAATTTTACAAAAAAAATCAGAGGAGTAATGTCATGACAAGTTACTTTGCTAGATAGTCCTTGAGAAAGTAAAAGGCAAAATAAAAAAGGAGTAAAAAAAACAACACATGTTTAATTCCTACTCAACAGTTCTCTCTGTAGCCACTGGATTTTATGCCAACCCAGCTGTTGATTTTCCTTCATTACTGACTTTCTTGTTTTAACACAGCCCTAAAATTGGCTCAATCTTTCAAACTAAAGTAGATTCCAAATTAGAAATGGATTGTGTTCAAGTAGTTTATTTGTTGGCAGCTTGGAAGTTGGAAAATGTTTTGCTTCAGAAAAATAAATACATCATAAACATTGGGTAGGCTCCCAAACTATCATAGAACATATGTACATGGAAATGGGAAAATTGATATTACTATATTTCTCAGTTAGCATTGTAGTTCTGTGAAAATGTAATGGTTTAAGTGCAAAAAATAAAACATTATAAAACAGGCACTGTGCAATTTTAGACTCTGTGGACATAAGCCTGGAAAGATATCTATTAAAATGTGAATGATGGTTCTTCATATGTGGGAATATGGAAGGTTTTCCTTTTTATACTGTTTACTTTGAATATTGCATTTATGCTTTATAATTTGTGGTTTTTTTGCAATGAAGATTTTGTGCTTTTATGTAACTACAACTATAAATGGATATATGTGTATATGTATGTATGTATAGTATGTTTAGGCCAAGGGTAGATCTCTGCTTTTCTTCTTTCTCTGAAGACACAATAGTTGGGTTAGTCTTTCTTATTTCTATATCCCACAGCTGCTCCATCAACAAATCTTATTGACTCTACCTTCAAAATATATTCAGACACTAACACCCACGGTTACTACTCCTGGCCAAGAAATGATCACCTCATTGCCTACATTACTTTTTTAGCCTTAAACCTGTTCTTCTTGATTTCTGTATTTTTTTTTTCGATAGTCATTTCAAAACAGGGCTCCTGATATGATTTTTTTTTAAATGAAAAGAGCATTACTATGTACCCCAAATCACTTGGAATAATCTGAACTCATTGGAAGAAAGTGGAAGCCCACCTTATAATTTTCCTTCATTTCTCTTTCTCACTGCATTGCAGTCACATCTGCCTCCTTGCCTTTCCTCATGCACGAGCCATGAACCTGCCCAGCTACCTTGCATTCTGAGTTCTCAAAGCCTAGAATATTCTCCCTGTGCCCAGCACCTGAAATCCTCAAAACCCTCTCTGCATTTTCTAGCCATGATGTAAAAATTTCAATAGTGCTTACTCCTCTAACCCTTCTCTTTTCATTGTAATTGGTTTATTTTTCTCTTTAGTACTTATCACCATTCAACATAATATACACTTTATGTATTTTCATGTTTATTGATTATCATGTTACAAAAGAAAAAGCCCACATTGGAAGGGATTTTTTACAGCTACCCCTGTGGTGGGTAGAGGCCAGGCCCCCCTTTTTCCTTTATTTTCCTCCTTCTACTCTTAGGAGACACATGTGCAGAGACTCCTGCTAAAGTGTCAGGGCCAAAGTGGGGGCTGGAAGATAGGAATGCTGATTGTGGGGGAGGGAGGTCATGCTCTAGCAGAGTAGAGCAGATCAATAAGCTTGATGGTGGAAGTCTTGTTCTGAAAGAGCCCTTGGCCCTACCCACTACAGGGACCACTGGCCAGCTGTCCTCTTTAACTCTCAGCCTGTCTCTCCAATATTTTCTCAATCCCCACGGTTCTCAAGCTGCTTCTAACTCCTAAATGCCAATTCATGTATTTTGCATTATAGGTTAGTTTTCTCTTTGTCTCTAGGCCATTTTGGGTTATGCCAAAAAGGGCCCTTTTTATGCCACAAAAAGCCCATTAAGGCATCTTCCTCCAAAAGAATAGTTATCTCTGAGAGAGGAATTCTGAGTTCAGCTCCCAGAGTAACTGTGTCTTCTCCCCAAGACACTTGTTACTATAGGGGTCAGTTCATGTATGTGGCTTCGTTGCTACATGAAAGTTTCAAGCACAATGTTTTATTTTTGCTGACTCTTATATTGCTAGTTCCTAGCTCAGTTTGATCATTAATCATGTTTGATGAGCCTTAGCCATTTTGGCTCAGTGGATAGAGCGTCGGCTTGCAGAATGAAGGGTTCTGGGTTCGATTTCAGTCAAGGGCACGTATCGCAGTTGCAGGTATCTCCCTGGCATGGGCCCTGGTCGGGGCAAGTGCATGAAGCAACCAATCGATGTGTTTCTCTCACATAGGTATTTCTCTCTGTCTTTCCCTCTCTCTTCCACTCTCTAAAAATCAACGGAAAAATATCCTCAGGTGAGGATTGATACAAAATATTTGGTGAGTAAGTGAAGACTATTTCCACTTATTAGAGGCCTCTGTAGAGAGTGCCATTTGACCTCAAATAAATGTGTTCCTTTTGATTTCTGAAATGACAACCTAAGATGGAAACTATTTTGGCCTACTGGCCTACTTGGTATTGTTTACCTCCTTAGATATGATCTTGCTCACCCAGGAGAATGTCTCAGTAGCCATCACAGCAGGCACCTGAAAACTAGCTTAGGGAAGATTGGACCCTACCTGCCACTGGGAACGTACTCGGGAAAGGCTCTGTGGCTGGAACTCTTGCTGGTAAAAGAATCTTCTGCAAATGTTTTTTCTTCATTGTCTTGCTTCTTGATTGAAGAACATGTCAGTGGTTTAAGCATTCCCGGAGCTTCTAGAATTCTACTACTTGGATGTCTTTTTCCAGATTTCCAAGGATCATTTGCAGCAAATGAATGGACTGGTGAGGAAATGGAATAGCGTCTAACAATCATGACATTGTCTGTACAGAAGACACAAAATTTAAGCTTAAAAATTCGACCTTTAATGATGCCTGGAAATGGAAAATTATGTTGCTAGTACTTTATTGAAACTAAGCAATATTATTATTTTTTATTTTCTTTTTGCACAAGAGACATCCATTCACTGATTCATTTTGCAAAGAGTTGAGTGCCAACCATGTGCCAGACACTTTTTTAAAGAGATAGGGCTGTGGTAGTAGACAACACAGAATTCTTGCCTGCCTAGAGCGTATCCTCTTGTGTGGCAAACAGACAAGTCACAAACATAACATTTAGATAGATTCTAGAAAAACAAATAAGGCTTCTGAGAACAAAGGGATAGAAACAGAGGAGGGAGGGTGTCTGCAGGGTCTTTAAATAGTGTAGTCAGGTTAAAACTTTTAGGGAACACAGCATTTGAACTAAGACTTTGACATATAGAGATACTAAAACTTTAAATGGGAAGAACATGGATCTTCTAGAGATTCTAATTCCGGATGGCTTTCTCAGTCCTAATTCTAGAAGACTCTACTCACCCACAGCCTCTCGCCTGAGTGGCCACAAATAATTGAACAGGCTGCTGCTAATTGGCCTATAATTGTGTGTCTTGGCTTTAATTGGGACAATCATTATAAGGAAGCATGTTGAATGAGAGATGAAAGCAAAGAAGACGCGTGGAAAGAAACAAAAATGCCTTTTGTGAAAAACTGGAGAGCTACTGAGAGAGACAGGGATTTGTGGCCTTAGTTTCTGAGGGCTTCCAATTCCATTTCTGTCCATAAGTATGTTCCAATAAGTTCTTTTCTTGAGGTAAATCAAGTCTTCTAGAACCATTCCTTGTAACTAAAGCAGCTCGGTTAAAAGAATTGCATTTCCAGGAGTCTTGTTTTGTCTGAACCTCAGCTCGAGCACTGTGCTAACTGACAGAGCCTGTGATTCAATCTCTACTTAGACATGTAGTTATACCCCTGAGGCCAATGACGCTGACCTCATTGGTTGGGTTTCATTTTCGGGAGCACAAGTAATACATTCTAGTTGAATCTTTATGGTTTCTTGTCACCACTTTGCCATTAACTAGCATGGAAGTGTAAGCAAGCCCTGTCTTATGTTTATGCTTTGAGAGTTTCAAAAGCATTATTATCTTTTAATTTATGTTTGATGCCCATGTCTGCAGGACACAGACAGCAAATTATTATGGCCATTGCAAAAAGTGAAGCTGCCATGGCTTTCTATAGTGTGGAAGAGTAGAAGATTAAATTTTAGGCAAGAGTCCAGGGAAAATTTAAGTTCAAATCTATCTGAGATGATTAAATCCAAATACTGCTCATAAATGATCTTGAAATACTTTTCTTTAGCTATGATATAGAGCTTCCATAATTACCTAAGAACAGGCTTCTGACTATTGACAAATACAAATGTTTCTGTTCAAAAGGATTATGAAACAATCTCTTTATACCAAGTGGTAAAAAAAACACAACAGAGGAAATTATGCTGATGATAGTCAATTTATGTTTATCCTTACATACACTCCAGCTTGACTGATTAGCAAATAGGCTCTTTGTTCATCTCCCTGGGTCATAATAGTCTGTATCTTTTAGTTTCTTGTCAATAAGATGGAAAGTGATCATAAAAACATGTTACATCCATAGAGTCACATAATTTTATAGTTGGGATAGGCCTTAGAAAGTTCCAATCCACTCCTTTTTACATGAGGATACTAAAATTAGGAATTCTATGTGGTCAGACCAATGTTCTTTTTACTGTGTCACTTACTTTTGCAATAGCACATCACATATAAGACAGGTAACTATCACTTAAAGTAATATTCAACTGGGCTTCCAAGCACAAATTTAAATCATACTTCTTTCTTTGTTTTATTTGCGCAACAGGTAAGAGTTACCAAAATTTATCAAACCTTTTTCACCGTCCTTTTCAAACTTAGGGCTAATATTCTTATTGAAAGTTGCCATCCATATGCTGACATATCATATCAATTGTCGTATTAATATTCTAACCTCAGCTTGTTGGCATGGCATGCTCTAGTCTTTGAAAAGTATAATACTAGTTTTAAAATAGCACAAGATACATAAATACCACTTTCTTATTAGGATAAGCATCATAGAAAATAGGTTTGAAGGCATGTTGTTCACCTTGGAGTAGGGCAAGTGGTTTCAACTGGAGGAAATTTTGGGATGTCTGAAGGCATTTTTGATGCTCAGGACTGGAGCGGGGAGGCAGGTACTACTGGCATCCAGTGCTTGGGAGCCAGGAAAGTTGCTGAACATCCTACAATATCCTACACTACAGAACTACTCAGCCCAAAAGGTCAAGAATGCAGAGGTTACGAAGCCCTGGAGTACAAATGTCCTTATTTTTTCACCAGGAAACACTCAAACTTCCTTATAGGTTATGATTTTAATTTTATCAAATAACTAGCAGACATAACTACTCAGATCCAGAGATATACTTGACAAAAAGGGAAAAGACCTTGATTGAAATCTGTTTCTAGCTTTGAAACACAGGGTCTCATCCTAGAGAGAGACTTCTCTAACAGAGAAAAGCAGCTGGTAGGTATGGCATGTCTCATTGCCAAGTTGTTCTAAATGGCATTGCCTGAAGCCTTTGGCAGATGGCATTAAGACAGCATTAAATATTTAATTATGCATATCAATTTTATTTGAATATTCTGTGTGCAGGCAAGCACTGACAATTTAAATGTAGGATGTATTTTCTTGCTCTGCTGATTTCTGACTTCGTGTATAGTCTTCACAGTCAAAATTATTCCCAGTAAAAGATGAGAGATTTTATTTTTAGAATATTTTAGATATTGACCCTGCATCTTGAAGTCTTCAACTTGTATAGGAGGTTGAATTATGTAAAACATGGATAAACAACAATATCTGCCATTTATTGTGTGTTTGCCAGGTGCTATACTAAGCAAGTGGTCTATTATTGCAGTTAATCCTCACAACCACGTGACGTAGGCACTATAAAATTATCTTATTTTATTTTTAAGTTATAGTTGACATTTAATATTATTTTGTATGAGTTTCAGGCGTACAGCATGGTGATTAGACATTATATAATTTATGAAGTGATCCCCCTGATAATTCAAGTGCCTACCTGTCACCATAAATAGTTATTAAGATATTATTGATTGTATTCCCTGTACTGTACTTCACATCACTGTGACTACTGTATTTGTAATTATCAATTTGCACTTCTTAATCCCTTCACATTTTACACCCAGCCTCCCAACCCCCTTCCTTTCTGGCAACCATTAGTCTGTTCTCTGTATTTATAAGTCTATTTCTATTTTGGCTATTCATTTATTTTGTTCTTTAGATTCCACATATAAGTAAAATCATAGGATATTTGTCTTTCTCTATCTGACTTATTTCACTGAGCATAATACCCTCTAGGTCCATCCATGTTTTTGCAAATGGTAAGACTTCATTTTTTATGGCCAAGTAATATTTCATTGTACACATGTACCACAACTTTTTTATCCACTCATCTATTGATGTGCACTTGGGTTGCTTCAGTATCTTGGCTACTGTAAATATCACTGCAATGAACATAGGATGTATACATATCTTTTAGAATTAGAGTTTTTTTTTATGACATGTACTCAGAAGTAGAATTGCTGGGATATAAGGTAGTTTTAAAAAAATGTTTTGAGGAGACTCCATATTGTCTTCCACAGTGACTGTACCAATTTTCATCTCTATCAACAGTGCACAAGGGTCTCTTTTCCTCCACATTCATGCCAACACTTGTTGTTTGTTGATTTATTAGTACTATAACGTTTTCAAATGAATAAAATGAAGATTAAAGGTGAGTCAAGTGGCCAGTGAGTGACCAATCATTGGTAACCATATTTGTCTGACTGATATTCATACATTTAACTGTCGTGCAGTAGCATTCAAGCTTAGTAAGTGAGCATGCTTCTTGACATATATCCACTCAGTGTTCTATTATGTAGCATTTAAATGCTTGAAGTAAAAACACATTGTTTTTCACATGACTGAACCCCACCAACCTGTCATTCTTATCTTTCCAGGAATATATGCAAATAGTTTTAACGTTGCCAAAATATGTTGCTTAAAGATGCTAAAGAAACGTTTGCCTCGGGATTCAAAGTTCATCTACCAGTAGAAAAAGGGTGAAACTTGCCACTGTAAACACCAAATTATGCAGTTATTTGAGAGGCACAATAAACCTACTGTTTAGGAGATATTTGCAAAGATGGGCACAGCCCAGAAGAGCTATGACTTTCTTTACCTTGGTGTTGCTGCGCATCTGGCTCTGAATCAGTGGAAATAACATTGTGAAGTGTTGCT
Source organism: Myotis davidii (assembly GCF_000327345.1). NCBI lineage: Eukaryota > Metazoa > Chordata > Mammalia > Chiroptera > Vespertilionidae > Myotis > Myotis davidii. The sequence goes on from NW_006290306.1 coordinate 6,336,459, forward strand.
GGAGGTTGTCCAGGCACTTTTTCTAGGTTACCAATGTCTGTGACTTCCTCTTCCCTTTCATCCTCTGAATGTCCCCCTGAGCCCGGAGTTCTCTGACTGCTTGAGGTCAGTTTCATCCGGAGGGCTTGATTCTCTTTCTCCAGCTTGTTGATCTCTGCCCGCATTTCCTGGATGACTCTCATGAGCTGGACGTTAGCTTCCATGGCCTCTTCTCTGGTTGCCCTGGTTTGCTTCTCTGGGGAGACAGGTCAACTTTTGCTCACCAGCCAAATGCACCATCTACTCAGTGGGACAGGCGGATCCCACCCATAAACCTTCCTGAACAATAGATGCCATTCTTCTCTGGGCCATCTTTCAGCACCTGGGGCATCAGGCTGCCAAGGAAGGTAAAGGATTTCCATGACTTATTCATTCTGGGTTTTATTTTTCAGAAAAGAGCTTTGCTTTGTATTTTACATTTCATATCAATCCACAGTTCGAGAATATTGCTTTGTGTCTGAAGAGAAGAGAATGCTCCAAAATGTCCAGTGAGGAACAGGGTTTCTTGTTTCTGTCATGAACTCGCCATCCTGCCAGCCACTCAGTTTTTTTCTCTGCTGCTCTTTCTGAGGTCAGATGTTTCATCGAATCACCAGTGTCACCAGTACATTAAGACTGAAACATAAGAATTATGCCTATCTTCTCTATAAAATATGTTATTATTCTGTACTTTTTGGGTAAATTATTCATATGACACCAGTTGATTAAGGGTAACAGTAATCATAGGGGGTCATATAAATTGCAGTGAGATTATTTAAATAAAATGCTTATAATTATATTTAAACCTCTCCAGATAAGGACAAGTAAGGTGTAATCACTTTTCAGTAAGTTTCTATCTTATAAGCATTTTTGTTGTCTTTTGGTTTTAAGAGTGTTTGGCTGGACAAAGGCTGCCCAAGGATATTTTGGGAATGTAAGAAAATACAGGTTTAATATTCTTGAATGAGAAAGACATAAACTAGTTAACAGCTTTCACTACCTATTTCCAAAAGAGAATTCTTTGTTGGGAATGAGAAGTATGAATCTTATATTGTATACTAGAGGCTCAGTGCATGGATTTGTGCACCAGTAAGTTCCCTTGCCCTGGCCTGCGGGGATCAGGCAGAAATAAGCTCTCTGACATCCCCCGAGGGGTCCCATATTGTGGGAGGGCAGTTCTCGGGTGATGCACCCTGGAATTGGGCTCCCTCCTCTCTGGTTCTGGGTGCGTCACCTGAGAACCACAGCTGCCAAGTCACTGCAGCTCAGCAACTCCTGCATTGAACATCTGCCCCCTGGTGGTCAGTGTGCATCATGGCTACTGGTTAGAGTGTCTGCCCCTTGGTGGTCATTGGGCTTCATTGTTACTGGTCAGACGGTTGGACGTTTGCTTAGGCTTTTGCTTAGGCTTTTATATATATCATGGATTTTCAGAGAGAAGTATCTGTTTGGATATTCAATTAATGTTTAAATATAAATGTTCTTTTGCAATAGAGTAAAAATGATTAGAACATTTTTCACGGTGATAGTTTTCTAAGTATATTGATGTTTTTGCCTTTCTTAATATTTGTTGATTGATCAAAGCTGCAGGTGGAAGAAATGGTTGGAGAAAGTATTATTCCACTTTTAGTCATATAAATTTATTTCATATATTTAAATTTTAGTGTGTGCTTACTAAAAAGTTAGTCTAAAAGTAATTAGGTGCTTTTGATATACTGTTGACCCTTGAACAATAATGGTTTGAGCTGTGTGGGTCCACTTATATGTGGATTTTTTCCATAAATACCTGTATTGTTTTCCATTCATGGTTTGGAGCCCATAGATGCAGAGGGCCAATTGTATACATTTATCTGGCCCATTTTATAGGGAACACTTGAGCATGCACAGATTTTGATGCCCATGGGAGTTCCTGAAACCAATCTCCCATAGATACTGAGGAACAGCTTAAGTTTTGGGGGAGCCAAACATTACATGGATTTTCAACTGTAAGTGGTTTGATGCCCCTACCCCCATTGTTCAAGTGTTAACAGTGCTACTTCTATTTGTATTTAAATGAATTTCAGTAAACAAAGTGCTTGTGGATATATGGAATATGGAGTAAGATGCATATTAAAAGCCATTCAGTCTGACTACCTATCAGATGTTCAAATCTGTTTCACAACTTCTCTATACTGGGTTGTTGACCCTAATTTCTCCTGTAGGAGAGTGTCCTTCCTACTGGGGTATTCCACTTACTTTTTAATTAAAATTATTAACATTGGCCAAAAATTAGCCTCCATGTAGTTTGGTCCTAGCACTTCTCTTTAGAGAGGGGAAGCACATGTCTAATTCCTGTTTTAATGAAATTTCTTGCATCATCAAGTTCAAATAAGTGTCTATTCTCTAAAATAAACATTCCCAATTCTTTCAACTGTTCGTGATCTAATGCAGGTTCAAGGGCTTTGAATCCATCATGGCCACATGTTTGAACATGCTTCCATTTTTGTATAGGCATCGTGAACTAGGGTATCCAGGTCTAAATGCATTCTCTTGAAGGCATTCAACTAGCCTAGAGCATACTGCTATACCTCCCGTAAAATGTTTTGTGGGAAATATTTCTCACAAGTGGGCAGTAGAAATCATCATTGGAATTTTATTCAGTGAATGAAGCAAGAGATAAAAATAGGCTTGTGTAACTGTTGGAAATAGCAAGATATCATTATTTATAGACAAATTGATTGTATATCTAGAAAGTCTAAGGAAATTAATAAAAATATTATTTTGTAATCTACCCCTACATTAAAAACAAACACTTAAAAATCAGTAGTTTTCCAAAATATTATTAATAACTACATAGAAGAAAATAACTGAAATTATTCCACTGACAATAGGATCCCACAGAGAAAAAATTCAGGAATTATTTAAGTTTGTAAGGTTTTTAATAAATAAAATCTAGCATTTTACTAAGATATGAAACTTATGAAAATGAAGTCTATACAGTGCTCCTGGTGAGAGAACTGTATATATATTTTTAAATATATATTTTATTGATTTTTTACAGAGAGGTAAGAAGAGGGATAGAGAGTTAGAAACATCGATGAGAGAGAAACATCAGTCGCCTGCCTCCTGCACGCCCCCTACTGGGGATGTGCCCGCAACCAAGGTACATGCCCTTG
>NW_006290306.1:6341687-6348892 GCF_000327345.1 Myotis davidii
ACGCCCCCTACTGGGGATGTGCCCGCAACCAAGGTACATGCCCTTGACCGGGATGGAACCTGGGACCCTCCAGTCCGCAGGCCGACACTCTGTCCACTGAGCCAAACCGGTTAGAGCAAGAGAACTGTATATTTTAAAGAAATAGAATAGTTTGATGAATCCAAAAATGTTGAGTGAAAAAATAGTATGCCCAACTATATGTAGAATAAAATCAAAACCATGTAAAAAGAATTAAAAAGAAATACTCCAGAAGGAGTACAAGTTCTATTTCTGTATGGTAAGATTGTGGATAATTCTTATGTTACCTGAATTAAAAAAAAAAATCCTGTCTACTATAATGAAAAAATTAAGTAAGGAAAATAAAATAGATGTGAAAAAATGTATTAAAATGAACTGACATTACATTTGCTTGGGACTTTTTGACTTTTGATGAAGTCAAATGGCCAGTGAGAACTGGATTGTTTTTTACCAACCTAGTTTTAGTCTTTAATAGTTGTCTTAATAACTTTAAAACTCGACATATAAGTGAAAGCTGCTTAGAATTAGTACATTTTTACGTAAATGATGGTGTTTGTAATATATTTTTAAAGATGTGAATATCTTATGCAATGGAATAGGCTGGGCTCAGAGAGCCCTGCTGTGGGAAGTGGCTAGTTCAGTGGAGTAGACAGAGTATTGGGTCAGATGAGAAGGAGGGAGAAATGTTGACTGGAGTCCCATCTGGCAAGTAATTTCAGCCCCTGAAATTCATGGCAATAGTTGACAGGTAATTCAAGCAAGAAACTGGTTTGGGGATCTAGACCAAAGAATAGTAGAGCAGGTAGTTGTTGGTTTGCAGAAGAGGTATGGCCATTTCCACCATGACTCTCTGATGAAGATTTGGGCCTTTATCTTAAACTAGCAAAATCAAGACTGTGGGCTCTCTTTATAGAGCAGGGGTCTTCAGACCACTCAGCATCCACTGGGAGTGCTTGCTTAAGAAGTAGGTCTTGGGATCAACCCTAGACCTATTTTGGACTCTTGCAGTGAATTGGTGAATCACATGGTAAGAAGCTCCTTAGGTTGTTCTTATGCATATTAAAGTTTTACAGTAATTATTCCAAAGTAGTACTGTCCAGCAGAATTATAATGTAAGCCATATAATACAATTACAAATTTTCTAGTAGTCACATTAAAAAGTAAGAGAAACATATTGAATTAATTTTCATGTTTTATTTAACACAGTATACCCAGAATATTACCATTTCTATATGCAAGTAAATATAAAAATTGCAAATGAGATATTTTACAGTTTTTCTCATGTTAACCACTGTGCATTTTATACTTAGAACCCATCACAATTCGGACACCAAATTTTCATTGGAAATACTTGATCTGTATTTAGATTTCATAAAATGGACAGTTGAAAACATGGATTTGCATGCTTGGTGGTTGCAAACATACTTAAATGCACTTGGATATTAGTCCTTTACATGGCAGCTTCCAGTACGCCCTGGCTCAACAGGAGTAGAAGGTAGTGAGCACAGAGATCTTCAAGGTCTTATGTGATCCTGTCTTTGGCTCCGTTCTGATTTCATATGCTCCATTTCCCCTTGCTCCACCACTCTGCTCTGCCCCAGTTACACTGGTTTCCTCAATTCTTTACACACCCCAGGCACATTCCTGGTTTAGGACCCTGGTCCTGGTTCCCCTGTGATGGAGTGTTTTTGCCCCTGATGTCTACTAGCTACTTCCCTCATCATCTCTATCAGGTAGCGAGTAAGCCTCCTGCCTCCAGCCTCCAGCAGGAGTTGGCACTACTCTGTGGCGACAGAGTAGGTCTTTGGCTTTTCCTACATCTGAGGGCAAAATTTTAAAACAGGAAATTGCATTAGCTTCCCAGACAACAGAGAGCTGGTACCAAATGCCCTCCTTCGATCTGCTTCAAATAAACGGTGACACAGCATTTCCTTTTTCTGGACAAAAAAAAAATCATCCCTTGCTTGAATATGCTGTGTAGGGTTGACATGTTGCTTCTTTATCTGTCAGAACCTTCAGTTTTGGTCAGTGACAGAGGACGAGCAACATTAGATTAGAACTCAGGGATTTGACTGCATCATCGTCACTTAAACACATGTCTTTCTGGGTGAAGATGCCCAACTCTTTATCCTCTATGACATAATAGAAAAATGTCATTTACTTGGAATCTTCCCTCTCATTTTTCAAGTAGGCATACTTCCTGCTGTTATAAATTATTTAAACAATGGCTGAAAACTTCTATTTTTGCAGCATTTGCTGAGAATTCACTTTGACCTTGAACTTGATATGTAGCTATTGTCAGAGTGACTTCCCAGGTGACTGGAAGCATCTGGTGTTGCAAGGAACCCAAACTCAGGAGCAGACTTGACAGTCCGCCAATTCACCGTTGCTTTGACATCTGAGTACCACACAGTGGCAGAGCAGGCACGTGAGAAGGAAGGAGCAGATAAGAAGTTTTTTGTGGGAACAGCATCCTGTGAGAGGAATAATGAAAGGTGCCATAGGTCAACTCATATGAAAGAAATTAGCCTCTTCCTTGTGCAGTCATATGTAAGATGATCTGGGTTTGGCTAGCTTTTATGCAAGAAGAGACTTTCATGGAGACAAGTATGGAAAGGAATGTCCACCATCTGATAGGTTACCACTGTCTGAGGTGAGTTTCCAATGAGAATAAGAATTTCAAAGACTCCTTAAGATTGGCATGTGTGCAAAAAAAATTGCACTGATGTAATGGACAAGAGGATCCTGGATCCTAATTTTCTAACTTCTGCTCTGTCACTAATTCATTGAATCATACTCATAAAATATGGGCATCAAAGAATGATAAATTAAGTGAATGAAGATACTGACTTCAGTATCTACTCAGCTCCAGGCACTTGACCTGAAGGAATGCAGGCCTATTCTTTCCAGTTCCTTAGACTTTCCAAAAGACCTAACATTATTAACTTTCTTATTTGCTAATTGTTATTTAGAATTTAGTTTTGAACAATAAGTTTTGGTTTTTGCAGTCATCGGATTATTAAATTTAACAATATGACTGTTTCTGTGATTACCCTGTCTTTCCCCTGGGTTCATCTTTCTTCTTGTTTTAGTGCATTCTTTTTTACCCATCCTTTTAATGAAGGTAGTTGGGAATATAAACTATGCTTGTATAAATAGATAGGCTTTTATTTTGTCCTTACTTGTGAATGAGGATTTAACTAAATATAAGATTCTATAACATATATAAGGGCTCATGAAAATTCCCAGCCATCATTGTAAATCATTGATTTTTCTTTTCTTTTTAAATTTAAACTCTTTATTGTTGAGAGTATTACATATGTCTTCCCCCCCCCCCCTCATTGATCTCTCCCCAGCTGCTCCTACCCCCCAGCACATGCCTTCACCTCTCTACTATCTCTGTGTCCATTGGTTTTGCTCATATGCATGTATACAAGTCCTTTGGTTGATCTCTTACCCCCTCATTCCCTGGCCACATTTTTAATCCATTTATCTGCTGATGGGCACTTAGGCTGTTTTCAAATCTTAGCTATTGTAAATTGTGTTGCAATGAACATAGGGGTGCATATATCCTTTCTTATTTCTTGGGATATATTCCTAGAAGTGGGATTACTGGGTCAAATGGGAGTTCCATTTTTAATTTTTTGAGGAAACTCTATACTGTTTCCCCACAGTGGCTGTACCAGTCTGCGTTCCCACCAGCAGTGCACAGGGTTCCTTTTCCTTCACATCCTCTCCAACACTTCTCATCTGTCGATTTGTTGATGATAGTCATTCTGACAGGTGTGAGATGGTACCTCATTGTCATTCTGATTTGCATCTTTCAGATGATTAGTGACTTTGAATATTTTTTCATATGTCTCTTGACCTTCTGTATATACACTTTTGAAAAGTGTCTATTTAGGTCCTTTGCCCATTTTTTGATTGGATGGTTTATCTTCCTTTTGTTAAGTTGTATGAGTTCCCTATAAATTTTGGAGATTTTAAATGTCATCTATCAACTACGAGATTGTGAAATAGTTCTGAATGCTGCAACAGAGAAATGCACATGCAGTGATTTCAATACCCCAGGTATTTTCTTTCTCCTATCTCTCTATGACTCACATAGAGATGAAATGCAGCAGATCTGGAGGTGTGGCAGCTCAGCTAGGCTGTCAGACATCAATGCTCCCCACTAAAGTTTTCTTAAGGGAGGTGCGTGTGGGTCCTTCCACACCATGCCGCTGTGGCATTTGCAGTGGGTTGAGCCACATCTGTGCCACAGGGATCAGAACAACCAGGCCATGAGCCCCCTCACTTTGTTCACAGCTTGGTTCAATTGCCAACTCCTTGGAGAGCCCTTCACTGTCCAAGAAACCTGCCCCTGTCATGCCTTACCTCCCCAGGTCCTTCTCACTTCATACAACCTGTGGACCTATTCAAATATTAATATAAAACTGGTGCCTGGCTGGAGTGGCTCAGTGGTTGAGCATTGACCAATAAACTAGGAGGTCATGGTTCCATTCTCATTCAGGGCACATACCTGGATTGCGGGCTCTATCCCTCATGTGGGGCGTGCAGGAGGTAGCCAATCAATGATTCTCACATCGTTGATCTCTCTCTCTCTCTCTCTCTCTCTCTCTCTCTCTCTCTCTGTCTCTCTCTCTCTCGCCCTGCCTCTCTGAAAACAATAAAAATATATTTTAAGAAAGATATAAAACTGGAGATTTATCCTCCGGAGAAGATGAACCAAAAGGACTCTGACTGGGCACATCAAGTTGAAAGTGTGAATGCCACACTGACAACAAAGGATTAAGTGCACATCTACCCACCGAATTCGGAAAATGCTGAAAACTTTAATGGGCAAGACAGGCTTACAATCCTCAGTTAACTTTCTCCAGTTTCTGAAACATTTACCAGCCCAATCAGAAAAATCTGTAAATATTTTCAGTTGTTGGTGCTACCCATGGAGAAGAAATTTCCCTCTCCCCTGTCCCTCTCCCTCTCCCCACCATCTCTCACTGGCTGGCTAAAATGGAGGGATTCAGTTAAGACATGTCACAAGTGCCAGTAAAACCCACGGTTGGGTTGCTTCTGTGGTTCTCTTTCCAAAGGGGTGACATCATTTACCCTGCTCATTCAGTGTTTTTGAATCCAGGCTGATGTGATACCGAGTAGCTTTGCTTAATGTGAACCACATATTTGAAGTTCTTTACTCAGTGGAGCAACAGCTTGCAAAGGTTTCTTACCACAAGCTGATAACCTCGTGTGTATTCGTTTGTGTGATTCTCTTTGAGATATTAAAGCAATTCATTCACTTATTCATTCATATATTCAGAAAATTACTTATTAAGCATCCATCTATCTAATATACTATACTGTGCACTGGAGGCACACAGGTTTCATTCCTTAATAAGGGAGACAAACCAAATAAATACATAATGGATGAGAAGGTTAAGGGCCCCATAAAAATTCAGCTGGATTATGAAAGGCCTTGCAGACCATACAAAGTTTGGCTTTTAAGTTTTAAAAAGATCTTTTGGACATTGGGCAGAGCATGGGTTAAAACAGACATTAAATATCTGGTAATAAGTATGAGGAGACAGGATAATTTATGAGAAAGTATTTTTGTAATCCATTACTATGTAATGTCATATAAGGACTTTCTTCTACTGGTGATCTTTTAGTAAGATAATTTCAATTCCAAGATTGACAACAATGGTCTTGTTATAACCTGTCTGGAAGGGTCCTGCTTTCTAGGTGATGTGTTGCTTATGGTAGCAAAACCAATTTCATTTTCAAGAAATATCATTTACCGTGTCTGTTATGTTAAGAGGTAAAACATCCTTTGATTTATCAGAGGATGAAATGTCTCACTGAAATTTGTGATGTGTGTGGTAATGGGAAAGTTTTATTCCGAAGAGGAGAATAAATGCACTATTACTTTTTGTTCTCATTATTTTGTGCTAGAGATTGCTCAAAATAAACTGTGCTATTTTGACTTAGTGCCATTGTATTAGAACAAAGAACCTTCATTGTTCCTCATACTATTAGAGCAGGTTTGGCAAAGAAGGGAATGAATAGTAATTTTCTCTGAATATATTTTAAAAATAAATAGAAGGTACTCTGCCAGTAGAAGGAGAACGAAGAATCCCTGCTCAGTTAGTTCTTCCAAGAATGGCTGGTGTCCTCACAAATGGGTCCCGTGGCTGGTTCTTCTGTAGGTGTGTAAAGTGCAAACTATGGGAGTAGCTGACTCTGGATGGAATCTCTGTGAAGTCATTGGCATGTGGTTTTATGCAGTCTGGCTGGGTCAGAGGTCTTGAAATAGGGTCCCCTGACCTCCTCCATTCCTCATCTCCACTGCCATTATGGAGGACTATTCGTAGCAACAGTTTACATGCCAGCCCATGGAAATAGGTTTACAGGAAGTCATTGGACTATGAGGCTGTTATACATATTGGTGTGGAGGGGCTGAGTTCTCTTTTTGACTTACCAGGGTTACAACTCAGTGGAAATGTGGTTGGATTTTGGTTCATTTCTGCTCTACTTTTTATGTAAGATTTATAGCAAATTTGGTTCAGTGGGTTTTATATTAGATTTGGTTCAATGAGTATAGAAACATCCAGGTTGAATCTAATACACAATCAAAGTAAAATGGTAATGGAACAAATGAAATAAAATAAAACAAATAAAACTAACAGGCAAAGTATACTGTCTTTGGTTGCATTTGTGATTTTGCTAAACATACTTTCTATCAAATATTTAAGCTTATTCTTGTTTTTGTTCCATTCAAATTATTGGTCTCTGGAGATTCCTACAAATTAAACAAATGTCCATCTGTTTTATTTGATAGCCATTCATCTATTAAAGCAGCATTAAGGAGGGCTTCAGCTCTAGGCTTTTGTGATTGAAGCAGGAAAATGTATTACTGTATTCAGAGACCTGACCCTCATTTGTGATTTTTAATAGGTTGCTACATGGCTATGTATCAGAAAAGTGGGCTTGTCAGAAGAACTAAAGGATGCCAATAAGTGTCTGTTTCTTTGTTTCCATTAAAGATTCTGTATCTAGGTTGCCATTACCATTTTCCCCATTTATTTTTTTTTATTTTTTTTTTTTTTAATATATTTTTTATTGATTAAGAAATTAGGAAGGGAGAGAGATAGAGAGAGTTAGAAACATCGATGAGAGAGAAACATCGATAA
>NW_006290306.1:6348932-6360398 GCF_000327345.1 Myotis davidii
ACACTGAATTCCTCAGCCAGGCTTCCTGTGGTTCTGGGTGAAGTCCGTATTGTTTCTCTGAGGTATTAATCAATTGTTGTGTGCGGCGTTAATTTCCCGGTGTTTATCTCTGCCGCCATCTTAGTTTCTCCTCTTCCCCATTTATTTTTAACTAAATAGTCAATCAAATTATTATTGTGGTTTTTTTTTGGTATTTTTTTTTTGTAGTTGACCTTTTGGATGCTCTATTCTTTCTTTTAAAAAAATTTCTTGGCAGGATAGTATTATCCTGAATTTTTAGTCTTGCTTTTTTTAAAAAATGTAACTCAAGTAAAATGATTAATCTAAAGGCAATAGTTTGGAAATATTGGCTAGTGATAAAGTGACCCAGAAGTAGGGAATCCGGCTGGGCTCTTACTTTTCTTTTTTCGGATTTTCTTTTAAAAATAAATGCAGAGAACAATTAAGAACCGAGGCACATTTAGCTACTTGCAAATGCAAATAGTTCACAAATATGAGCATTTAGAAAATGTGTTATATTCTGATCTTTAAGGTGTTCTCTGATGCTCTTCACTATTGAAAAGGCACTTTAATGTTTTCCTAACAGTCTCTTTCTTATTCTTCTTTGGATGCGACTATTGTATGTGTATAGCTTTTTCATAAAAAGGCTTAAAAATTAAGGATAATGTTGTCCTTCAACAAAGGATGGCCAATGACCCTTTTGCTCCTATCTCAGATGTGTTCAGAACCTTCTCCTCACTCACAAGGATGTACAGCCAACATCATCATCATTATCTAATTCTAGATTTTTCCTCAGTACAAAAAGAAACACTTTATTCTTTAGCAGTCACTCTCCATGCCCTCCTCCCTCTCTCCCTGAGACAATCATTGATCTACTTACTGTCTCTAAATTTTCATATTCTGTACATCTTCTATAAAAGGATGTGGTCTCTTCTAGAAATATATCCCAAGAAACTAGAAACACCAATCAGAAAGGATATATGCACCCCTATGTACACAGCAGAACAATTTACCATAGCTAAGATTTGGAAACAGCCTAAGTGCCCATCGCAGATGAGTGGATTAAAAACCTGTGGGACATCTATACAATGGAATACTACACTGTGGTAAAAGAGAAGGAATTCTTACCATTTGCAACAGCATGGATGGAACTGGAGAGCATTATGCTAAGCGAAATAAGCCAGTCAGAGAAAGATAAATATCACATGATCTCACTCATTTGTGGAATATAATGAACAACATAAACTGATGAACAATAACAGATCCAGAGACAGAGAAGCATAGATCAGACTGTCAAACCTCAGAGGGAAGGTAGGGGAGGGTGGGGGTAAGGGAGAGAGTCAACCAAAGGATTTGTATGCATATAAGCCTAACCAATGGACACAGACAACAGGGGGGTGAGGGCATGAGTGGGGGGGCAATGAGAGGATAAGGACACATATGTAATACCTTCATCAATAAAGAAAAAAGTGTCAATAAAATAAAAGAATGTGGTCTTTTGTTTCACTTAGCATTGTGTTCAATGTGTTTGACTGACAAGTCTCTGTCACTAAAGAGATAATGTGAATTAAAGTTGGTCACCACCATGAACCTCAGTGTCCTCCTTGCTAAAGCAGGGGAGTTTGTCCAGATGAGAGGTAGCAAACCTACATATTTATAGGACCCAGGCACACGCCCTGGATGAATGAAGCAGGCTGGTTGTGAAACAAACTGGGGAGTGGGGGTACTCAGTCCTTCAAAAGCAGGAAGCTAGCATTCAGCTCTGACTTGCTGTGCTACGAGAGAGCAGACATCTGTCCACATCATGTATTGCTAGACCTTCACACTTGTCAGGCAAAGTTAAAAAACTTTAAAGATGGCAATCATTTTCATTAAAAGAAGAACACTGTTGCACAGGACAAAAACACACACATGTCCGGGCAGAATGTGGGCCATCAGTGGTGGTTTGCAATATGTGGACTGGATGATCTCTCAGGCTCTTTGAGGTTTACAATTCTTTGACTCCAGATTGCAAGAATAGATTAAAAACAGAAGCAATAAGCACGGGCTGTGATTGTATTATGTATCTTGGATCACTTCAAACTAGAGGCTGTTGTCTCGGTTTCACTAGAATGGATCAAAATGACTCAAATGTTTGACAGATAGGCACTGTCTCCTTAAGCACTATATTTATCTTCAGTGAATTGTACTGAGAAAGATTTGTGTGACAACTCACATCACATTTGAAATGATACACGGCTCTCTGTAGCCAAAACTGCTGTTTTTGATTGGATTCCTCAGATCTGTATTGAATTTCAACAAAATGAGGGGACGGAAAAATCAGTTCATGTCTCAATCAATTTTATAAACTAAAAAGACAGATGAGAATTTTCTTTTGGCTCCTGATTCTCCTGTTTCTGCAGGATTGTTGGAGGAAATTGGTGGTTGTCCGATCTCTTCCAAGCAGCTGGGTTTGACATTTGCCCCCTGCCTAGTATCCTTCTTCCTTTGTTTCCTTCTTTGGTCAATAGAATATTGATTTTCCAATTAGCCACTCCTGTTCTGCACTCCTAACCTAGATCAGTGATTCTCAAAATGTGTTCCCCAGACCAGCATCATCAACATTATCTGGGAACTTGCTAGAAATAGACATTCTCAGGCCCTGCCCTACTGGTTTAGATGATTCTGTTGTTACTGACCCACCCCCCAGCTCCAGGCCTGATTTTTATGCACTGTGATGGGTCTGAGGATGGACATATGATCTAGGTCACTGGTTTTCAAATTTTATGGTGAGTCAGAATCACATGGGTGGCTTGGAAAGACACCACTTGTTGGCCCCTCCCTCAAAGTTCATGATTCTCTGAGTCTGGATGGGACCTGAGCATTCTTAACAAGTTCCAAAGCGACGCTGATGCTGCTACTAGGAGAGAGATGCTGAAGACCACACTTTGAGAACCACTAATCTGAGCTAATGAGATTAAAGCAGTTTGTAATTTTAATATTCACTTCCATTTTTCACTCATTGTGAGTTGCCAAAGTTTTTGCTTTGCAGTCAAAATTACAGTATTCTTTATGTGTGTGCATGCATGTCTATGTGTGTATGTGTGTGTGCACATGCACACCTGTCAGATTTCAGAATAAACTAGAAAATGAACAGTTTACTTTGGGTTTCCTTTACTCTCATTTCCACATGTCCTCACCTTCTCCATTTGAATTTGTTTTACATTTCTTTCACAATAATATCTGTCTACTAATGTGTATGTCTACTTAATTATTTCACAGCATTGCTCTGAAAAGCTGTTGATTTAATTCAATGCTATATTTTGAGTCAGGTTTTTTGGTATTAATGATAGTAAATGATTCTTGAGAACATTAATCAACTCAATGGTCCGTCAGTCTCAATTTCTGAACACTCAGGAGGACAGGGTTTCACATTAGTCCTCTTGTTTTTCTGTAGCTTCTGAGTACTTTTTAATACTATCAAACCTCACATCTTCCTACTGTCTTTCTGTCACTCAGGAAGATCAAATTCTCTAACACAGAAGGCAAATTCTATGCTAAATTATTATTATTTTGTTACTCCTCACCCCAGAATATTTTTCCCATTGATTTTTAGAGAGAGTGGAAGGAAGAGAGCGAGACAGAAAGAGAGAAACTGATATGGGAGAGACACATTGACTGGTTGCCCCCGACAGGAGCCGGGGAACGAGCCTGCAACCGAGGTATATGCCATTGACTGGAATTGAACCCTCGATCTTCAGTCTACAGGCCCACACTCTAACCACTGAGTTGGCTAGGGCTATGCTAAATTATTTTTGACAGCACTAATTAAAAAGAGAAACATCTTTGAGCAAATAACTGCTTTTCTGTATTCATTTTCTCTGTCAGTGATTAATTTCACTTTTGTCTTTTATGGGCAATTTCAGTGGGTTTATCTCAAGCCAAGCCAGTGGGCAACATCATTTTTTAGGGATACATGCAAGTAAAAAATAGTATTTGTGCACTTTTAACACCACTTACTGAGCACCTACAGGGTAGTGTGCACTAGGCCAGCAGTCTTTGAGAAAGGGAAACCGCCTAGGGCCTCCAACTCGCTCGAGGTATTCATTCAAGATCATGGAATTACCCATTTTTTAGTTTATGCATTACTTAATTTAACCATCCTTTTAATAAATAGTATTAAAAATAATTTAAAGTCATAACCCCAACTTCTCAAGTGGATTCTATTTGTTTGATATGATATTAGCAGTTATAACTCACAGCTATTGAGGGCTATTGTTGCCAGGCTGTGTGCTGAGTACTTTCTGTTCTTTATTTTACTTAATCTTTTTAACAATCCCCAAGAATAAATGTATTTATTTTTGACATTTTACAGATGATGAAACCCAGTGAGAATTCTAACTCAACATCACATAGGCAATTAGTGGTATGACTGGTGTTCTCTACCTGCGCCAGAGCCCATGCTAACAGCCACAAGGACATTCCAGTTTAATACTTTCTATCTTTAATGACACAAGTAGGAAAAGCAAAGAGTAATTAGTTAATATGAAATTGATCAAGGAAGTCTAACCTTGATAGTTTGTTTGGGTTACTTATTTGTTCATTCACCCATATGTCCAAAAGTGTTGATGGGGACCCTTCTCTGTGCCAGACAATTAGTTAGATCTCTGGAATACAAAGGCACACAAGATGCAAGCTTTGCCTTGAAAGAGTTGCATGCTTAGATTCAGCTATTTGTTTTATCTCTGCCTCTATGAATTTCTTATTCCACATTCTTGAACCATGTAGCATCTTAGCTGTGTGAAACCCAGAGAAGGTGTTTGTTACTGATCCTTGGCAAAGCACTTCTATAGAAATCTTCCAGATCTGACTTAATTGCATATTCAGATGTCAAAATATCACAATACAGAAAACATAAGTGGGGAATTCTGACAAGGAAAATGTTACTTCCTAATATATAAAAATATATTAACATTTAGACTTCAAAGGGCATGTCATCAAGTTTAGCAAGAAGTTGCTAATTCCAATGAAGTTGCTCTCCTTTCTCAGTTTGTTGAAAGAAGTAGAAAAGCTGCAAGTTTGATGAGTGAAAAAAGTCAACAGTGGTTCAAATATTAAAACCTGTTATTCAAATTTAGTGTGCCTTTTTATCTTATTGATAACTTGATTTGAAAACCCACACTTTAATGATGTACATATGAATAGAGCCAAATGGAAGCCATTCTGAGATGTGTAAAATAACGTTGCCATGACATCCTTCAGAAACAAACAGATGCCTCATTGTATGGGACCTTCTGCAAATGGGAAACCTCAGCCTTCCCAGGGCTGGTGATGTGCCTGGGAGTCAGGGAAGTATTGGCTTGCTTTGCTGGGCTAGATTCATTTGTGTTCCATGCATTTAGTGTGTCTTTTTATCTATTGATAACTTGATTTGAAAACCCACACTTTAATGATGTACATATGAATAGAGCCAAATGGAAGCCATTCTGAGATGTGTAAAATAACGTTGATATAGAACATGATAGGCTTATTCCACTTCAGAAGTCCAGAGGAGTGTTTGTGAGCTTGAGTAGGTGAAAGGCCTCTGCCGGCGTCTTGGGTTGCTGCTTGTAGATATTTTTGTAGAATACTCCAGAGCAGGGGTGGGCAAACTTTTTGACTCAAGGGCCACAATGGGTTCTTAAACTGGACCGGAGGGCCGGAACAAAAGCATGGATGGAGTGTTTGTGTGAACTAATATAAATTCAAAGTAAACATCATTACATAAAAGGGTACGGTCTTTTTTGTGTTTTTAGTTTTATTCATTTTAAATGGGCTGGATCCGGCCCGCGGGCTGTAGTTTGCCCACGGCTGCTCCAGAGCCTTTCAGTCTGGATTTTCCTTTTACTTGACTTTTGTTATAAAGTAAAGATTCCATTTTTTTTTGTTAACCTGAGTTCTAGAACTTTACTAATATTCTTTATTACTTTAAAAATTGTTCATCCAAAGGGAAAAATAATATTGCAGAAGACCAGTCCCATAGAAATTAAAGTAAGTCACTAAACTCCATGCAAATATCATGAAACAAACTTCCTCTGTCAATAGGACATGATGTCCAATAAAATATCTTGTTCAACTTAATGTCCTGTAAATACCATGATCTTGTTTATAAGTTAAAAACTCTATATACCCTGGATTTAGTAGTTATAGTTATGGAGTGCGTTTGAAGAACTACAAGCCATCAGCTTCAAAAGTAAATATCCTTTATACATTAGGAATACATCCAAGAAACAATGACTTGATAGTTGGGTATTAATATTAATGATGTTAGAAAATTGCAAATAGATTCCCTTGGAGAATCATTGACATTAGTGTTATTTAAAATAAACCTTTGCTTAATTACTCAAGCTCAATCACCATTATCTTCTTCGAATGACCTTCATGAACCCCAGTTGGGCATGTTTTGATCTATCTCTCACTTCATATCCCTCTAAGAACAACTTTATGTGCTTACTGTAGTGTCTGTCATGAGACTTATGATTTACAATATCTCCATCTAATTAGTCTTATCTTACCTTCCATCTGTAACCACATGCATTTGCTACAGGGATATCAAGAGGCAAGGGAAAGACAAAGGAGGTTAGAACTTTCATTGGGCATTTCGATTTTTTGATATCATCTCCCCATCTCCATAATTCACCTGGAACTTTTAAAGCAACCATGTTATAAATCCAAACATGTTCTTCTTCTTATCCTTATCTACCCTCTTCTCATAGCTGCTCCTCTCATGTGCCCATAGGTGAGTCTACACTTACCATGTTCCATCTCAGGCAAATGAACTCCTGATCAGGATGGGACTGTGTTCTCTAAGTAGACTATGGATTTTTCTCAGTAAGTCTCAAGACACAAGCCAAGGGGGCTCTCAGATGCCAACTCTTACCACTCCTTAAACTCCTTTTTACCCTCTTAAAAAATTCAGGATCCCATGTAAATTTGTTCATGTTTTTAAACTTCTTTTATTGGCCTTATACACATGAGGTTCTCTCAGTAATCATCAGACTTTGAATGTCATCTGAGAATCAGGAGAATTAGATCCTGATTATTTTGGAATGATGTGGGAAGACAGAGTGAGTTGCTCATATTATTGCTTAACTAACACATGCCATGTATACCCCTCTGCAAAGTACCCACACATCTATTTTTATGTTCAGATTTGGACAGGCAACCCATTGCTGAAGGTGTCTATAGGCCAGGGGTTGGGATGGGCATGAAGACTTGAGCCTAGAGCCTAGAGGTAAGAATTGGGTGGGCAACTATAGCAGAGGCAAACTCTTCTTGGGTTCATGGGACAACAATCATGCCTAGACAATCCCAAAAATCCAAATGAGAAAATAGAAAGGGCAGAACTAAGATGCTGACCCAAGCAGTAAGAAACCAAGCTGGAGCCAGAATGAAGCCAAGGCAATGCTTTGATCTAGAGGTCAGCTTGAAGGCATGTAGCACAGTGGTTATAAGCATGCATTCCATAATTAAACTTGCCAGAGGTCAGTGTGTGTGTGTGTGTGTGTGTGTGTGTGTGTGCGCGCGCTTAATAAAGCAGTGAGCTGTATTTGAGAAAAGTTTCATGAATCTTGGATCAGAGTTCTCACCTAAATTATATTTAATCACTTCAGTATATTCAGTATTTCAATGTCTTCTAGGCCCTGTCCTCTAAACTTAAGTAGCAGAAAGATGAACTCAGCTAGTCTCCTTATTAGAAGTTGGGCCTTTGGCAGAGGCTGGTGGGGTGAATATGAAGACACTCCTGAGTTTACCTTCTGCATCTTCAGGCAGCTTTGCTCAGATGCACTGCTGCTGGTGTTGGCTAGGGAGACAGGCGGCTAGGGGAGGGAGGTGGAATGTGTTAGTGGTTCCCAAACCTGGCTGTATATCATCACAATTTTGAGAAAAGTACTTATCAGCCAGGATAAGCTCATAGTGCTGCAATAACAGACAATCCTGGAATCTCAGGCACCTTAACACAACCAAATGTATTTCTCATTAAGACTCTATGTCCAACAAGGTTAGTAGGGACTGGTGTGTGTGTGTGTGTGTGTGTGTGTGTGTGTGTGTGTGTGTCTCACTGAGGCTCTAATCCATGTGCTTCAAGATGACTGCATCAGAGAAGAGATTGGGCAGAACCACTTTCTAGCTTCTAAGTTTCTGCTTGAAAAGGATACATTCCATTTCTGCTCACCTTTCAGTGGTTAAAGCAAGCCCCATGGTCAAGTCTAACTTCAAAAGAGGAAGGAAAGTGCAATCCTACCACACATTTGCAGAATGTAGAGATGAGGTATTTATGAATAACCTTAGTAATTACACAACCCTTGAGATTCTGATTCATTATATCTTCTCCACATCAGTCTGCTAATCCCCTAGGTTTGAAAACCTCTGGCCTGTCTAGTTGATCTTTTTGGAAGAACTGCCTTGCTGAAGTCCAAGTCCTTTTTATGTTTCTAGGTAAGGCATCATAAGTAGTGAATGTAGGGTCGCATTTAGTACATGCCCAGTCCAATGAACTACTTTTAGTAGGGACTCACCCACTCGTCATGAGAGAACCAAATGCAAAGGAACTGTATTTTTATTTCTATTAACAACAAAATACTTCCATAATTTCACAGCCCATTGCATTTAAGAGCACATATATTACAATAAAGGAACTCCACAAACTTTAAAGATTAGTATTTATCAACACTTTTGTACACATAGACAAATATTTTAATATAATGGTATCTGAAATGTTATGCATATAATTTTTAGCACATCATAAGTATCAACCAAAAAGGTTCTTTTAATTTTGGTAAAAACCATATATTTTACAATCTCCTATTTACATTTGAAATATGCTTAAATGTTACAAAAACATTCACTTTGACCTTTAAAATATGACTTGGTATTGAACATATTGTAACTGACAGCAAACTTGGGGTTTGCGTTTGAGCTGCACGTTCATTGGAATGGCAAATACTCCGCTTGGCTTGTTTAACGCTGCCCAAAGGAAAACGAATCATACGAAATGTGCAAATTCAGAGACTGGCAAAATTCTTAAGCTAGCGAGGTAAAAAAATATTAACATAAAAACTTCAAATAAATTAAATCTATCTTCTCTTCCCCGAGATTAGCTGCAAGTTCAGAAAGTCCCTTTAGAGGTGTGTCTGATGCTGCAGACCTTTGCTCACACGTCCGCACTAGCTGAGATGGAGACCGTGGGCAGAGCTGGGGTCCTCTTGCTAAGTATTCGAGAAAAGGTTCGCTCCACTCCGCATTTTGATGATTCGTCCCTGCACATAATCTTAAGACAGGACAACACACAGCACGACAAGGGAACACAATAGATAGGTTCATGTTAGTATTTCCGCAGACAAAATTAAAACCCAGGAAAGTGATTTTATTTTCGCCCCTCTCCCCCCGGAAATCTGCAAATTTTGAAAATGCACTGATCAACATGATCTAGAGACTTTTATTCCCAAGTCCATGTCATAGCCATTTTGGTAAGGCTTAAAGTACCTTCACAATATTCTTCAACTATCAAATATAAATTACTAAATGTCTGGGTAAACCTTATGCATGTATCTGAGTAATACCAGAATTTTATGTCATTCTAAAAGTTTATCATTTAAATTGTTGACATATACCAAAACAGAGAGACATTTGAAACCTCATTTAAGTGTGTTAATGGAAATGAGAAAAATATACTTTTGAAAATAATATATCTAAATAATACTTTGCTGTTACATCTGTTCAAATTATGACGTGTAATCACAATAACAACAATGAAACCCTCAGAAACTTCTAAACTCTATCTCTGTACAAAAGAGATAATGAATATGTAAGTTTCTAGTTATGGAGATTTCCCCACCAACTCCACACATAACTATGCTTTAGTTTTATTGCTTTTCCAAGATAGAATTGCCACTCTGTCCCCACAGAGCACCAATTCATTCTCCTTATGTCACAAGTTTTACTTAAATGATTTGGCAAATAATATTTCCAAAGAGGATGTCAAACTCTGAGAGCAATATGCCTTTGCATCTCACCCACTTGGCACCATCACACAGCAGATCTGTTTTTTTCTCTGTATTTTATATTTAATATCCATTACCACCATTGACTTCACTGTGCTGTCATCCTTCTGAATGTTGAAACAGACTACAAATGAGATCCTTCTATTCATGTTTCTTGCAGATACCTATATGAACTAGTATGGCTTCATAGAAGGAGGCTTTTAAGCTTTCTGGATATTTGTAAACAGTGTGGCATTCTGTCTGTCTATAAGGGTAATTACTGCCTGTCTGTCACTTTGATAACTCAAGCCACTTCGCCTCAACATGTTTGCACAATAGTGTCCACTTCATCCAGTTCCATCTCGTCCCTTACAGCAAACGTTCTTGCACTAAGTTGATGGCTTCAGGCTGCCCTTTCAGCTAAGACTTTGCTGGACACTCTTGAAGTGAACTGCATAATTAATTCTATTTATATTTTTGTATTTCTATGTCTGCATCCATTCTAATTATGTTTCTATTTTTTAAAATATATTTTATTGGATTTTTCACGGAGAGGAAGGGAGAGGAATAGAGAGTTAGAAACATCGATGAGAGAGAAACATCGATCAGCTGCCTCCTGCACACTTCCTACTGGGTATGTGCCCACAACCAAGGTACATGCCCTTGACCAGAATCAAACCCAGGACCCTTGAGTCTGCAGGCTGATGCTCTTTCCACTGAGCCAAACCGGTTAGGGCTATGTTTCTATTTTTAAAAGTTCAGTGGTAGAATTACTCTTTGCTGTATTTATATATGTACCTGTTTCCAGAATATCTACATGAATATATAGGTACATGAAGGCACACATGCATTATAGATTATCGTTCATTTCTACATTACAGGATTTGCTAAGAATTGCCTACCCTTCTCTCCACTAGAGTTCAAACCCAAACACGGTCTGATGCATTTTCGTTAAAACACACACAAACACACACACACACACACACACACACCCCTGAGAAAAGCATCAAACAATTTTTTGTTATAAACATAAACTGAAACAAATATATAATATTTAAAAATACTATAGACTTTATAGACCCTTATCTTTTTTTAACTATTTCTGATTTCAGGAAATTGTTCATTACAACCAACTCAAAGCACTTATCAATGGTTATCATGAAAATAGCTTTTTTTTTGCTCTAAATAACACAGTTTGCTATGGATAATTTGTACTTATGATTTATAATGATCAATTAAATAGTCCCACAATTAGGAATCTCCTCTACAGAGTTAGATGTTAGCATTTTGTCCTTATTTTAATCTAAGGTGGAAATGTGGAATGGCCATATAATAGGGTAAATCGTTTTCTAAGGAGCACTTTTTCTGTGATACACAAAATACATGATATTTTGTGGTCATTGTCCCAGATATAAAACATGTGGACAAATCCCCAGAGAAGCTCTAGACCAGGAGACAGTTAATC
>NW_006290306.1:6360589-6364420 GCF_000327345.1 Myotis davidii
TTTTTTGTCTTTTTGTTTTAGCACTTTAGAGTATAGTGAGTCTTTATTTTGGATACAAGTGAGCTCAAATATTTTAAAAAGTTGGTAAAGTATAAATTTTGTTTTTAAAAGCCAAGTTGTTAATTTTAGCTTTAATTAGTAGGCTCCCTCTCCCCCATATTCACCTACCTCTCAATGGAAATAAAATTGTTTTAATTAAATAAAAAACCGCTAGAACACTAGCCACTATGGATTGTCAGGGAAAAATGAACAGTTAGAAAGTGATAGGTAGACCAGAAGGCCACAAAAGACAGAGTAGACATAAGGAAAGAAAAACATACCACTTTTGCTTACAGTACTGAGGGAAATACTAGACACAGAGGAACAGAAGTTGTATAAACATGGACTGCAACAGAGCTGCCAGGGAAAAAAGAGAAAAGCATTTTTGCTCAAAGTTTCAAGGTCAGATGCAATTTACAGTTGGAAGCAAGCATTTCTTCACTACTTTTTTCAACTTTCAGATCCATTGTTCTTTCTGTTTCACTCCCAGATTTATGAGTTCCCCAGGTTATCAAAGCATCATTCCTGAACATTTAATTCCCACCAGCTTCTAAAGAATCCCAAACCAATACTCCCTCCTCTAAGAATCCTACCCAGAGAGATTAATTCTCTCTAACGTAAGTCAATTAACCACATCATTCTTCAGCTTTGATAGAGGATTTAAAATGTGGGCAAAAGGAAATGGAAAATAAGAAAAAAGAAGCATATATGAGAAAAGCAATTAGAATAAAAGAAGTATAGGATTCATTTTGTGTTTCCTGAGTAGTGTGGATGGTGCTAGACCATTTAAGGAAAGGAAGGGAACTAATATTTAATGAGTGGCTACTATGCATGAGGCACTATTTGGAGATTAATTCAAGTTCTCCCCCTTAAGTATTCTGTAAAGAACACATCTAACTCCCGGAAGGGACCACAGTGATGAGATGTCAGGTAGAGTGTAAGGCCGACTCTCAGCACCTCAAAAAGTACTGTGATATTGAATGTCCACATTTTGTACACAGCTTTATATGCTGGACAGATGCCAGAAGTCATGGATGACTTGCTTGTAGGGTGGGGGATGGAGTTTTATCCCAATTCTGCACATCTATAGGAGGCCCTGCCTCTGTAGAGGCAATCTTAACTTTAAAAAGCCACATCTTTCTTAGTCCTGGTGTTCTTCCTGTGTATGGTGCAGAGACTCCTAGTGGCAGAACTGTGGAACTCCACATCACAGCCTGGGGAGGTGAGAGGTCTTAAAATCAGAGGTAAAGGGAGTGATAGCAAACCCTACCAGGAATGCTACCCAATGTTTCTTGATGTCTAATAGGGCCCATCTGTCCTAGAAAACCAACAGCTCATATGATTTGATTAAACATCTCTGAAGACTATGAAAAGCATCTGGGTTCTCATCTTTTTTCTCTCCAGACTTTTTTCTCTCACCTGATCTCTGCTTTGAGGCAAGGGACTTGGTGCGTGGGGGAGGGGACAAGTCAGCAGCATGGTGCTCAGGTAAGGTACAGCGACATCAGTAGCAAGAAAAGAGACCCTTTCTGGCATTGGGGTCAAAACGGACACTTTGGATGAATGAACAGCACGGGCCACCCCAAGGAAAGCCTCACCTGCTCATTCATGATTACGGAGAGTTCGCTGAGCATGTCCTTATAATGGGACCGCAGTTCTTCCTGGTACTCCAGCTGGTCTTCCTTGATGAGGCGCTCATTCACATCCAGGGCCTGCCCACACGCATCTGCAAATTGCCTTTAACGACAGCAAGAAGCAAATTAACAACCAGCCACAGAGACTGGCCACTCAAAGCCAGGCTGCTGATAGGCTCTGCCACCCAGAAGGAGGTTGGCCAGGTGGCTTCCTGGGCAATTCAAGACTCCTCATCTGGAGGATCCCAAGGAAGAACATTCCACAAAGAAGAGCTTACCTGAAGATTTCCTTCAGAAGCTTTACTTGGTTGTCAGGGTATTTCTTTGCTTTGGTTTCTTCAAGAAAAGCTCGTGCATAGGCCATGGGCCCTGCATTAACCTATGGGGGAGAAGAGGATTTGCTGAGGATGAGCCCACATCCTCCATGGAGGAGCCCGCTCCGCAGCTGGGAGGAGTAGCCACTTGTGCACCAATCGTGTGGGACCCCAGTTCTCTCACATCACCGTGAAGTCTGCTAATTTGTTATCTGTTTCATTGGCGGCCCCCCACAACTGGTCAAACAGCTACTACAGGACACATCTGAGCTCCACACGCCACTGCCATCCTTCCCAAACTTCAGTTACTTGCCCACCATCTCACGTGTTTGCCATATCAAATACGGCTTTAACTGTTATTGCTTTTTATTGAATTTATTGGGGTGACACTGGTTAATAAAATTATTAGGTTTTAGAGTTACAATTCTCTATTACATCATCTGTATATTGTATGCATGTTAACCACCCCAAGTCAAGTCATCCATCAACATTTATCCCTCCTTTACCCTCTGGAACTATTATTTTCTTAGTATGTTTGAAAACTAGATTTCCTTTTATTTACTTAAACAAATTTAAGTTAAACATCTGTGAAATCCAATGTCTGATGTGCTAGGGTTTTTTTTATTAGCATTAAAATAAACACGCAACTATTAATAAAAGGCATTCCACAGAGGTGGTGGTGTACAAACCTCCCTGGGAACTACTGTCTATGGTATTCCACTTGATAGTCTGGCTTAGATTCTGGCTCTACGGGGTATTATCAGATTTGCAGAATGTATGCTCAGGTCCTGATCATGCTATGCTCACACACAAGAGTAGGCTCACACTAGTGAGGGAGTCCATATTTCTTAGTGCTTATAATGTTTTAAAGTGACCGTGTAGCTTGTAAGGAGTAGGGGAAAGAGAAGGAAGCTAATGCTGTCCTTGAGCCATCTGCAGATGGCTATGGCCACCAGGCATGGCCAGTGTGGTGGAATGAGCACACAGTGCTGGGTGCTTTCTGTTGCTTCTCCAGCTTCCACCTCTAATTTCCTCTGCTCAGCTGTGTGCTGAGGGAAGTTGTCCCATTTGGAGTATAACTATGGTTCTCTTGCATCCTGGCTTTTAAAAATTTATTATTATTATTAATTATTTTTGAGTCAGCCATGGGGCACACAGACAAGGTGTTGGCAGGGAAGAAGACAGCCAGGTCCATATCAGGATCAACATTATTGATTTTTCCTTTTGCATCAGGCTCCAATATAGCTCCGTGTGATACGGTTACTGGCCTGCCTTTATTTAAAAGGTGATCTCACTCATTTGTGGATAATAAAGGACATTACAAACTGTTGAACAAAAATAGACAGAGGCAAAGAAGCATCGAACAGACTGTCAAACTACAGCGGGAAGGTAGGGGAGGGTTGCTGGCAGGGGGGGTAAGAGATCAACCGAAGGACTTGTATACACGCATATAAGCACAACCAACAGGTGCAAGACACTGGGGGCGAGGGGACAAGGGCAAGTGCCAGGCGGGTAGGGGAGGCCGGGGAGAGGTCAGTGGAAATAAAAAGAGACATATGTACTACTATTTGTAATACCTTAAACAATAAAATTTAAAAAAGGTTAGCATTTTGTTCATGATGGATTTTTGACATTATTTTTTATTTAAAAAAATTTTGCATTATAATATTTTATCATGATTACTGAGTTTTTGATGCATCCCCTAAACTTTATGCCCAAGGTGAGTGCCACACTTGCCTCACCCTAGTTTCAGCCCCTGGAGGGTATTAAGTAAGCGCCAGGCTTCCTCCTGGCAGTCCTCTAACAGGGACTAAGTCTATCTGTATGTTTGTCATCAGCAGGCT
>NW_006290306.1:6364729-6377396 GCF_000327345.1 Myotis davidii
CAGCCCCCAAGTCCTGCCAGCTCTTCTGCCTACCCTTGTTAGTTTCCTTAAATACTGCTCAGACTTGCAAATAGTCTATCTATTGTATTTCATTTAATCACCCACTGTGAGCAGGCCACCTGCTTCCTATCAGGACCTTGGCAGCCAAATAAATATTGATGCACATTTTATGAACTAATATACATTCTAAAAATATGTGTTTTTGAACAATTTTATAAGGCTCTTGGTGACAGATATTTATAAGAGAGACACGTTATTTGTTAATTAAATCATTTGTTGGAATTTAGAATATAGAACATAGCTTATCCGGAGAAGATAGGAAAGGAGGGTTAAGGAAGAAGATACTTTATTTTCGGCTAAAGTTAAGAAAGGTTTATCTCTAGGTGTTTGGCACCATTTATGCACATTTACAATGAAACAAAAATTTAAAGACTCAGAAAAAGGTGCCCTTTGTAAAAAAAATAAATAAATGTCAAGGTGTGTTGTACCAGGTTCCACGGGCCACGTGCATCTCAGCCCCGGGCAACACTCACCTTCACGCTGACACTTCCTTGGAGTTTGAGCTGCAGTCGGATCATGTCCACCTCTTCCATTGTGCAGAGCTGGTTAAGCTCAGAGACTTTCTTGGACATCTCGTCGATTGCCACTTCAATAGGATTCAGTTCTGTGCTCGACTGGCTTATGACCTGGATTCTCTTCTTCACATAGGGAAACAGGTGGCTGGCTGCACAGGAGCAACATGAGAGAATGGAAAGGCTTCAGGAGAAACTCGATTTTGAGTCATTCAACACTGAAAAGATTATAGCTTCCACCGCAACTTGCAGTTCAAATAGAAACTCCCCTAAGCCACAATAAAGAATGCTTAAATAAATCCTGAATGGCCTATGTTATAGTAGCTTTGTTTTAGATTTTATTAGAAAAGTTCTGGAAAAGTTTACTGAAGGAGAATATTCCCCCTAGTTTGGATGTCACTGCTATTTGCATGGCTATTGCATAATCCAGGATTGCTCTTCTCTCACACAGCTTAGGTATCACTAGTCCAGAATGTCTTTGCTCACCTTTCCCCTCAGTCTACCTTAGGAGTCCCCCTCCTGTGCCCCCCCATTTCATTTCTCATGCTGTGCGCGCCTGAAATTCTTGCTTTACTTGGCTCTTTCATCTATCAGGCTGGGAGCATCTTGAGGGCAAGACTCGTGTTTTATTTCTTTGAATTGCTAGTAGAGTACCCGACATGTAGTAGGCACTTGCTGAAAGTTTGTAGACTAGCTCACAGAATAGATTTAAACGGTATTGGAAGGGATGGTGACCATCCTCTGCACTCATTTTACAGATGAGGAACCACACTTCCAGAGCGACTTAGGATCTTGCTCCAAAGCACACAATCCTGAGAGCTTCTAATCTTGAATTAACTGAGGGTAGATTCAGTGAGAGAGAAGAGTGGCCTTCCCAAGACACAGACACCATGACCTTTGTGAATAAGCTCTACAGGGAAGGGCTTAGTAAAGTAACTACTGACAATTTCTCTTCTGGGGGACTTCTCAAGGGTGTCCTTCTTGACAGATTGTAAGGAAGGGGAAACCTACTCTTCCAGGCAAACATCCATGGTGGCACATTCGAGGCACTTGTCTGCCAGAGTGAAATGTGCTGATTTTAACTTCTCCATCCCCGTGAAGGGCCTGCACGGCCCCTGGGCGGGCTGCACCTACTTGTCAGGACGGTCCTGCGCTTGCACTGCTCCTCCACGCCACCGTGCTTCTTGCCCGACAGCGTGAAGGGTGTTTCAAACACAAAGCGGTTGATGTTGTGATGCATTTCAAAATCCGTCTTCCGGTCCTCTATTTCCTTTTCCTCAAAGAATGGTGTCACATAGGTCACCTGGATATAGGCATATTTGGGGTCCAAATCCTTCGGGTTTACCTATATGAACACATGATGGGGAAAGAAAGAGTGGTGAGCCTAAGGTACTTGGGAAAGAAAGGCAGGAAGGTCTGTGTTTTCTCAACTGGCATCCTGGGGGTTGGGGTGGGGTGGGGGAGGGCTGCCCCTGTCCCCTTGGAGAAAAATGGGCATCATATCACCATAGAGGAGTACCTGCCTGGACTGTGGTCAGGCAGCCAGACTGTGGTGGAGGCAGGATTGGAGCCAGCTGGCCGAGTAGCCGGGGCTCTTCGAAACATAAGCCAGCTTTTCCTGCACTACCTTCTGAGACACTCTTCTACCAACCTGTGTTTTAAAGACCTGCCATTCTTGAAACACATTTTCCCCTTTCATGCCACTGTCACTGCATGTGCTGGGCTGCTCAATATGCCCTTTGCTTCCAGCAAACACCTCCTCACCCTGCAATTTCCAGCTCACATATCATCTCTTCTGGGAAGCAGTGCCCACAAGAGAATGAGCTGGTCAGGGAGCCCCTTCCCTGAGCTTTCCCTGTGTGACTTGCACCATGTCTGCCATGGCTCTTCACTGCACTTTATTTAATTAGCTGTTTGCAGACAACATTCTCTTCTCAGCTCCATGTGAATCTTGGAGAAAGAGTCTTTGTACCCCAGCTCCTAGTTCTGGGGATGGCATGCAGTAGGTGCTTAATAGAGGTTGGCTACAGGAATGAAAGCATATTAGAGGATTCTGAATAATATAACCAGAGGATGTAAGCATTGGCCTTCTGGAGCCACCAGAAGATTAATTAGATATCCACAGGTTAATAAAATGTAACTGGCAAGTCTGCTATTATCACAGAGAATAGATGTTAAAATTGGTATGACCCAGGAAGACCTCCCAGACTGAAGAAATACATTTTTGCTTTTCCTCCAAGTCCACCACTGGGCCCAATCACTTTAATTCTTTGGTTGCTATACAAGTGCAAATAACCGATGGGAAAAATAGGGAACTTAGAGGTTACTTCAATAAACACATAATGTTTTTGCCAAAAATAATCACCAATCAACTAACGAATAAACAAATAGGCAAACACCCAAAATGAATATTAATTTTCCTCTACCTTGTTGGAATCCTGTATTATCTTCACATTGTCTGCTCCGAATTTATCTGCATACAGCTTGAGCAGTCTTTGGGAAATCTCCGATAGACCTGTCAGCTTAGGCTCTTTATAAATATACTCTTTACCTTCTTCTTCTTCAAAAAACCCCTATGGAAGATACATAAGAAACCATCAACTTTATTAGAAAACTCCAATTGCACATCACAGGCAAAACAAAAGCCATTTATCCAGTCTTTTGGTTGTCATCCAAGCCACTAACTAGCACCCTATAAAGTCAAAATCAGAGAAAAGCCAAGTGAAGAAAACAAAATATCATGCTAGAATCAGTCATTAACGGAAACACCCCCTCACCAGGCCAAAGAACCTCATAGGATATCTTAAAATATTTTCTCTATTTGTAGAAATCAATGGTAATATCTGCGGCATACATTTTGGGGGAAGGATGCCCTCATGTGGCAGCCTGGGGTAGAGCACAGAGTCTGGACTAATGGGCATTTTTTCAAAGAGCAGTGTCATTTTTAACTAAGTCTTCTCAAAGTCTTTGAAGCTAGCACAGGAAAACCCGAGGGGCACGTAAAGGTATCGATGTGGGTGGATATGCACCCACATCATCTTAAAGAGCTGCAGCACTAGTATTGTAATCACAGAAATTGCATGTGGTAGGCTCCCAAGTACTGTAATTAAAAAAAAACAACTTTCCATTAAGTCTGGGGCCTGATGCAACTTTGCTATATGCAATTTCATCATTCAGTTTGCTTTCCTAGTAGATCTTCATTTTTTTTTTTGGCAAAGCTAGACCTATTTAGAATAGAAAATAGTAAAGCAACCAATCGTGCCATCATTTTTATGTCGTAGGAGCAAGTAGGTCTTAGCCTCTATTAATTTATCTGTCTGGTTGGAAACAGGGGGAGAGAATATTCCATTATCTGCAATAACTAAGTGAGGTAATCTTTATAATTCCTTCCCTTTGAAGAGACACAGGGCATTTTTCCTGTGGGACACGTGGCCTCTGACTATTGGGTTAAGTCTCGAGTTAAGATTCCAAGTGTGTCTGTTTCTTCTGACTCAGAATTTACCTCAAGGCTATGGCTGTTGAGAGCCAGCTGAAGACAATGGAGGTCACAAAGAATCTTAGCTGTATTTTTAAAAAACTTTTATTTTTGACTATTTAAAAAGATTCCTTATATATAAAAGACATGGATGAAATGTTCCCATGTTGGACTTTTCACAACCAAAGTGAGGTGAGGATAATAATTAAGCTCACATCTGTATGGCGCCTTTGTACTTGAAGGCACTTTTACCCATGTACACTTGACCATCATGAACAGGGTACTTTGCATGATAAGAGGGACACAACTATATATTTGTAGAAGCCAAGGAACAAGGCACATTTGCCAGCACAGATCCTGTCAAGCACGAAAATAATTGTCTGTTTCTTTGTGCACTTCCCAAAATGACTTTGGGCTTTTCAAAGTCAGGAAAGTGTCTTGTTCAACATGGTATGTGTAGTGTTTAGCACGGTGCCTGGTCTTTAGGGGGACGTCATTCTACATTTATTAAATTAATAAACTGAAGAATAAAACAGTTCTGGTGGGCATACATCCTAAAAAGGTATGTGTGCACCAGGTATAAATAGAAAAGATTGTATTGCTTTAAAGAACAGTTTTTAATTGAACAATTTCTTTAAGAAATGCTCAAGACGAAACACAGATGATTATGAGTAACTTGACCCTCAACTGCCAAAAAAAAAAAAAGTGATCCATGATTGTTGAAAGCATGAAAAGTAGCTCCCTGTTGTTCCTCTAGACTTTGTAGGAATGGTGAGGTCTGGCCCCATTCCCACATGACTTCCAGCTGCTGTTTTTCTGTCTTTGTGGAGTTTTGTTTTATTCAAGGTCAGAAATAGTGGCTAACATTGACAAACTGACACATCACAGAAGTAAGACTTCTGAGGCCACCAACCGGAATCCCCCCAGGACAATAGCTAAAGCAACATTTACAACTTCCATTCCAGTGAGAAAAATGTTTCCAAGTCCCAGGAAGATATTTTCTCACCACACTGTGAAAACCAGCAGCACAAAGAGACATTTTCACTGTGAATTCTTGCCCCTCACAACTTTCTGAATTTAGAATTAGGAGTGTGGGAAGCAAGATTTTATTGTCATTACTATGACCCCTGTCTTTTTGGTCATGACCTGTGACTTTCTCTCATCCTTACCCCTTGGTCTGGAGGACGGGAAATAGACCCAGAAATCTATGGAGAGGTTCTAAAGACAGTGCCTGGGACATACAGGCCCGTGATGAATGTCACCTATCATGAGGAGATTGAGGAGGATGTCAATAAAAAAAAGTTTGTGTCAGCAAAGCAATTTGAGTTCTGATTCATATGCAGGGAAATAGCTTGACTGAGTTTTGAGAACTTAAAATATATACCTTCAGCTTCTTTTACATAGAAACTATACTTTCCTTATTAGAAAAGTCTACTGATGCTCATTTCAATATTTTGGTTATAGGATTGATCAGAAAGAAATGGTGATTAAAATCTGTCTATCTATCTATCTATCTAGCTATCTATCTATCTATCTATCTATCATCTATCTATCTATCTATCTATCTATCTATCTCTCTATCTATCATCTATCTATCTATCTATCTATCTATCTATCTCTCTATCTATCATCTATCTATCTATCTATCTATCTATCTATCTCTCTATCTATCATCTATCTATCTATCTATCTATCTATCTATCTCTCTATCTATCATCTATCTATCTATCTATCTATCTATCTATCTCTCTATCTATCATCTATCTATCTATCTATCTATCTATCTATCTCTCTATCTATCATCTATCTATCTATCTATCTATCTATCTACCTACCTACCTACCTACCTATCTATCTACCTACCTACCTTCCTAGCATGGAGATATAAACCTCTTGAGACTATTTTATAAAACCACTAAAATGGAGCTGGAGTAACAGAATAAAGTATTTCATCTGCTGTTTGCCAGGGTTGTAAGAGCGTTTGCAGCCAGAGAAATAGCAGCTCTGAAAATATTGGCAATGCATGCTTACCTTTTACCCAAGGAAACCATCAAACCATCAAACCCACTGAACCTTAAAGGTAGGACACTACCTTAAAGAAGGCTTCAATTTCAGCTCTGTCTATGAAATAAATGATTTATAAACAGGGACAAAAGGTGATGAGGACCCAGGGACAGTTTCTCTTTTGTGTTAGCCACAAGGTCATGAGTGCACTGCGTTTCAAAGCAACAGGAAATGTGACCTCTGCATTTCTCTTGCTAGTCTCATGTTTTAAAATGTCATTTTACAATGCAATAAAAACCCTAGTCTGTCTTATTCTCAGGAAACAGCACACATTCTACTTAAATAAGGACTTTGAGTCAGTAGAATTTAATTGCATGGATTATGAAACTCTAATAGATCATGATAAAAATGTACTTCAATAAACTGACACCTTAAATTATTGACCCCTTTGATATTTTTTCAGGTATTTCAGAATCACTATTGGGATGTCAGATATAAATGCTCCCGATGTAACATTCAATTGATTCCCAGGTCGTAAAGGAATGCACTGAAAGAGGAATCAGTGAGTAAAAGATGGGTCAGAAAATATTAATAATGGACTAAATGCTAAGAGAAGAAAAACTACAAGAATGCTGAGAGATAGTTCCATATAAATATGAACTCAGTTACACATATATGTTGTCTATATCAGTGACTTTCATATGAGTGCGGAGCCAGAAGGTTGTCTCACATTCCCAACTATACATGCACCATACCTCCTCACCCAATCCCTTTTCTATCAAGGTTCTGAGATGCATCTACAGCCACATAAGCATGGTTGAGAATCAAGGAATCTACATACTTTGGTGAATGGAATAAAATTCCCCAGGCCTTTCACTTAAGTCATTCCAGGGGCATTTGCTGTTTTAAGTTATGCAATAGGCACTTGCTTGCTTGCTTTCATGCTAAATATTAGAGCCTAAGATTTCATTGACGACAGTTGATGTTTGATCACTACTGCTGCTCATTATTCTTTAAATGAATATTTCAAGGACATTCTGGAGCTGCTTTCTATAGGCTGTTCTATGTAAAATTTCCATAGGCATTGATATCAGATGTTGCATCAGAAAATTCATGTTATGCAAGACTTACATTTTTAAAGTTTCTACTTGTTTTGTCATGTCTGGCTTATTGCAGACATCATATTAACTACTCCAGCTAGTACTGTAAAATGCAAGCATCAGTCCAGCTGGGACCCTAAAAGATTTACCCAAAGGCCTTTGTGAAGGCAATGGGTCTACTGCATATGCTATTTGCATAATTTTTGAAAAATGATTACAAGACATGTCTATCTGGATATTAAAAGGTGAATTTTACACAGACACAAAGTACCATCATAAAAAAGGAATTATTGTTGACCATGGGGATTATGCTAATCAAGTAGTCAGGACTTTATCTTAGATCTTCGGAACCTTCATTCTGCACACGTTTGGGGCACTGTCCAAGCCTATTTAGTATTTCCTTATCATCAAATGTGAAGTGAAGTGCACTGTCTGCTTCTGTCCAATGAATAAGTTCCCATCTCCATTTGGGTTCTTGGGGCAGGCATCTGAACATCATTTGAACAATGATGACCAAGGCTCTACATTGCTGCTTATCAGGACGACCTCCATTAGTCTCCCTTGGTCAGGGGTGGCTGGGGTTTGAACTTATAGAGGATCTGCTTAGGTGCGTACTCAGGTCTGCAGATTCACAGACCATTTTGCCCTTTAATAAAATCTCAAATTGGAATTTTTAACAAAAGATAATTGAGAAGACTGGCAACATTAAAAAGAAAAAGCCAGGTGCACAATCAGCACACTTTATAGAGGAATCTGCAAAAAGAACAAAGTTAAGTCATTTGAAAATAGCTCTCCCCAATCCTTCCCCATTGCCCCCTCCGTCTATTTAGTATAGGGATTTTCAAGTATTCTTTTAGTAGGTGAGTTAAGGACCCATGACCCCAAATTTATAAGTGAAGGTGGAAAATACTGATGTGGTATGGATGTGGGAAGGGACTTAAAGAATTACAAAAAAGTATGTACCAGACAAGCACAGTTGAATGTGGACAACATGTGGATATTGCAAGAATTTGTCTCTACTTTAATCAATAATAATTATGTTGAACTACATGAAGTTGCCATCTTTTCCCCAGGAAAGTATGGTTGAATATGGGCAATTTCATATGGTTCAAAAGTATGCAAAGAAAATTCCATGTCACAGAGCTCTAGGTACTGGCATGTTATTTCTGTCTCTGCTTGTCCTCCACATTTCTTACAATGCTTCTTTCCGCATCTCAGGAGATTTAACCTGACCTCCTGGGTAAAGATTTAGTCTATTGTTCATCTTCTGTGTTGGGAATTAATACTATTACCTTTGAGAATACTCAAAGCCAGCACAATAGAGAACCCTGTTACTCCACAATACTCATTTGGAAAATGGCAGGCTCTTTTAGGAACCTGGGAAGGTGCCCATCAATGGCCACCACTCCAAGTTTTGAAATTCTAGCACCCCCATGCTCTTCTTCATCAGCCAGAACACAGTGGCCTGAAGTGAGGAGGCAATACCCAATACTGAGTCTACTATCCATATGTGGTTCCCATATTTATCTATGTGAGTGTGTGTGCATGTATGTAGGTTTTCAGACTACTCTTACCATAGTGCAGAAGATATTATATATGAAAAATAAAGGATACATTTTTGTAATTCAGATAACTGGAGTAAACAAAGTTTAGTTCGAGGAAGCAGGATGACTCCCAAATGAATGGAAGCAGGATTATCTCACCTTTGTACCAAATGTTGATTGGCACAAAAAAGTTAAGGTTCAGTAAAACCATATAGAAGGAAGTGTGAGAATTTTTAGAGCATGCAAATGAAGTGAGAAAGAGAGAACTTACCACAGCCTGGAACAGTCAATACCAAAAGAAGAAAAGAGTAAACATCTGCATTAAAATCTGGTTGGAAAGCAGCCTAATTCATTTCCACCTGTTCAGTAGCCAGTATGTTAGGCATTGGTTGGAGAAATTACCAGGTAGGCAATCTGGTTTTCATGATCAGAATATCAACAGCAGTCATTAAAAAGATCCTTTGAAGGACTGTAGACTCAAATGCAGGCTGGCTGATGTGCATCTGTGTGTCCCTGCTGTGCTGCCATTCATTCCTTTGAGACTCTCTCCTACAGGCCCTCAACTCCCACATCCCCTTCCTGATGCAGTTTTCTACCATTTTTCTGGCTAATGTTTCAGCAAGGTCAAAATTGTTTATTTTTTGTTTCTTGTTCACTTTCAAGAGATCCCTTCCATTTCTCTCTCCTCCTTTTCTGCAGATCCCCACATTTCTCTGTCCCCAACATATTCTATCACTTCAGAGAGTTCAGATTCTTTTCCAGAGACTCCCCAAATATGTAAATTTAGCTTCTTTCTGTAGACCATCTCCCCACATCTGTTCCTCATACTTTCTCTGATGCTTTCTCTGATGCTGCGGGAAAACCTGAGCTGGATCAATTTCTTTTAAATTTTAAAATTTTTTATTGATTTGAGAGAGAGAGAGAGAGAGAGAAAAAGAGAGAGAGAGAGAGAAATCAATGATGCAAGAGAATCATTGATTGGCTGCCTCCTGCATGCCCCCTACTGGGGATTGAGCCTGCAACCCAGGCATGTGCTCTTGACCAGAATCAAACCCGGGACCCTTCAATTGCAGGCTAATGCTCTATCCACTGAGCCAAACCAGCTAGGGCTGGATCAATTTCTTTATGGTAAGTGGTTACTCAGTGGCATTTTCCTTTCCCGGTAGAGAGCAGCTATCTTGACTAATTCAGAAATTAGTTTTCAAGCTGTCTTTGGTGACTAGAGGAAAATATCTATTTTTTCTAGAGACTTCAATGAGAAATGATCTAGAATGACCATGCTGCATGTGACTCCGTAGGCAATTCTGAGGAGAATAAGAGCTATGTGCAATAGTGCCTTACATGGTGGGGGGAGAAAAAAAAAAGAAACAAGGGAACTGAGAGTCATTCCACCTGTGAACAAACAAGAATGGAATGTTTATCCACAGTCATAGTCTGAAGGATGTCTGCTGAAATATAAGAGTGTATAAACCTCCCTGAAAAGAACAGGATGGTTCCTGGGTCTATCCCACTTAAAGCACCAGTCAGAGATATTCAGAATTAATATGCAATACATTCACTTTACTTTCAGGCAAATGCTATGGCTAGCTAATATTTTCCTTCTTGTTCACTGTGTATGTAGTCAACCGAGAAAGGGAACTTTAAAATTACACTGACCTGTAATACAGGAAACAATAGTGTTCTGCATAAAAGTAGTGATAGTTTGAAAGTAGGGGAAAAGAAAATGCATGATTATAAAGTCTAAAGTTCATGGCTTTGATATGGTGGAGCCCCTAGAAATTATTTATTTTTTAGAAAGCTATGGATTTCATTTCTTAAAACACGTTGAATTTAATTTGACTTAGAGGCAAATCTATAATTAGATATTTTGGGGTGAAATGGGAAGAAGACACACAAAAAATGCCTTTCTTCTCCAAGAAGTTAGAAATCACTGTTTTAACTCAATCTGTATTAAGAGCCATGGAGTTCTCTACCCAGTACCTTCCTATGGACAAACATATAGAATCACTCAGAGAAACAAACATATCGAGACACATCCACATCCACACCCCTTCAATCCTTTGATGCATGGAGTTAGATGTCTCATAAAGAATGAAAGGACAGCATTCAACTGCTCAACAGAATTCACAGGTCATGCTGCCTCTAGGGAACTTACCTGCCCATAAAATGCCACGCGGTAGTACCGACCAAACAGTCGCTTCTCTGAATTCACCACTTCCGCAACTTTCAGATAGGACCGGTGAATGTCGTAGTAAAGATCCGATAATTTCTGAAACCATAAATCAAAGGGTCTCAAGCGATGGTGCCCACATAAACAATAGGGAGTTTCTGCTTTTGAAAATAAATAAGCAATTGACCCATTGAAAGTAGGATGTTGTCACTAATGTCTAGGTTTTGAAAACATACTTTGAAGTCTCTCTGCTTCTCAAAGACAGCAATGATGGGCTTGTTGACATCAGCGATGAGTTCGTATCTCTCAGACTTCCAGAGAAACTCCACACACATGTATAGCTGCTCCACCAGGACATGCTGTAGTTCCTCAAACCAAAGCAAGACCTTTTATGAGTTCCACTGTAGCTTGTCACTGAAACTTAATTTCAAAACTGCTGCTGTCTATTTTTTCATGGTGGGATCTCTGTGTTCCCTATTTTTGTTATTAGCATTTACATCTAGCCAGCAAGGGATGGTTATGTCATCTGGATTATGCCTTTTCCCTCACTCGCATCCCCTGATCAATTCCTTAATCTTGCCAATTGAAATCTAAGAAATGCCTTCAGATTTGCCTAGTCCATTCCATTCTCACTGTCCACAACTTCCATTGAACCCCTGCTCACTCTGAGACCCCTGCAGAGTCTTCTAGATAATCTGTCTTCCCACTCTAATTTGTCCTCTGTGATGCTCTTCAGTCATTCTTCTTTCTAAAACATAAATATGATCCTGAGATCTCCACTGCCCCGAACCTTGGTGGGACCCCCACTCTATGAACTGCTGTCCCAACTCTCTCTTACGGCATTCAAAGAGCTCCAGAGTCCAGCACCAGCCTCCACTGCAGAGCCCCTCTCACAGAACCCCGATGTTGACTTTGCATGTTGGCTATATCAGACCGTACCACACCATTTTTAGGATACATTCTCACCTTCCCACTTTTGCCTGTTTTGTTTGTTGCCACATCTATCAGAATGTTATTTTTCAATGACATCTTCAAGTCCTATTAAATGTCAAGACCCCAATGCCAAAGTCTAGAGAACTTTTATTTATGTCCCATCTATCTCCATACCAACCACATTCACATAAAAAATGTTCCCTTTTAATTATAGCCACATA
The DNA here is from genome assembly GCF_000327345.1 of Myotis davidii. Classification (NCBI taxonomy): domain Eukaryota; kingdom Metazoa; phylum Chordata; class Mammalia; order Chiroptera; family Vespertilionidae; genus Myotis; species Myotis davidii. The sequence continues at coordinate 6,376,749 of NW_006290306.1, forward strand.
TGGTGCCTGGAGTTATAGTTAATGGGTCTCAGACTGAAGGAAGTTTGTCTTTCTCAAGGTTCTAAAAGTGCCTGGAGTTATAGTTAATGGGTCTCAGACTGGATACTACCCACCTGAAGGAAGTTTGTCTTTCTCAAGGTTCTAAACTCTTTGAGAGCAGGAATTATGCCTGATTTATCTGTCTCTCACCTTTAATTCAAAGCTTCAACATATATTAGTGGTTTAATGAATGTTCAACTGAATCCAATTATATATTCTCTAAAGCAGGTGGGTGATATTATTGGAATGTTTCTAACAATGTCTTTTAAGAAAATATTTTTAAACGTTTTTTGAAACAGGTAATACAAATATGTAGTTGCATTCACTGTTTACTTGCAATGTACAATAAATTTATGTAGAACTACATGTAAAATTTCATTAGATCCATCCCAAAATTTGCTTTCTGTATTCTTACTTTCAATCTATGTAATAGGATTTCAAAAAATTAACTTGTGTAATATTTTACTTACTTGATGAGGGGAGCTCTAGTTTCCTCACCAGAATTGTTTCTAGGTTATTCCCAGTAGAAAGCCTTCTTATTAGTGAAAATAAAACAACCCATGGTTTGCATACCAGAAGGTTTTCTGCAGAAATGAGTGAACCCCTCTC
>NW_006290306.1:6377620-6378958 GCF_000327345.1 Myotis davidii
AAAGAGAAATGTAACATTATTTGAGTCAAGTATTGCTTGGATTAGACAATGCCTTGCTTCATGATGTTCCAAGTGGTAGTGTAAAGCTCACAGTCAGCAAGATGGTGGGACCATGACTGTTGGTAAATACTCCCTGCCAGACAACCAATGCCAGCCTTCTGTAATTCTGTATTATTTGCAGGTGATGCCTTTTCTATAAGAAGCTGGCATGGGATTATGGACCGAAAACAAGATTTGTAGATTGACGTAGTTCCAATGTTCTGGTTTAGTTAACCTCTTTGAGACCATTTCTCACATTTGTTATATTGGAGACATTGATATCCATCTCAACAAATGGGGTAAAGGATTAATATTTGAGAAAACACCTGTTATGGTCAGCACATTAGGATGGCAATGCTCAATACTCACTGACTTTTATTCTTTGGCATTATCTAGAAACCTCCTTAAATTTTTTGTTAGCATTTTGCCACCAAGATTATAAAAAGGTCACGCTCTGCAGATATATATGGAAAGAGTTGATTATGGGTCATGTTCCTAGAGGAGGGATCAGATCTGAATAGTGGGGAATAGAGTGGTTAGGAGCGCAGCCTGGGGTGACAGACCAGTCTTGATCTCTGGCCACCACAAACTAACGATGAGCTCTGAGGCAGGTTGCTTTACTGCTCTTCATTTTCTCATTTGTAAATGGGAGGTAATAACACACCCAATTATGGACTTGTCATTGGTAACTAATTCAGGTATTGTCAGTATGGAGCCTAGGGCTGTGCCTCACATGGAGCACATGCTCTGTAAGTTACAGCTGATGCTCCTGTGGGTGTTTTCATTTTAATAATCAGTTCATTGGCTATGTAACTAAGTTATCAACCCAGGACCTGTTAAAATTATAATTATAATAATTACTGCAACCGAATCCTTGAATTAAAATTACATGCTCCTACTTCTCTATAATATTCCTTCTGTAATTAAACATGCATTAAAATACATGAGAACTGAGGATAGCAGGAAATGTCATGACATACTTCTCACAGGAAGCTGATCATTATTACAGCTCTATTTCCTGGAGTCACCTATATTTACTTATATTCTTATTATTCACACATTGTATGAGAGATAGTCTACCTCTTTGACTTAGAAACATTATAACAAAAAGTATATTTAGGATTTCAAACATAAATATATTAGAGGCCCGATACATGAAATTCGTGCAAGGGGCTCGGCCCCCACCGTTGTGGCGGCTGCCTCTATCTTGGCCCCCACCCACTGTGGCTTCATCTGGAAGGTCATCTAGAAGGACATCTGGTCTAATTAGCATATTATGCTTTTATTATTATAGATGCT
>NW_006290306.1:6379047-6382410 GCF_000327345.1 Myotis davidii
GCTCCTCTGCAGCCACGGCAGCTGTCTCGGTCCCCGCTGCGTGGCTTCATTCGAAAGTTGTCTGGAAGGAGGTCTAGAAGGACATCTGGTCTAATTAGCATATTATGCTTTTATTATTATAGATGCTACTGCCTCATAAATGACTACCTTCCCTAATTTAAAGTTTACTAAACAAATACATTATTTTCTCAAGGAGTATGATATATTCCAACATTATTTTAGATATAAAAGTGGGTATTTAAAAGTTTTTGAATATTAAAGGTTCACATAACTTTTTGGGATCTAAGTTTCTACAACTTCTCAAACTGACACCTAGTTTTATCAGGTTTCTCCAACTTAGTTTTTTAGCTAGAATTTGACATAGGCTTTATGGAATTGTAGAATATCTGATTATGATTAAAAAATTAGATGGGGAGGAAGCGCATGTTAAATAAAACAATGATAACTTTGGTGACTTGCATATAAAAATAAAGCTCAACAGGGAGTCGGCAACTGAGGAAGGAGATCCCTGACTTTCAATGTGGACATGAGCCATGGTACCAGGTCCGGTCTCTTCTCCAAGGTCCCCAAGCAAATGACCTCACTGTCCACAGTTCACCTTGGTCACTGGGTTCAAATGTCTTGTTTGCAAAATCCACTGAAACGTTTTGGAAAATAGATACATATTTAAAAGAATGAGGAACCAATTAAGCTTGAAAAATATTGTAACTAAAGTCATTTAATTTTGTTTGGGTATTTTGATCTTTATACCTAAAGATTTGTTCCTGTTTTTTAATACACTGAGTTTACCACAGGTTTTTGAAGATTAAGTTAGAAAATAGATTGCAGTTCATAAACTTTGGGTTTGAACAATTTTGCAAAAGAAAACCGATTAAATGTGTTAACTACATTGCCAACTTGTTTACAGAGTAATTATTTAGTTATCACTATAAAATAATTTTTATAAGACATTAAAAATGAAATATTTTTAAAGGAAATCAGTATTGTTAACTATTACATATTGTAAATTGTCAGAACCAGATTACGCTTTTAAAAAAGGAAACACAACATACCAATTATAAGTCCTGTATATGCACTATATTTATATGCTTTCATTTCTGCATCCTTTTATTGGACTAGTTTTATTATATTTCAAAATGAAAATAGATTTCTCTTGCCAATTTAAACAATCCAACAGTTTCAGAATAAAATCCCAAGGGCAGACTAGCAGGCAAATTGGTAGCAAAATATGGCCACAACTCATAATAATATAGGATAAGATGCAGCTATATTTGCTGAAAACTTTTCAGTAATGTAAATTGCATAAATTTTGGTTGGATGGGATTTCTGAATGGTAGGAACTTTGGGATTTTGCAGAGCAAGTAATGTAGTTCTGACACGGTTTTTACTTCCAGGAATACATTTAAGAATTTCATTGAAGTAAAGCTTAAGCGCAGTTTAATGTCCTCTGCACTGTTCCGTGGGTAAAGGAGCTGTTAGACCACTCACTTCCTCCACCAGGACTGGTTAGTAATGGGTTGCTATCGCAGGGGTGCATATCCTCCATGAGCAGGGATGGTGTGCAAATCTTTTCCGTTTTCCAGTAACCTATGGTAGTGCAAGATGAGGTTAGGACAATGCTACATGTTTGGGTTAATTCAAGCTTACAAAAGCATAAATCATTAACCTAACCAAGAAGCTGACCAGTTAGCCTTGCACATAGAATAAACATAATGGCATGAAAGTTAAAATTTAAAAGTACAACGTAATTAGAAATATCTGTGAATATTAATGTTGCTTAATAAAACATAACCAAGATTAATAAAATCTAAAATTATTTTAAGTTGGATTTCAACATGTTGATTTCTGGACTTTTTCTCCCTCGTAAGGTTGATCATCTTACCCTTTCTTTTCAGGTATTCTGCAATGAGGGCGGCTATATGGATGTAGCACATAGCAGCCTGTAATAAAACAGAAACAGTGTCAAAGGAGGATGCAGCACCCATTTTACTATTTGTCTAATTAGGACTAATGTCATGTCAGAATGTGTAGAGGAATCTTTTAAGTAAGAGAATTAAAGGTAATCAATTACATTTCTAAAAAAATTCACAATAAAAAATAAAATACATACTTGGGATTGTCTTTCTTGATGTAATTCTCAGGAAGTGCTGGCCTGAGGAATTTTCCCAAAGATTTATCTCCCTTAATATCTAAATTTCTCTCTCTCTTAGTATATACAGGGTTGGGCAAAACTAGTTTGAGGTTGTTCATAAGGAAAAAGACATGCAGGTTATGATTATTACAATAGCTGAATAAACTCTGTATTTCACGTACTCAAAACTACAAACCTATTTTTGCCCACCTGTATGTATGTATGTATGTATGTATTTATATATTTCCACAATTCTCTTTTCTTGTGAAAACTATTAGCATCTGGATCTAAACTGGAAAGGCAAATGCTGCCTTCTTACCTTTTCTACCTCCAGGATAGGTCCTCACTCGAATATCTGTTGCCTTTCAAGTGGTCGCCTCGCTTGGTTAAATAGTGTGACCTAATGTGTCACGTGTGCTCCCTCCACCAGATGACATGGGCAACATTCTATTCTTCTCCAACATATCCGGTCAAGCCTTGAACATTGCTGGACACCTACCAGAACTTGACAGGTTGAAGGGTCCAAATGACTTTAGCTTTTCCCTTTGAAGTTTTATAGAGGAACGTTTCCATTTTTATGGCAGTCCAAGGGAAATAGGGTTTCGCATTTTGTCCTCACCAAATAGCCACCAAGCAAGGCTTTGTTTCTATCCCAGAGTCCCTTGCAAGCATTGTTAGGGCTTTAGGCTTACCCTAGACAAATTATCTCTTCCCAAAGGATTCATATTTCTGGGAATAAGGCAGAACTTCCCCACTTGGTGTCCGGAAGCCATCTGCGTGCCGTGAATTGCTGCTCATAAATCCACCCATCATTTAAATTAATATAGAAATGTTCTATTGATTTATAACCTTCACACAATGGACTCTCTTCACTCATTTGTATCTCAGGAGTCTTAATTCTTACGTCACCAGTTCAGACTAGCTGCAAATGAGGACAGTTGACCCTAATCTGAATTTACTCACCATGCTGGCAAGCTTCCCCATCCAACTCCAATTACAGGAAAGAAGTTTTAAAACACAGACCATTAATTTATATAACTCTTAATTTCCAGACACCCTTACAGCCTCGGGTGTGTAGAATTCAGCTCTGCATTCATTGTATAGCCTATAATTACAGTTGTCCCTGCAGACTCTGGTCTTTATTTGATTCCTACATGTAAATTTAATGCACATAGCATATAGTTAAGCAATATTTAGATTAGTGGAAATATATGATAACTTTTTATATTCCT
>NW_006290306.1:6382444-6386406 GCF_000327345.1 Myotis davidii
AAACCAATTAACTTTATCAAAGGACAATGCTGATGGAGAATGACAGCCTTTGCCAATCACCTCGGACAAGTCTCCGTTTCGAGCGTGAATCTTGGCCATGCTTTCCAACCAGGTCCTCCGTAGCTCAGGGGTGCTCGCATAGGAGTTGGCCAGGCTGTACTGGAGATCCACCAGCATTTCGGGGTCCTTCTCATGCTCCTTCATCTGAGCCGTGGCCATTAAAACAGTCCTTATACGTTTAGTCAGGTCTTTCACCTCTGCTGGGAAATTGCTGTTCTTTGGAAAAGAGAGAGCCTGAGTCATAACCTGCTTAAAATTCAGAAGTGAGGCTGTTAATTGTGGTTTGTCATCTTAGTTTGGTGCATCTTAACTATTGCTCATGAATATGTACATTCTTTATACATGCATATTTATACATGCAAATATACATGTTGTGATTGTGGTTATACACATTGGAAGATAAGAATTGATGTAGGCCCTGCTCTTTGGTTTTCTAGCCCACCTTCTTCTAGCAATAGCATCTTGATTGTCCTTTGAAATGCTCTCCTCTCTGGCTCACGTGCATATGATTTGAGTGGGTCAACCTCATTCCCAGGCACCAGGGGTGGCACATGATACTGGCCTGGCCAATCACATTATTTGATCCCCCAGGCAACATTGATTGGTTTAGGGAAGGGCATATGACACAAGGTTGGTTGAAGGAGATTCAGTACGGGACTTCAATTGGCACTATGGAATGAGGTGCTGTTTCTATTCAAGGATTACTACCAGAGAGTAAACTCATGGGAGAGCTCTCCCGTAAATGGAATAAACACAGAGGAAAGTTGAACTGAGAGGTAGGGAGACAGGCGAAAGTAGAGGCAGTAGGAGGAGGACATCTGAAAACATTATTTTGATCCCTGCGTTTAGCCATGCCCAAAGCTGGGCTTTAGACCTGGACTTTTCAATGTGCTGACTAAAGGAGAAGTCTTTGGGAAGTCCCCCTACAAAAAATGACAATAGCAACAACAACAACAATAACAACAACAAAAAGGATAAGATAAAACTGACTAAGTATGGAATTATAAGAGAACCATTGGATTTCTGGATATTTGTAGTAACTTTTCTTGTTACACACCATTCAACCATACATCTTGGAAATTCCACTTAACAGATTATATTCTGAAAGTGTAAGAGCTGATTATCAGTTTAAAGAAGCAAACAATGTAAGTGATGTCTCAATAAACAAAATACCAAATTTGTCATTTTTTTAAACTTTTTAAAATGAGTCACAAAACAATCAGTTTAGCTTATTCCTAATTATTTAAAATTCCCACAAAACATTTCTTACTTTCATTTGTTTGTCTCCATTAGCAAAATTATTGGTAATTGCAAGGGAATGTTGAAACCGAGAGCCTCCAATCCCAGCGTCAGCTATTAACTGGCTTACGGCCTTGATGAGCTGAAAGAGAGAAGAAAAATGAAACTTCAAAAGTAAGTAACCAAGAAATAGGAGTTATAAAGAAATCCATCAGATTAGTTGAATGTACCATTCATTTCTCCCTCTAGAGCCAATGAATGATATCTCTCTGTTTTAAATCTTTAAAGGCCATGCGATCCTGGGCTTTTCTTATAAACTTAAATACTTAAGGAAGGTTGTAAGAATCTAGGATGCCTTGAAGAAAGAAATGTATGCATTTAGAATCTGGTGAGATTTGGCATCCTAGAGATAGCACTGGGTTCCTGACTTGTGTATTCTGCATGACTCTATTCCCGGGCTGAAGCAAGAACAAGTCCAGGTGGAGTTATGGGTTTTGCTGGCTTCTGCCCAGCTGCCCTCTGCCCATGAATCAGAACTAAATGTGATGGGCACCTTTAAGGGCAGAGTCTGGAGGAGGAGTTGGTCACTGGTTGCCCTTCTATCACTGCTGAGACAGAGTCGTGGCATTAACAATAGCACTAATGAAAACTGGCAGCACTTACTTGTAAGTGGGATCGGACAATTGACTTCTGCTTGTTAAATTCAAAATTCTTCCTCATGAAAAAGTACAGAAGTGCTGACGCTTCTGTCTGAGTTGACCGTGACCTGTGGTTACAGCACTTTAGGACTTCATAGCAGAAGGATCCACACAGGTCGGCAGGCCCTTGGAAGAACGCTGAAGGAAACTGTGGGAATGGAAACACTGGTGAGGTCAGCCCTGTTCCTTCATCGTCTCTGTTCACTCTCATATTTTAAAATTCCTGAGAATGAATCCTTCTTTATTTTCTTTTAACTGAGTCTTTTTCTTTTATTTGCAAGTGGGAGAGGATATACTTTTGCTTGTTAAAGTCTATCTTAGTATTTCTTTTTTTTTCCTAAAAATAATCGTTTTCTATCTTTTAGGTATCCCTTGCATAAATAACTAATGATAACCCAAAAGCATAGAGCGAGAGCTTGGACATGTTTTCTACTTACCCAACATTGTAAACTGCAGGGGCCCTAAGAGGTCATAGCTGTAGCTACTTCAATGTGGACCTTTAACTTGGCATGAATGGGCGTCACAGTTCACAGTGTGCATTTTACCTAACTCTGCCACAAACACTTACTCAAAGAATTGGTGGCCAGATGTTAATTTTATTCCCTTCTGATATCCAAGCCAAAAGGCTGTCAAGGCTGTGAGCTTATTTTGAGATCTCCAATCACAGATTTAATAAGACCAAATAAATAGTCTAATAAAACCAAATAAGCCAAAATAAAAAAATCATATTTTTCTCTCCATACCAAAAGTTGTAAGGATTAATATGCAATTATGATCATCCTTTACTGAGTTTTGCTGGAAGCTGGAGCACCCTTACCTTGCATACAAACAGTCTGAGGGATGCAAACACATGCTTTAGCGCTGTGGCTGACTGGTTGACTTGGAAAAAGAGCATGTAGGTATCGAAGACTCTTTTCATTAATGAATTTTGACATTCAGATTGTTGAAGTTGTCTCTGGAGATTTAACACAGAAGTTATTTAGGATGAGGAAAAGGACATCTGTGTTCTTTCAAAAGATATTTGTTGTGAACCTATGGAATGGTTGGCACAATTCTGGGTGCGGGACATAAAATGCTGGTTAAGAGGAGAAGGTCTATGTTCCCAGTATAACTCACAGAGTAGTGACTGAAAAAAAGTACTAAATAAGGAAATAGAGTATAGTGATATATTATGATAGAAAGAAATTTCTTTGGGAGTAGGATTGTACTTTAGATAGGGTGGGTAGGTATGACCTCTTTAATGGATGAATTGACATGTGAGTTAAAGGAGTATGCTAGGGGCAGATCTAGGAGGGCCATCCAAGGAGGGAGGCTTGAATACCAAGAACTTGACTTAGAAAGGAGACTGTGAGCTCAAAGTTGAGAAAAAAGAGCAGAATGAGTGGGTGGGATAGCAAAGAGAGGTAGGAAATAAGACCACGGACAGGTAAGTCATCATAGGCACTTGTAAAGCCTGTGAGATGTATGATATTTGAGTAATATTTCCACTGAGCAATACAAAATTAAAATATGGTTATTGCTTTTTCTACCACCATGCTGAGCTTTCACCTGCAGGACTTTCTTGATGTATTCATTCTGTTTAGTGTAGACTTTATTCAGCACATTCAACTTTTCATAGTTTAAACCTCATTAGGTGCAGCTAATGTTTTTAATAGCTTTATTGAGATTTAATTAACATAAAATTTCTATAGTTAGCATTTTATGAAATTTTTAATAAATGGAATCATACAGTGTATATACTCTTTCTGTTTGGCTTCCTTCCCTGAGCATAACTAAGCTGTATTCTATTATATGGATAGAACATCATTTATTTTCTAAGCCACTTATTTGTTGATGTACATTTAAGTTGTTTCCAGTGTTTACTGGTAGTTATTAAAAAGAAAGCTTCCATGAATATTTGTGGACAAAGCTTTGTGTGGGAAAATGCTTTAAAAAAATTTCACCCAAGGAGGGACGGGGAGGGAA
>NW_006290306.1:6386416-6398593 GCF_000327345.1 Myotis davidii
CCATCAGTTGCCTCCTGGGGATTGACCCTGAACCTAGGTATGTGCCCTGACCAGGAACTGAATCCACGACCCTTCAGTGCATGAGAAGACTCTCCAACTGAACCTCATTGGTTGATGGGGCCAAAGAAATGTTTTAAATTCTTCTGGGTAAATTCCTTATATTGGAATGGTGGGTTATGTGACTAATAAATGTTTGACATTTTATAATGACATACTATTTTCCAAAGTGTTTGTACCATTTTGCATTTCCCCTATTAGTGAATGAAATTTCTGTGCCAAAAGTTGCTATGGTCAGTGTTTTTAAGTGTAACCATTCTATTAGTATGTAGTGGTATCATTTCACCAAAGAAATCCAGGGGGTAAATAAGCATGTGAAAAATATTCAACATTATTAGGTTATTGGATCTAGCTGTCATATGTCTCTCCCTTTGAGAATGAAAAGTAGTGTCACATTCCTAGTCATTTTGCTTGATAGTGAAGCAGGAAAAATTAGAAATAGCATCATCAACTATTTGACAATAGCAAAATATAAACATGTGTATATCAATCAAGCAACACTCAACTTTTGATAAAATATGAACTTCATCTTTAACGTGTTTTCCACTCACACGTAGGTTCATTTATGTAAGGTTAAATACTTTCATAAGATATTTTAATACATATTCTTGACTTTACATGACTTTTATATCTTCCATTCTATCATGTTACAGATGTTATGATCACACTCACCTGATGAATATGAGTGAAGAGAGACAGCAGGTCTAGAATAGTCAGGCAAACCTCTGTAGCTATATTAGCCTCTGTGTCCACATGATGCACGATGTCTATTTCATTTGAGTTGCCTGAAACCACAAAGTGGAAATGCATAAAAACATCTAAGACAACTGTTTTACCCTGTAAAGGACTTTCTTCTATTATTACATATTCAGTGTTTACTGGTTTTGATCAATAATTTATCAAAGTAAAATGCTTTGGTTTATTCAACTTCCTATTGGCTGAATCGAAAACACTAGACTGAGTCTTTAGTGAATTCTACAAACTAAATGTTTGTGTCTCCCCAAATTCATATGTTGGTGTGAATTTCAATGTGATGACGTTAGGAGGTGAGGTCTTTGAGTGGTAATTAGGTCATGCCCCTGAAGCCCCATGAATGGGATTAGTGCCCTTATGAGAAGAGACACCAGAAAGATCATCCTTCTCTATCTCCATCATGAGAGGATACAGCAAGAAGGCAGCCATCTGCAAATAAGAAGCAGGTTATCACCAGACCTAAAATCTGCTGGTACCTTGGTCTTAGATCTCCCAGCCTTCAGAACTATGAGAAATAAATGTTGTTTAAGTCACCCAGGCTATAGTATCTTGTAGCAGCTTAAACAAAGACCGTGTGCCCTTTTCTTGTAGCAGCTGGAGAATTTCCAAAGACCAGAGTGGTCTATTTCCATTACTTCCTACAACTTTCCATTAATTCCATCATTGACAAATTCATATTTCTTTGATAATCAGTCTGGTTCAAGTTTTAGGCTCCCAGGTTAATAGACCAAATGTACAGTCTTAGTGGGCGGTCTGCATGAATGGTCTCCTGAGAACGGCATTAAGTGCATTTATAGGATAAGGTATATACTTTCAAACAGCTAACTTTGGTCACATGTCTACAATTGCTAACATTTACATGATACAAAACACTGTTCCTTGTTTTTTTCCATATTCACAAGCTGAAATGTGGGTATCACTGGATTCAAGATGTCATGCTTACTGACATGAACCACATTTTCTTCTTCCTACAGAGCAGACAATAAACAATACAATTGAGAGGGACCTGCATACCATTTATAATACCATTTTTTTTCCAGAGGAGCTACACTAAGCATATGATACTGAGCGTTTTGCTTTCCCACTTTGTTTCTCATAAGAACACTACAAATTTTTAAGCAATCCATGGTGAGTGCCTCCTCTAAGAATACTTGGGGCCATAGCACGCCTGAAACACAGTGGTCTCAGTGGCACAACAGTATTCTTTCTATTTTTGAATCATTATCATGCATTTCATGTCCTACCTACATCTAGAGAAAAGCGGATAACCATCTGTTCCTATTATTTCTGATTTACTTACTGCTCATGGTATTGTCTAACATCTGTAAGAGTTTGGGGTTAGAAAGTGGATTTTTGCCTCGAATTATAGGTAAAGTTTGTGATCTGGACTGCTTATGTCCTTCATGACCAGAATTGGTGTTCATCCTGAAAATTAAATAAGAAAAATGGTTAAAGCAATGGACATGTGATATCCAAATATTCATTCAGATATTCTATATTGAGCCAGATATATAACATTTTTTAAAATTGAGACCTATTATGAAAACTATTGATTAGAAGTGAATGATAAAAGGGACATGAAATACTTTTAAAGAAATTTTATTTAAGCCAAGAAAAGGTTCAGAAAGATCAGAGAAGAATAATAGATACTGAATTTAAATTTGCACAAGCATACTCATTAGTATTTAATGATTGCTGGGATTCTATAGATGTGAAGTTGACTATTGGTCAATCAGGAAGATAGTATAACTCAGTTGTGTGAAATTATATTTAGAAGGCAGTATTTAAAAAGTAAAATCTGGTCTAGAACAACCCTTGCTTTCCTAGTTGTTCATATTTGAAAATTTTTCATGTTTTGTCATTCCATTTGTGTCATGTGCACAGGGGCCTGATACATGATCCTTGTGGGGCAAAGAGAGCCAAGGGGACTTCTGGGCAGCTCCTTCCTCAAGGCAATGACCATGACATACAAGGGCTCTCATTCAATGCCTCCTTGGCACTTCCAACTGGGGGAATGAGCCAGTGTTACTGTGGTAGTAGGAATACTTCCCATTCTCTACTGTTGTTTAGACTCATTTGGCCAAGATAATAGAACATGTCTTTCAGAATAGCAGAAAATTGGAGGTACTCTGAAGAGTCAAATCTAAAAAAGAGGCCATGGTTTTCTCTTTGTCATACTTCTCGAAACCTCCGGGTGAATCAGGGCCCAGGAGATCTGACTTTGGCTCTTAGCAGCTAGGGGAGTCTGGATCATTCCTGAAGCTACAAGGCATACTGGGATCTGGGATTTATGGTTTGGGCCTTTGGGACTGGATTATTTCCAAATTTTGAGCCTGCTTCAGTCTTGAACTCCTGGGGTACAAGCCCTGGTTTCTAGGAGGGGAGGGGCAGAAACAGTCAGGACCTGTCCAGATGGTTTGGGGCAGGAGCCTGAAGTCTAACCTGCCAGACATCTACAAAACTACAGTGACCGCAGGTGGGTTATCATTGTCATTAAACATGAAAAATAATTGCTGATAGTCCTCTATTCTATTACCCTTCTCAAAACACAACCTTATGTTTTTTCATTTACTTTCTCAAAAGAGAGCAACTTCAAGGGGTCCTCAGAGACAGAGTGGCAAAATTTATTCTATGATTTAATGACTGTATACCACTTTCATATTTCTTTCTAAAACTTTCTAAAATATAGACACTTTAAAATATTACATATTATTAAGATCCCTTTGGGAAGAATAAATCAAACTGGAGAAAATTTTAGCAAAGACTTCATATTTAGTAGACCCAGAGGAGCTGTAAAGTAGGATTTCAGGGCAAGTGTTTCTCATAGAATAGGTTAATGAAGGATGACTCCAGGTCCTACATGATAGTCAAATCAGACTGATGATGAGGAAATCTAAGGTGAGCTTACGAGGCCATCCACGCTTCCTCAATGCCTTTGACCCTTTAACAAACAATTTCAGCTCTAAGAACACTTCTAAAACACTACAATTACTAAAAATAATGGGGAGATATGACCCTACATTTTACTCTGTCACTAGAGATTAGCAACCATTAAAAGAGACATTTGTTGGAATTATGCCTTTTCAGTTTCCAATAAATTAAGATAGTCATTAATATTCTATGCAGGGCATTGTGCTCTAGATGCAGGTAAATAAGTCATAATCTTTGCATTTTCATTCTTTACAAGCCAGTAGGGCAGATAGGGAAGTACCTAAATGTGACTTCCTTTGAAAAATGTGTTTTGTGCTACTCTACCTCTAAAGCTTTAAGCTACGAAGACAGGGCTACTGTCAATCTTCAAATGTGAGGTCAATCTTATAATCCTTATTGCATTTTAAATTTCTTCACAGAAACATCGAATTACTTTAAATCTGTATTTGTTTTGAAAAAAAATATATATATTCACACATATGTGCATAGACATATACATGTGTGTGCACATACACATATAGCCACCCCCCACAAATACATGCATAAATACACATACATATACGCACACTATGTTTTTAAATATGAAGCAAATATGACAATTACCATTGTGACAGGAGGCCTGATGTTTGGCAGGAAGGATTCGATCCTTTGAGAGTTCCATTGTTCTGGGTGGACTGCACAAATTTAAATGCAGCAGCAATTTTCCTGCAGGAAATGGTGATGTTTTAATCATAGCTCAGCATTTGCAAATTCACATGCTATGAAAAATGAAATCACACATTCTTCTGGAAACAGGGAAGTGGGGGTTTAGCGAAGGTGCTGGGAACTTGGATGTCACTCATGAAGAAAGAATGGCAGCACAAAGCTACTGCAGATTAATTTTTCTTTTTATTTTACTTAAAATATTTTCTTAAATTGGTACATTCCAAGTTTTATCCCTACAAAGGTAGATAAATTTGTTCAAAGATACATGAAATGTGACTTCCTTTGAGAAATGTGTTTTTTTGCTTTTCTACCTCTAAAGCTTTATGCTGTGGAGATAGGGCTACTGTCAAACTTTGAATGTGAGGTCAACCTTATAATCCTTATTGCATTTTAAGATTTCTAACATATATTTGTAAATCTAACCTGATGCATTAATATATGTCATAACTCTGAAAGAACAGACTGACCTGTTGGAGCTTAAAATGATTACCTTATTATAATGCGTTTTCCTAGGTATCTGAAATTTTGAAGACAGACGCTAGAAAGGAAAAAAGTCACATTCTAGTTATTTAACCTTTTATTTATGCAAACTGTTCATCCTAATACATTAAAAATGTTAAATTTTATTTAAATACTAGAGGCCTGGTGCACAGATTTGTGCACTGGTGGATTCCTTTGGCCTGACCTGCACCCTCTTGCAATCTGGGACCCTCGGGGAATGACAGAGAGCTAGTTTTGGCCTGATCCCCGCAGGCCAGGCCGAGGGACCCCACTGGAGCACGAATCCATGCACTGGGCCTCAAGTATGCATACAAAATCTTTGGTTAATCTCTTCCCACCTTCCTCCCTCCGCCTTCCCTCTGAGATTCATCAGTCTGTTCCATGTTTCCATGTCTATGGTTTCTGCTCCTGCGTTGAGCGTCTGCCCCCTGGTGGTCAGTGCACGTCATAGCTACTGGCCAGTAGGCTGGTTACTTATGCTTTTATATATACAGATTTTATGCATTATCATTGATAGATAAATCACCATAGAAGCATTTAAAATGCAGCATGGTATAATGAACTATTTAGAAGGTTCCAGAAAATGAGTGTTAACTAATCAACACTATAACTTACTCTAAGATGCTGAAGAAGTCCGACACCTCTGGACTGGGTGCTCGTTGCCAGTAGGCAATCAGAGTCTCTGAAAGGGAACAACACATAGTATGAGACTCTTTGAAATTCAAAGTGTTATTTTTTTTTAAGTTTTAATTTTAAAGAGTTCTCTTTACCCTCTGAAATATTCTTCATAATGTGAAGAAAACACATAAGAAGACTCCTGGTTTCAGCTTGATCTAACTTGTCAAATCGAAGTGTTGAGCCTATCAAAGACAAGGGTCTTGGGATCTAGGAATCAAAGAACCAATAAGGATTGAGTAAGAGTAAGAGATTTCTGAGTCCGAATGTGCTGAGCAAGTCTGGAAGGGAAGTCCCACCTTTTCACAGTTGTCAGTCTTCTCACTGCTCTTCTCAGTGGTACTTGGATTGGAGTCAAGACTTGCTAAGGATGCCCTGGAGTCAGCATGGTTTACTGTAGAAATAGCTATTGATGAAAATGCTGTAAACAAGGCACAGCACACAGATGACAATGAGATGTATGGGCACGGACACACAAATAGCTCAAATGATGAACCAAAAAGATGTTGATCATTGAGCATGGTATAATGAACTATTCGGAAAAGTTGACATAATAGAGTCTGGGATTGGCATTGGAGAGATGCCACATTTTAAGTGTCATTACAATGGCCATGCCAACATTAAGGATTTAGAAAAATTTAGACTATTATAAATGGAAATAAAGTAAAGATTATTCTTTTGATTTCTTAAACAGCTTTTAAGATAAAGCTTCTGTTTTAAAAATGTTTTAGTAAAAGTTCACAAGAATACTTTGGGGAAAGAAATTTTTCAATTTTTGACAGTATCAAAGAAATCAAGATGACATTTCCAAAACAGTTCCAAAAATACGCTTTGAAGTTGAAGGGCTGTTATATCTTAAAAGGCTATGTGCAATGAAAACTTAAATATTGTTTCCAGAATGAAGCCATTTGATAACGTCTGAGCCAAGTAAAAATGAAAGCTAAATAGAAGAGGAAATTGCTGGATGGCATTCCAAGAAAAATATAAAAAGACATTTTAGCTATATAAATGTAGTACACTGTGCCATATAGATTATGGGTAATGGATTATGGAGTGGGTGAAAAGCACAATGATGTACAAGGTAAATATGGATGAGGGTTAAACACAAGTGTCCTCGGAAGGTGTCAAGTACCTGCTATGGAATTTAAAACATCTTTAGAAAACGATGTGTCCACAGAGTTCGCATGTTTCATTGCTGACTGGCTGTGAAATCCTCCATTGGTGCTGAGGTCATCTCTAGAGCCCTGTATTCAGAGCACAGAAGAAATTAATGGGAATCATCATATTTCAACATTGTAAAGCCACATATACCTCTTCACTATTCTTTCAATTAGATGGTATTTAATTTGATCTTTTATATCCCAGCAAAGGTCTTCTGCCAACGCAGGCAGTGAAGATGAATATAGTCAAAACCATACTCTGGGTCACATTTGATTTCATATGTGATTTAAAATTTTTTACAATGTAGTATAAACTATCTTTTAGGTATAGATTAAATGGATGGAATAATTATATTTGTGGATTATATCATGTGTTCTATATCATTATTATCAGGGGTTATCTTATGTATTTTACTATTACTAAAAACCAGATTTTAAATAATTAGTATGTTCCAGTTTCTATGATAAGTGTTTTCTATTACACAATTTAATCCTCATAAGAATCCTGTGATGGAGGTATTTTATCCCATTTTATAAATAAGAAATTAGAGGCTTAACGAGGTTGGATAATTTACCTAATATCACATAGGTAGTAACTGATACTACTAGGATTTGAACAAGGTCCCCCGCAAATTCCTAAGGCACAGCACCTAACTTCTAGATGGTAGTATCTTGTATAGTAAACTGGGTCAGCAGTATGTTCATTCATCTGGGATTTGAACACAGGTAATTGATCCAAACAGGTTGTTTTACAGTCACTGTGATGACTCAGTGGAGAAAGGATGACAAACAGGCCACTCCTAGGCTGTGACTAGAATGAAGGCACTTGGCTATAGACAACCAAGTGGTCATAAAACTGATACCAGAAGGTGGTGGGAAAGGTGTACACTAAGGATGGGGCCATGGATGTAACAGAGGAACCTGGTAAAAACTGGAGAGAACTGGAAAACGGTGCAGAGAACAGAAGAAAAAGAAAAAAAAAGTGCTGGAGAGATGGGCTAGAATCAGGGGTCTTCAAACTGCGGCCCGCCGAAAACATTTATCCTGCCCACCGGGTGTTTGTGCCGCCGCTGCCTGTCCTGCTTAGCAGCCGACTGGTCCCGGGCCTGCAGTGCGCATGTGTGGAATGTCTGAGGGACAGTGAACTGGCCCCCTGTTTAAAAAGTTTGAGGACCTCTGGGCTAGATGGAAGGATTCATTGACCAGTCTGGAACCAGTGACACTGACATGAATGTCTCAAAAACACCAAGCAGGAACTGCTGATTAATTCTTAGTCACTCACAGGTAGGTGGACATGGTATTCAGGGCAAAAATATAAAAAAGGCTAACTATTCAAATAGACTTTGGAAATAGTATGCAAACTTACCTGGTTCGATGTATTGACAGTAAAAGGATACAGGTCCTTCAGGTAAATCCTTGGCATATTGTCCAGGAGCATGCCATAGAGGGGCATGTATAAACTTGCTATCTGGGCCTGCTTTCTCTAGGTGAGAAGGGAGCCAAAAGAAATGATTCATGTAAAAATCAATGGACCCCTCGGTTTGATTGTGCAATTAATGCAGCATGCCATTAAATTGTGTTTAGGGAAGGAAGAAAGGAAGACCACTTACTGGTTCTCTGTATCGATCATCAAATGAATGCTTAGCCATTAGATTTTTTAGGACAGCTAAAGCTAAGTGCCTGACATCTTGGTCTTCCTGCAGAGCAAAGCCAACTTCTCGGAGCAGAATCCCGATTAAGAAGTGCTTGCGGCAAAATTCATTAGTGACCGAATATTCAGGCATATCTTCGTGAGGCAAAAAAAGAGATCATATTATTGAAAATCAAACGGTCACTTTATAGTCAAGACAGGTTTATCACAGAACTATCAACTCCTCCCTGGATTCAGGGATATAGTCTTGCCACAGAGATGAGAATTATGAGACAGGAACATTCAGAAAGATAGGGTGATATTGTGTGTATACTAATACAAATAATGCGTGATGTCAAATATCAAGCTCCATGAAAGTGGCAACCCTACAGTATTATAGCTGAGACGAGAAAAACCTGAATAGTCTGTCTGAAGGAATCAGAAATGGTCAACTGAGAGTAATATGTTGAAATGGGCCATTGAGGATGCTTAAGATTTGGAAGTGCAGGTGTGTGAGTAAATGGAGGCAATGAGGAAAGAGGAGGACACTGGGAGGAGAAGTGATAGGATTTCGATGGCACAGAACTGTGAAAGTAGGTATGTGGGGAACACAGATATGGGGGACAGTAAATACAGTACCCAAAAGAGGAGTGATGAGAATTAAGATGTGAGCCACATTGGGACTAGTTGATGGGAAACTTAAGTACAAATTCGCTAGCTGGCATTTAGGTTCCTCTGCTATTTGCACTTCTGTAGCAATTCCATTTGTAGTAGATGATAAGTCACTCAGGGCTTTGAGATCAGTGGCCCAATCCGACCTGAGCTTTATTGATTTACTAATATGGTGGCAGGTTGTAAGTTAATTAGATAGCAGGGAGGGATATAATACAAGAGTCTGTAGCAGTAGTAGAGAGAGGGGAGAATTAGAGGGTCTGGGGTAGTAGGATCAAAGTAGCAGAAGTAATATCAGCAGAACAAGTTTTCTGAAGGATGTGAAAGAGCAAGGAGAGAGGAAAACCAAGGTAGGCTGCAAAATGTTAAGCCTGAATTACCAAAAAAGCAGTGTTACAATTTCCAGTAATAATGCACTTATTCAAAATTGTCCAATAGGGTTCTAAATGTAACTATTAATAATAGGACTAGCACCCACTTACAGAGCTCACACTGTGAGTAAACACTAGGCTGCACACTTTATAAGAAGTATCTTAGTTAGTTTTCAGGACAACCAGCAAGGTAGTTATGATTAGTATAGTACACCATTGGAATATGCATTATATTCAATTTTTAGGCTTCTAATAATTTCAATCTTGAAAAAATAGCTCAAACCAGACTGTGGTTTATTGAAAGAAATATATCATATAAAGCTAGTTACATTGAACAAGTATGCTATTATATATAGCTGGAATTTATTTATGATATACTCCAAGGAAATTGCAGGAACTTTGGAAAATTAAAAAAAATCAAACTTTAGAGAATAAAATATGAAAGAATTCAAGACGGGGAATCATTTAATTATTTGTGACTGGAGAAAAGTTCAGACAATATTTTGTTTATTTTGACTATATGGTATTAAAACGTGGCTATTTATTAGCATCTGGAAACTGAAAATTTATAGTATCTATATTCATCAATGTTATTGGACTATTGATGCTTAGGTAATATATAAAATTATACTATTTACCTGATGCATGCAACTCTTGAGTTGATTCTGAAGGTGTCAAAGGATCTGGATTTAATACAAATAAACAAAAAGTTCAGCTATATCCATACTCAGATATATATTATGTTCATTAATGATGTGTAATATATACTGAAAAATTAAAATATATTGTCCTAAAATAGGAATTATTTCAATAAAGCTTTGTTTTTCAAGATAAATGCTTTAGGTTATTTATTTCATTAAAGAGAATGCCATAACAGAATTATTTTAATTCTTAGCCTTCTATTTGAGCATCAGACACAGTCCTTTTTGTAAAAATAATGTACTTTACTCTTTTTTCCTCCAAAACATTAGTGCAAACTATAACAGATTTAAGGAGGGGTTTATCATCTCAGTTAGTGTTTTCCATGAATATAAAAATTGCACCCTGTGAATAATTTAGTCACTGCTTAGAAGTATTTTAAGGGTAAAAGGGGTCAAATATACAGGGTGGGGGCAGAAGTAGGTTTATAGTTGTTCATATGGAGAATAATACAATAATTAATAAATAACAATACAATATTAAATTGCATTTTACATACACACAACTCTAAATCTACTTTTGCCCCCACCTGTATGATGATGGAAGGAGTCTTGACTTTGGGTGCTGAACCCACAATGCAATATACAGATGATATATTAGGGAATTGTACACTTAAAACCTATACAATTTTATTAATCAATGTCACCCCAATAAATTAAAAAATTAAAAAAAATTAAAGTTCCTAAATAATTTTAGTATTTTCTTCACATTTTGAAGTTTGATGAGCTTCTGATATCTAGGTGGGTGATAATAATCCTCTACCATGGTCACCCTAGTATATGATCATGGTAGAGAATGAACAATATGTAATAAATGTAATAAATGAAAGTATTTTCTGTAGAGCATTTATGCTATAGTAGCATAGTAAACAAGTTGTGGAGCCCAGTTCTTTCCTGCACACCCATCTCTGTGTCTTTCTGACCCAGAGATATAAGGAGTTCATAGTGCTGCCCACCTACCTGCCTGCCTTCCTTCCTTCCAAGGTACCAGTTTCTTTGTCTCAAACTCATTTTTAGAACTTGAATTCAACATAATTACACACCTTAACTGATAATTGGAAATGAATTTATACTCACAAAGTATAACTTTTCCTCCATGTAATTTTATCTCTCAAAATCAAAGGAAAGCTGTCTTTTGTAGCCAGTATGGTGAAAGACAGTATGGCTCTAGGTTAAAAATCTTTGATCTACAATCACCAATTTTATAATCTTATTGTTGGCCTTCTTTTTAATGAAAAAGGAAACACAGACAAACATTGAGAATCATAGGGTTGTATCCATTGTCACAGGCCAACAATTTCTTTTACATTTTAATCTCATTGTCTGGGTATATCCAACTTCAAACAAAACCAAGATTGAGGAAACAGGGAAACAATGAACAAACAAACAAAAGTGTTCACTTTGTAGGAGCCGATAAAAACTCTGGAAATTATTACCTGGGATGTTTGCTGATCTTATGGGGAGACACAAAGGGATAAAGTGCTCATGCTGACACACTTCTTGAAGGAAATCAAATTTATACTGGCATAAAGTCTGAAAGAGAGACAAGCCGAATGACTATTATTTACACACCAAGAAATTTAATAAAACAAAGAATCTGCACTTGACTTTTGTACCTAAAAAGAAGATGCAGTTACTTTTGTGTGACCACCAGCTATTGTTAATTTAAGGAATTTTGACCCTCTGTAGTGGTAAATGCAGGCAGCCTTCCTATTTGGGGAGTTTGATCAAGGCTTCCTCAGGAAGTAATCTCATTTGTAACCTACCTTACTGAGACATGTTTTTGCTTCTTTTAGTTTATAACATACTTATTTTGAGAAAAATAGTGCCTCATCAAATGCACAGAGCTCTACCGCTACCCTCAGATCATAGAACAGATTGCTACAACCAATTCTTATGATTCAAGGAGGTAAGGAAGACAATCTACACTAATAAAAGAGAAAAATGGTAATTGGTGTACGACACTACCCTTTTCATTGGCTAATCAGGGCTATATGCAAATTAACTGCCAACTCAGATGACAG
>NW_006290306.1:6399247-6415267 GCF_000327345.1 Myotis davidii
GCGCAGGCCTGGGCAGGGGGCCGATCAGGTGATCGGAGGGTGATGGGGGTCTACGCCTCTGGCCAAGGCATCAGGCCTGGGCAAGGGGCAGAGCCAGCAACCGGAGGGGTCTGGGGGTCCCCTGCCCAGGCCTGATGCCTGGGCCAGAGGCATCAGGCCTGGGCTGGGGGCACAGAACCAGTTGGGGGGAAATGAGTGTCCCCTGCCCAGGCCTGGGCAAGGGGCCGATCCTGTGATTGGAGGGTGATGGGGGTCAATGCCTGAGGGCTCCCAGTATGTGAGAGGGGGCAGGCTGGGCTGAGGGATATTCCCCCCCCACCACACACACCCAGTGCACAAATTTCGTGCACCGGGCCCCTAGTAAAAAATGAAAGTGAATCTCTCTTCGTATGCCATTTGTTTCAGGATACATTATTAATTCTATCTCTTCCCTACTCTTGCAAACAGGCCTGTTCTTTCAATAATGTTTTGAATAGCACAGTGATAAATGGAGTCTAGACATAGTCTAAGACAACTGTAATACACGAGCTAAGAACAGCCACATAAATAGAAACAACCAGCACGTTCATAACTGTTCTGTTTTCACTCTCATGCAAGATAAGTAATACATTTTTAAGACTCAGCTTGTGTTCATTATATTTGCTAATATCAGCCAACAAAATAAAATATATTTCATTCACTTGAATATTACAGAATATTACAGAATTATATTTTGTGGTAATTTTAGTCAATCACTTAAAATACTGCAATTTACAAATGATTGTATTTGACTCAATCCTTCATACATCAAAGTGAAGAAGAGCATACTTAATTTATATGTTAATTATTCTTCATTGAGAAGTTTCTGTTTGGTCTTTGAAAAAATATATAATTTAGGTCTACTGGAATTGTATCTAAATGGACATTCTTCAAATTTCATGCATAATTGGAGAATTAATGAAGAATATTCTTTCAAAAATTATTTACAGAGAGGATTGGATGCTCAAAACCTCATGATACGTAATTAGGTAGCTCTCCTGATCAAAACTGCTAAGAAAAATAATATTCAGATTCCTAAGCATGACATGAAAGGCTATAAGATGAACATTTTTAATTTTGGTTGTTCTACATTGGTTATTATTTTACAACACCTAGGTAATTTCTTCTTCAGGACTTACCTTCTTCCCAAAGGAAGTTTAATGAGGAACTGCTAATTCACATGCCCTGTCTCTCCTGCTAAGAGGCAGGCATGTGACCGCAGGCTGACCACACACTTCCTTTTTGGAAAGCAGATATCAAGAAGAGTGTTATCATTTAAGCAGCAGCAGACTTTAGCTAAATGGTTCCTTCTTGGTGATTATTCTTGTGCTTTAGCTCTTTTCCAAGTCTAGCTCTTTACATTGATGCCATTTACTCCCAATAGAACTTCCAATAAATTTGCTTTTACTCAAATTGGAGTAAACTTTTTGCTTGCAACCCAACGAACCCTCACTGATAACAACTTTCATGACCTGGCCCAGCCTTATTTCTCTTCAGCATATGCCATACTAAACTCTGGTCCTCAGACTTGATAAATAAAAGTCACCTGAAAGTCCTAATATAATACAGACTTCAGTTCTGAGATTCTATTGCACTGGCCTAGGAACCTCACTTTGAGAACCACTCCTGTCTAGAGCACTGTTTCCTGCCTGTCTCCCAAAACGTACCTCCTTTTTAGGCAGGGTGGCCAACTGTCCATTTTGCCCAAGATTGAAGCATTTCCAGAGCTGGGGCTTTCAGTACTTAAAAAACACAGTCTTGAGCTAGAGTTATATAAGAACTACAGCTGGAAAGAACTATTTCTTCTCCACCCACAGGACATAGAAGTGAAATGTACACCCTTTCATTCCACTCTCCCTTGCTCCCCATTAAGGAAGGACTTGGGAGACTTTCTCAGCAGCTAGATGAACCATTTACAAGACTGCCTCTCACTGGTATAGATATTATTTTTTTGATGCAGAGAATGGATAAGTTGATGTTTTAGGCGTATATATACAGAGACCAATTTATTTATTTATACTGCCATAGCTGAGAAAGCAGTCACTCCTGCACTTGGTTCTTACCTTGAGTTCACCAGAGGAGAACATGCTGATGTAATTGTTGACCATCTTAAACACAAAGCCCCGGTCCATAAACGTAAAGCAACGCTAAAAATGATAAAATTTTAAATTAAAACATTTTTACTTTAAAGATCATTAAAGATTTTGAAAAGATAATGAAATTTATTGAAATAAAATAACATTTAACTAAATGTGTTGTGTCCTGAGTGTTCTAAAAACCTCTCAAGTATGTTTAAGCATTTGTCCACATATGGCAACTAGTTAAAATGTTAGCTATATCAGAAAGCTACAAACCCATATTAATCAATTTTATACAACATCACTTAGAGCTTTGCAATTAAATATTAGAGCCTTTTCCTTTTCTATAGAAAGTTTTAGCTTTTACTTGTGTTTATTTTTTCAAGAGTTACATTTTATTATTTTCCTTTAGCAATTCCATTCCTGTACTGGACAGCTCTGGAAAGGAACAGGGGTGGCAGAGATGGGTCATAAAAACCTTTTAAAATCTCACTAGTCTCCTTCAACAGAGGAGCCTTTCTTTCAGGTAAGGCAGCTTGAATTTGAGGAGCGAAGGAAAGAGTTCCTGAGATTCCTCTCAGGGAGCTGCTCACTGTCTTTCTTATTCTGTTGTCAGACTCTCTTAAGTGTAATGAGGGTGCAAACAGCAGGAAGTTTTGGGGAGACAGGCAAAAACAAACCAACCCATAAAAAGTATTCCAAGTAGGAAAGATAGATAAAAGTATTCATCAAACAGTGTTAGTTGTGACTACTCATAAAAAATGAAGATTTGAATCAATTAACATTGAGGATATCTCACGCCTGTTAGCATGGGGGCTTGAACGGAATTGCACCTCATCACTGTACCTTAAGAAACCTGGCGATGCTGTGGTTGGCCCTTTTTGTTTCTTCAAGGGCGTCTTTATATTTCCAAATCATGTGATCGGCTAGGACCATGACCAGATTGTCCAATTCATTTTGGTATGATTCAGGAAACCTTTGAGCCCGAGAAAGCTAAGAAAAGAATAGATCATTTCTTTATAATGTGGCATATGAAATGCTAAGCCTGAAAAAAAAATAAACTGGAAATTTGAATGCAATAATAAAATAGAAGCCCTTTTAATTTCAAGGTCATGATTTCCATAATTTTCATTTAATGTTTTCTTCTCCTTTGGCCAATAAAATTTTCATTTAAAAAGTAAATTATAACATATTTTAATTGCAAGCTATTAAAACATGTAACATTTTTCACATCTTTTTTTTCCATTACAGTTGACATACAACATTATTTTCAGGTGTACAGCATAGTGATTAGACATTTATATAACTTACTAGAGGTCTGGTGCACAAATTTGTGCATGGGTAGGGTCCCTTGGCCTGGTCGGTGATCGGGGCCCATTGGGGCCCTCTCACCCAGTTCTGATTGGGGCCAGCGGAGGTGAGGGGGGCAGGAATCGTGGGAGGTTGGCCAGCTGCGGGAGATTGGCTGTGGGAGTGCACTGACCACCAGGGGAAGCTTCTGCATTGAGCGTCTGTTCCCTGGTTTTCAGTGCGCATCATAGCGACCAGTCAACTGGTCATTCGGTTGTTTAGTTGTTAGATTGTTTAGGCTTCTATATATATATAAATGAGGTGATCCTTCTGATAAGTCTAGAACCCTGGCACCCACAATACATAGTTATTATATTATTGACTATATTATCTCTCACATCGTAATTCCCCTCCCTTCCCTTTCAGGAAGTACATACTATTAATGGTTTAATAAATATTGGTCTAGATTTTCTTAGACACATTTAGTGAAAAATCAAGTACTTAGATTTTTTTTAAACTAAAAATCCCCCAATTAGCAACTCTAAGAAATCAATGAATGACTAAGTAACTAAATGAGTACAAATATTGGCTTAAAATGTCCTTTATAAGCAGTGAGATACAGTTAGTCTTTTTAAAATTTTATTTCAGCTTTATTGAAGTATAAGTGACATATAAAATTGTGAGATATTTAAAGTGTAGATCATATTTTGATACATTTATATGTGAGGGTCAAAGAATTTCCCTCATCTAGTTAATTAACACATCTATCAATTCACATAGTTATCTTTTTTTTTTTTTGTTTGGTCATTTTTGTTTTTGATGAGAACATTTAAGTTATTCTCTTTTAGCAAATTTCATCATCTGCTATAATCACCATAGTTTATGTTAGGTCTTCAGATCTTACTCATAGATGAAAGTTTGTACCAGCCAGTCTTTACTTCATGGTCTCAGCATTTGCCACAGCGGGCACCAGTGGGACATCAGAGTCAAGAGATTTCTGCCACAAGATGCAAAATGGTGTGGCTAGGAGTATACATGTGTTACATGGAATGAAACTCCATGGGTCCCTAAAGACCAGCATTAGGTCCAGGAATCCACTCCTGCTGCCTGAACTCCTGCCCACAAGGGAGAAGTCCAGGCAGCTGAGACTTCCCATCTCAGGCTCTACTTCATGAATTTACATGGCCCCTTTTTCATGAGAAAGTCAAGATTCAATCATCTTTACAAGTCAACTTTATCATTAGACTCATATTTCACTATAGATAGAAACACAAAAATCGATGTTAGACTGCGCCTAAATTTCTAAGATTCTGAGTACCCAGCCTTGCATGCTGCAAGAAGGAAAACCATGGAGATTAAAGTGACACACAGTCATTTCTCCTACTTAAAAAGCAATGAACATATATTGCTATGGTTTACAAAGCAAATACCAATGGAACTACTGACAGCATGCTCATGAGCATAATTGTTGGGTAGCATTGTATTACCTATGATCTTACCTGAATTTTATTTGTGTCAATCAAGTGTTGTGCCATGGATTTCAGAATAATTGCAAAGAAGAACCAGGAATGCTGTTAGGAAAAGAAAAGGCAGTGAGAAATTTGTTCTATGGTAAAATAATGATAATTCTGTTCTTTACATCATGTAATATTATAGAAACTTTATCTTACAGTGTGTTCTTTGAACGTAAATCCATCAGAGCAATGATAAGTGTTAGGATGATCTATACCAAAGTCTTAATGGTAAAAGTAAATAGCAGACATTTCAGTTTCTCTGTCATCTCAAAGATGTTTAAAA
This sequence comes from Myotis davidii, assembly GCF_000327345.1. Lineage (NCBI taxonomy): Eukaryota > Metazoa > Chordata > Mammalia > Chiroptera > Vespertilionidae > Myotis > Myotis davidii. Next base: position 6,404,431 of record NW_006290306.1, read on the forward strand.
CAAGATGCCAGTTTACTTGGGATGACTAATTAAAGAATAGTCCTATGCAGTATTTATCTATGAGGTTCTATTTGTTTCACTTATCTAAACAAAAGTAAAATTTTCTATATTAAAATATACCCTAGCAGGCCCACCCCGAATATTTTAAGGGGCAGAGGCAAGATAAAAAATTGAAGCTACAAGTCTTAAAGTTCAAAGTTCATGCTAACAAAGTTTGATCATCCTACCTTAACAAACATAACTCCATGACAACGTGGAATGTTGTACCAGAATATGGGGCTCTCAGGGGAGAAGAACCCTGGCCTATAGCCTCTTGTCACCCAAGGTTCAGTCCTGCACCTAGAGGGATTTGGTTCATGTGTGACTGTCCAGCCTGCACATCCAAGTGTCCACAAACTAGTCTCTCTCTTCCACTGCACACTGCTCCCCACTTGGTTCTAGGGTTGTACTCAGGCAGGAAGATTTTCCCAGTGAAGGAGGGACTTAGGAATGAGGTCTAAGTAGGCCTGCGAGGAAGCCTGTAAGCCCATGAGGCGGGGGCTCTGGGGTTCCTCAAATATTAAGAAGGCATGGGAGGAGCTCCCAGTGAGCATTCCTCTTGGCTACTGTTATATCCTTGCCCATGGGGTGGGGCTCAGTCAGAAAAGACTAAAGCAAGCACTAGGATGAAGGCTTTTCTTTCCTAGGTCCAAGGGTAAAAGGGTGATACTCATCCCAGATAAAAAAGTCTATGTTGTATATGTACAGTTTAAATAATGCACCCCCCATCCTCTCTCTTTCCCCTCCCTTCCACTACAAACAATCCTGAATTTTATTGTAGTCATTCCCTTGCTTAACTTCATAATTTTGCTACCAATATCATACATTGAAGAAATAAATTTAGTTTTGCTTGCCACTAAATTTATGTAAATGAAATCATCCTGTAGGTATTCTCCTGTGATTGCCTTTTTCATTCAACAAATTCTGTTTTGAGGTTCATTTATGTTGCATCATGAAGCTGAGGGTCCTATCATGATAGATAATTAATTAAGCTGGGGGCTAAGTTCACTCTTTTACAATAATTTAGAGCTGTCTTTTCATAAACTTTTTACCATCCCTGCCTTATTGTTTCAACTTTTTAGTGTTAAAGAGTGGCTGTTTCTTGGCTTCCTCTCTGTTGTCAATATATTTATTAACATATCATTAATTCTTTTGTTGGTATATAATATGCCTAATAAACTCAACACACTTGATTTTTATTACACTTAGAAGAATGTTTGAGGTAACTCTTTGTAGACATTTATTCTGTCTTTAGGCTAAAGAACTTAACTGAGGTCCATTTTATTCTTAAGATGATCTTTTCTGTTGACATAGACCTCTCTTGCTTAATGCTTTTATATGCTACAGTTTCAATATGTGTATGCTAGAAACTATAAGAGAAATGATCTGCGAAAATCAGTGGATTCTATCACCTCTTGGGGGTGAGAGTGAACCTTATACTAATAATGAAAGAATCATCTTTCAATTCCTTACCTTCAAGACATGTTTAATTGTTGTTGAGTCATTTGATTTCAAAAGACCAGTCACATTTTTAGCCAGTTCCTCATGTATTGTTCTCTCTTTGCATGCCCTGGTCTTGAACACGAACTGAACAAAATCCAAAGAGTGAAATAAGTAAGATGCTTTAAAAAAACAGCACTTCAAAAATAATGTTCCATGAATAACTCATAACTCAAAACTATCTGCTCATACCAGATTTTGTCATGAAATAAATGAAGGCCCAATGAGAAGAGCAGTACACACCTGTTCCTATTTATGGCTTTGCACAGGTAGGGCCTGGCTCACCTAAACTCTCCTTGAAACTCTTTTTGTAGAAATCAAAGGAAGAGTGAGAGTGCAATTTAGCAGGTTCAAGGAAACATGGAGGGCTTTGACCCACCTACTTAGGACACATTTCCCCTTCTCCTTCCTTCCACTGGTAACAGGTGGCATGGTAGCATTTCTTCATCCTGAAAGGGTAGAGCACCCACTCAAATAGCCAAGTGGGGAAGCAGGTGCCTTCCAGAGGCCAGTAGGTGAGCTCCCCACATGCCCAGGGCCTACCACCTCATGCTTAGGCACAGGCATCAAAGAATCATGAACACTGGCCATCAGTAAGATAACACCTACTCACTTTTTTATTTCTCAAAAGATTGGTTTTTGCATGCACCACTGAGTGCATATAATGGTTTTAGTTTTCAGTTTTTCTTCATCTATCTTAAGGATAGTAACATCAATTTTTACATGTATATTTCAAATATAAAATGCTTATTACTGAATTACACTATTTTACTAATGAGTTTGGTTTGCCTGAAGGGAGGTCATTTTTTCAGAATATCCACAATTCAGACTTCATTATAATCAGGAGTGAAGGCAAGAAAGAAACTCAAAGCAGAGGCACATTCAAATTTGGATCTGTAATTATTTGTTTGAACTTCATTGTTCATCAACAGATAAGTGTCCTGATGGGGCCTGACTTCTCCAAGTTCATCCCAGAAGAGAAAGAAAAGCTAAGAGATACATGAAACTAGCTGAAGTCAAGAGTAATATGATTTTTCCCCTTGATCATGACTCATGTGAGGGTAATGTCATAACCACCTAATATCATGCACAGTCATTTAGGCCTAAGGGCATTATGACTAGTTCTGAAATATTCTTATTTTACAATTTTGGCTATCACATGTCAGTTCCATGAATTTCTGTAGCCCATGGCATTTCATTAGATTAACTTTAGACACACATTTTTGAAAAAGACATGGTGTATGTGTGTATTTTGGATACCATAGATGGTTGAGTTAGCAGCATTTAGCACCACTGAACTTGAAATGGTGTTTAGTTTGCTTCTGAATAAATATTAATTGCATTGAAATATCACATCTCTCAAGGACATCAAAGCATATGTAGGTAACAGATCATCAGTTGTCATTACACTCCTACTTGTGGGGCTTAATATCTATCTACATGTTAAATAATGTTTCCCACCAAAGGTAAAAAAAAAATCAGACTCCTTGGTCAAGGTCCGACTGTCAACCATGTACTACAACAGGAGTCCAATCACAGAATCATAGAGCTGGTTCATCTGGCCTATCCCATCTCACTTCACAGAGGAGAAAAGTGAGGTTCAGAGAAGCTGACTGCTCAAGTTAACTATTTAACCGAATTTGAACCCCGTCAGAGCAAGCTAAATAAGCAGCCTTCTATTACAAAATCAAATGATCTCATCAGGATATTTCAAACATCCTGGTTAGAAATAAAGACCACACCAGGATGCATTGCCAATATACTTCTCCAAGAGTGTCACAGATGGAGTCTCAGAGCTGATGTTAAGGTTCTCATAAGATCTAGACTTGACTGTCACAAAAATGTCACAACACCAGTGGGTTCTTAATGTAATTTTCAATGATTCCTTTGGAATAAGGTATATAATAACTGCATTGAAATGAAGAGGACTTTGTGTAATGTGGACTGGAGAATTTGTTTTGTCTCAATGCCTTTGAGGAGTGAATGGAAAATTGAGGTAAGCATTGAGAGAGTAAAAGTTCAGTAGATGGTTCTGTTGAATATAAATTAATCAGCACCATATAAAGCATGCAAAAACTCTATCTTTAAACAGAGAGCAAATTAAAAAGGCGTTTATAGGTGAATCTAAGAATCTGGCTTTCTGAAAATGAAATGTAGATCATATTGAGTAAAATTAGAGCAAAGGGAAATGATTGTGAAGTAACATGATTTTTTGGCATCTGGGCATACACTTAAAGTTAGGTATTTGGGAAACGATCTAACATTTCGGGCAGGTAGAAAATATATTAATATAAAACTGTAATAAAAACATTTCTCACTGATGGTATTTCAGAGGGGTTCACTCCAGAATGACATTTCTAATTATTTCCTTTAACAACAGGTATTTTTTTTTTAAAGAAAAACACAACCGCCCCCCGCCCAAGTTTCTAGCATAAAAAAACCCTTAAATTCTTTTCTAGTCGCCTTTCTAGACATCTAAAATATATGGGTATATGACTATCAATATGTATTAGTGCAATACATTATTTTAATTAAAATGGTCTATGTCTCAAAAAGATTTCACCTATGCATAGAGAAGATAGAAATTTAGGTCCTCTATGCATCATAAAGTGAACTAAGCTATCTTTGGTTGGGTTATTTTTTTTCATTCAAAAAGATGACATTCAGACAGGATTTATAATGTGCAAACATCATCGCAAGTTCACGGGCATTAATTCACAGGCCAACTGGAAATGAGAATATAAACTTGAAGGACACTGGAAGAAGCAGTGCACAGTTGATGGAATGGGCTAGTGGTTCATGCTGGAGGATAAAGGACTTAACATACCAGAAGCAGGTACAAATATACAGTAACTGGGAAAATGAAAAAATGCCTGAGAAAACAATAAGAAAAGCTAAGAAAACATTATAGAAGAAACATAGAGCATTCAACAAACCAACAGGAAAAAAATCTTCCTTAAATTTACACAGAAATTTCATTTCTTATAATGTTGACGTCCAAAGGACAATATTTTTCTTCTCTAGCTCAAACTTTTTGGCTGTTTTCCACCATATAAATATTCATTTGTACATGTACATGTTATTTATTCACTTATACATTCAAACAATACATCTAGCCCATCAATGCAAAGAGAAGAAATTCTAAGTAGCTAAGAGGAATGCTTGGTATTACTATGGTAGACACCATCCAGCTAAAGAGAAAAACTTCCCACTTATGTAGACAGGAAATGAGACAAGCCACACAGCACAAGGACATAGGACCAATGTCCAAGTGGTGATTTCATACCTTAATGTATGACTGGACAGCGTAGTCCAATTGTTCCTCGTGGCATTTGGCGACGATGTCAGTCAGAACCCTGGAAAAATAGAGATGTTCAGTGGCCTTTCTGGAGAAGGCAGAAAAATTCCACTGGGTTTGTCACAGGAGTGCTTGAAAATGGTACTTACTAGTTAATGAATAAATGAATGAACCAATTTCAGACTCTCCTTCATCCCTTGTACCCCTTCAATATTGAGTATTTAATATCTATAGTACCTGTTAGCCATTTCCAAGCTTGAAATCTCTAAAAACTAGATGTAAGTAATGTCTTATGGCTGTCGTATCACAGTGAAGATTTCTTTTTTGCCTGAGCTGAATGTGCTATTATGGTGTCTGTGTTTGCTGGCACCGTCTTCTTGGGAAAAGGATCATTTTCAGTGCCCGATTAAAACTTAAGATCTTTAACCTTGAATGATCATATTCATTTTTAAAGGGCTTCACTTCCAACCTAGAGGCACTATATGTCAATGCTTTTGGAAAAAGTAATTAGGTTAAGATGTATAGTCTTTTTTCCCCTACCCTTAGCTGGGACAGGGTTTCTATAGCAGTGGTGGTAAGGGTTGGTATTTTCACATGAACACTTCCAGTTACTCCATATGGAGCTGTTGTGTTTAAGAATATCTCAGAATTTCAACAGATCTATCAGCTAAAATACTTAGGGATCTTGTCAACACAGACCCATATACTCATGCTATAACAGCACCCATTGAAGATAGAGCTGGGGACTTTTAATCTGTGTCTAGAACTGGCTGGTCATGGAACTGTTAGAGCTGCCTTCACTTTCCAGAGCTTCATGGCTCCACTTTAGTAAAAACAAGGCCAAAGAGTCTGGCAGGCGTTGCTCAGAGGTTGAGCATCAACCTGTGAACCAGTAGGTCATGGGTAGATTCCTGTGCAGGGCACATGCCTGGGTTGCAGGTTCCATCCCCAGTGTGGGATAAGCAGGAGGCAGCTGATCAATGATTCTCTCTCATCATTGATGTTTCTTTCTCTCCCTCTCCCTTCCTTTCTGAAATCAATAAAAAATATATTAAAAAACCCCCAAACAAACAGCCAAGGCCAAAGACCCTCCTTCTGAAAAAGGCTAATCATATGCCTGTGAGTTCAGAAGGTACTGCAAACATGTCAATGCCAAGAGTAATTTTATTTCTGGAATGCTGTGACTAATTGAAAAACAACATTAGGAATAGATGATTCAATAATTCAAAACATGATCTCTATGAAGAGGAAATTGTGATTACCAAAGTCACCAGACAGATTAGTAATGTTGGCAGAATGTGTAGCATAGATAAACATAAAGTGAGAAGAGTTGAAAAATAGAATATTTTTAAAAAAGAGCTGTTGGGAATGTAAAATGGTACAGCCACTGTGGAAAACAACTCAACATTTTCTTGAGAACTCTCGTACAACCCAGCAATTACACTGGTCATTTTTTTTAGTGATATGAGAATTTATATTTACCCCAAATCTACCCCAAACTGGAAACAACCTGGTGAATTGTTAAACATATTGTGGTATGGAATACTGCTCAGAAATAAAAAAAAGAAAGGAACTATGGATAGATGAAACAACCTGGATGAGTCTCCAGAGGATTAATCTGAGTGAAGAAAAAACAACAACAATCCCAAAGGGTAGCTATAGAGATAGATATGTCATAGATATGTGTATAGATACATAGATGAAGTTATATATATATATGTATATATATATATATATTTCTTTATTTCTTAAAATGACAAAATTTTGGAGGTGGAGAACAGTTGAGTAGTTACCTGGGATGAGGAGTGTGGGTGGGGATGAGAGGGAAACAGTTGTGGAGAGGGAGTGCTCTGTATTCTGAGTCTATCAATGTCAATATCCTGGTAGTTGCTACTGTACTGCAGTTTTACAAGATGCTGCCTTTGGGGTAAATTGGGTAAAAGGAATATGGGATCTCTCTGCATTATTTCCTACAACTGCATGTGAATCTATAATTACCTCAAATTAAAGAGTTTAATTAAATATCACAAAGGAAAGCTGAAAAAGACATAATATTTTACTCAAATTATAACAACAGATGATTAGAAATCAAGAGTAAGAAATACTTAAATTAGAGATATGTGTTCAAATGAAAGGCAAGCATACACAATTAGGTGACCATTCAGTTATAATCAAATTTCTGTGTAACCACAGATTAAAAAAATCTCTTCTCCTGAGGCTGTGTTATGGATACCTGGTCACAGTTGTACTTATTTCATCTTCCTCATTCTGGACCAAAACCTTGAAGAGCTGGTTCAAGATTATAGGCAGAAAACTCATGATCGCATGAATCTTTTCCACATTCAATAAGTTCTGTAGTAAACCAACAGGAAACAAAAGGGCACTGATTAAATGAAAGCCTATTCTGCTGATGGTTTTCAGAACTTGCTCTTCACTGCATTTAGCATGGTGTGCAGGCATGGGGGCAATGTGGCAATGCGATTTTAAAAACGAATTTAAAATCAATTGGCTTTAATTTTCAATCATTCTTATTTTGAAACACCTACTATGCTTGTTTATTAATCCACGGACAGAATTGTGAAATGAAATAATTGACTCTCTTCATTGATAAGGCATTTAAAAATCTTCAATGATAATTAGCTCTTACTTTGTGAGTCAATGAAAATTACAAAGGTCCCTTTGACCCATTTCTCCCCCATAGACCACTGAAATGATTTGCATGTCACATTACCTTACAAGAGCGGACAAAATTTGAGGTAGGTGACTGAGAAATATCTTTCTCCCTTTTTTGGCATTCTCGGAAAAATGCGTTCACATATGGATCCTGAAACAGCAAAAATAAAAGTGTTTATTTCTGAGGACATGTAAACTGTGTAACAATCACGGTGATGGGAGGCAGCCTTTCTGTAGGATCGATGCCTCCATGTGCAAGTGCTTTATGAAAGCGTCAATGACAGCTTTCATTTCCGCTTCTCATGGAGGGCTAGAGTTGAAATAAACTACGAAGCCAACTCTCTTCCCTATTTCATGCTCATAGATTTGTTTTCCTTCTCGGCTACATGATAATGGCTGGAGAATTACTTTCCTTGGTTTTCTACATTTTTTGTTTTGTTTTTTAAATTGCCTTCTTTCATATTCTTGCTCCTGTTTCTTCCACAGACTGCTATCAATTTTTCTTACATATTCCATAACACATATGAGGAATGCATAGGGATCTTTTCAGACTTAACTGCCAGAGCTAATAAAAAACTAGGAAGTTCACACTAACATCATGATATAGCATGACTCTTACCCTTTGTGTTCTTCCAAATTTATAGGTTGTTATCCTAACTCTCAGTACCACAGGCTATGACTGTGTTTGGAGGTAATTAAGTTAAAGTGAGACAGTTAGAGTGGCCCTAGTCTGATATAACCGATGTCCTTATAAAAGCATAAATTTGGACACCAGACATGTGCACACACAGAGGAACAACCACGTGGGGACACAGCCAGAAGGCCAAGGAGAGAGGCCTCAGAAGGAACCAACTCTGCCGATGCCTTCATCTCGGACTTCCAACTTCCAGAACTGTGAGAAATAAATGTCTGTTGTTGAAGCCACCCCATCTGTGGTATTTTGTTATGCCAGCCCCTGCATATTGATACACCCTTTAATGGTATTTACTAAAGAGAGTGGCATTTTGGAAATTCTCTAAATTCTGTGCTGAGGGGTCAGATACACTCTCTTGGTCTATTTGTCAATTCCAGAAGGCCATCTGTGGTTTGGGAAAGACCATTACATTTGGCCTGAGGCACCTGAGATTACTGAGAGAAGTTTTGATACGATCTATGTGTGGTCCTAATTTATTTCTTTTTTCTTAGCAACTACGTATGTACTAAATTTAAAGTGGCATGAAACAAAAATCAAAAAGCAGATATACAGAGACTTTAAGGAAAGAGAAAAACGTGTTCTAGGTACTTGTGATCATTTGCTTTGCAGTTTATAATTGGTGCCAGGAATATGCTCACATTGGGGTAAAATATGCCTCACAAGGGGAGGGGTGCATTGTGGTAATGTGACAATGATCATAATTATATTTGTATCACATTTTGCAGTTCATGAAATACTTTCACATGTAATTTCTCACTTTAATCATCACCACACCCTTGGGTAGAGAGACTTAATTGTTATCCTTTTCCTGATGAGGAAACAGGGAATGCTGGGTGAAGTGACTTGCCCAGGGTCACTGAGCCAGAAGTTGGTCAAGGCAGTTATCAGAGGCAGTTCTGCTGACCTCAGGGCCTTTCCATTAGGAAAGCTTTGGTTGGGCATTGGGAGTTAGAGTTAGTCTTCAGGTAAAGGTCCAAAGTCTTTATTTTTAACATTTCACATTTTTAACACTTGGGTGTTGTCAGTGGAAGCAAACCATCTTCCAAGGAAGGTGTCATCCTGACAAATACACTCTGGTACTTTGGTGCCTGGACTTCTATGGATTAGGACGTTCTATTTCCCCTGGGAGAGGCATATAATTATGCATTCTTCCTTTTCTTTTTTCTTTTTAAATTTAATTTTATTGATTTTTTACAGAGAGGAAGAGAGAGGGATAGAGAGTTAGAAACATTGTTGAGAGAGAAACATTGATCAGCTGCCTCCTGCAACCCCCTACTGGGGATGTTCCCTCAACCAAGGTACATGCCCTTGACTGGAATCAAACCTGGGACCCTTCAGTCCGCAGGCTGAAGCTCCATCCACTGAGCTAGACCGGTAGGGCACATTCTTCCTTTTCAATCACCAGCTCTTCTGCCACCCTGTGAAATGGTGAGTCTCCTGTTGGACAAGATACTGACATTTCAGACACCATGCTCACCTGAGTATTCACTGTTGAGACAACAAATGTAGAGACTTTGAAAAGTGGTTTCCCACCATCAACCCACTTCACGTCACTCCCGCCCTGCTACAAAAAAGAGTTTGTTACTGTTACTGTGGCAATCTGAGAGAAAGCAGATAAATAGGTTATTTAGTGTATGTTCATTTGCCATCCTGATCCATAATCTATATATAGAGAAAATAAAAGATGCAAATACACCTGGCAATATTGGTGAATGAGACCAGTGTGGTATCAAGGGATCATTGCTAATAGATCATTTCTGTTGGTCATAAAGTAAACAAGATCTTTGAAATATCGTAGGTGCACTTGATTCATAATTATAATGGATGTATAACTACATGGTTGGGTTCATTTAAATAGCAGAAAGAAGATAACCTCATGCCATTTAGCTCATGTATTTCTTTCTCTTAAATTATACATCATTCAGTACCTTTCCACTTGCAGAATCTTGAAAGCGTAAATAATTAGGAGGCAGGCTTGTAGCTATTGGGATATTGTACTCTTGAGAAGCTATCTGATTATGTTTCATCAGAGGAAGCCACGCATATCCAACTGTGCAGGGGAACAACAAAGAGTAAACTTTTGAGTACAAACCTCCATGGGGAAAGGGAACAATACAGTTATTTATTATGATTATAAAACTTCCCTAAAAATGGAATAAATCAGAGCTTTTAAAATACTCTCCAATTCAAGTCCAACAAATGAGATGAAAAGCTATCTCAGATTGCTTCCTGTCAGTACCTGATGTTTCCAGAGCCTCCTTCTTTTTGGCATTTGCTTTTGCATTTATGTCACAAGTGACATGATAAAAAGTAAAGAGAATATGGGGTTTCTCATGGAGTTGTGTTGGCAGCTCAATTTTCACCTGCAATGAAAGAGATAATAGTTGGACCAAGATTAAAATAATTTTCCCAGGGTCAGAGCAAGACAAAATTCTTTAAAGAATTCTTTCACTGAAATCTAGGTCTATGTTTAATTGTTAGTGTCCGAAGTACTGATTTAACTCTCACTCAATACCCATCCTGCTGGCAGTAATGTGTTAAGATGTTGATATTTTCACTTCTTTATTGTGGTCGATTGTGATAATTTAGAATACCTAGTATGTCTCATTAGATAATTTATGCTGTTATAGTAT
>NW_006290306.1:6416520-6420940 GCF_000327345.1 Myotis davidii
AGAACCCCAGCAATCTACCAACTTATTTATTAGTCTGTCTATCTATCTATCTATCTATCTATCTATCTATCTATCTATCATCTATCTATCTTCTATCTATCTCTCTAACTTATTTCCACATTATTCAGGAAAAATTTAATACTCTGCTTATCAAAGTGTTATCCCTGGGACTAACAAACTAACAGTGGCATCAGTGTCACCTGGAAACTTGTTAGAAGTGCAAATTCTCAGGCCCCATTCCAGACATATGGAATCCAAAAATCTGGGGAGGCTTCCAGTCATCTGCATTTTAACAAATCTTCCAGGTGACTCTGACGCTTGAGAAAGTTTCCGAAGTCCTGAATGGTAATGGTTTGCAAGCTTAAATATTCTTTACATACCAGCATGCTAACCTGGTTTTAAAAAAGCCAATATACAATTCAAATTTGTTTGTTCTTTTCATTATGACATAGAATTGATTGGTAAAAGCTATCTAACACAATCTTTATTATATTGACCAAAGAAATAAGAGAAAAACATCACATTTTTAAAAGACAATTCTGGCCTGAACTAATGGAATTTGCAACATACTTTTGGAGCAACTGTCAATTAACGTAATTTCTAAATCTTGGTTAAGTAACACAGCTGCCTAGGCAGGTCTTCAGTCTGCGATGCGGGGTAGACTGAGTGTTTATATTGTGTGTTATCTGGCCTGCTCACCCATCGTTTCAGGAGCTGCTGGGGGTAGTGGAGGCCTTGCCCTTACCTCGTCTGAGAAATCCGGATTCTGGGAATGGTGCAGAACTGCTGTGTAGGCGGCTGTGGTGAAGAGGGGCCCTCCAGGTTTTCCATAAATACACTGTTTAAAAAGTTATGAGTTGAATAATTATGAACATCTGAAATTGACCCTGAGCACAATAAAGGCCGCAACTCTTCAGTTACGAATCCTGGGACCAAGATAAATTTTGTGAGAACTTGCTGGCCTAGGTGACATCTAAGTGACCTTGAACTCCTTTGACCTGCTGCCCTGAATTTATTATACAATGGGTTGCTGCTAAAGAAAAATGTGAAGGCTTTAATTCATTGTAGGTATTACATTGACACTGAACACCCAAGTCAGCCCATTACCTAACTTTGAGGACTAGGATATGAGATCGCATCTGTCCCATTCTGATTCCTATGGGAGTATCCAGCGCAGGCCTGGAGTTTGAGGCTGACCATAGGAGTGGTTGGACCCTAGGCCCTGACATGCCAGCCCCCAACCAAGAATGAGCAGGAAGGACAGAGCTGGCTCCTGGCTCCGCCATATGAAACGACCATTTGATCCCAGCCCCTAATCAGGCCAGGGGAGGTGACAGGGCACTTCCTACTCATGCAGCTTAAAGGCTCCCTTTGCTCAAGGCTCAGGATGCTGTGTGAGGCTTTAGAATGCAGTGAAACAGGGGCCCCGCCCCTGTTACTACCCTTCTTTCCTAGACTTTTCCGCATGAATGCTGCTCTAACAGCCTGGCCTGTCTGCCATCTGGTCACTGCCTTTGTTTGCTTGGCTACTCCATTTCACGTCCTTTTTTCTCTCCTGCTGCTAATGTGTTGTGGAACTTGGAACCTGTGGATGTGGAGAGCAGCTCGAGACTATTTTAAAGAAGTCTCTCTGTAGCATGACTCATTCAATCCCTCAAACTGCTTATTCTTCTGACCTTAGCAGAGAACTCAATTGGTACCTAACAGGAGATCTCAGAGGACTGTGGGGTTCATTAGCAACTGGTTTTGTCTTGTCTCTGACTCACTGCAACTGGGAAGATGTGGCCGATGTGGCCACCGGCCAACTAGAAACTATTTTCCTGCCTATAGGTTATTTTATGTTTGAAGCCCCTAAAATAAAAACAGTTGATATCAAATATGAACTCTGAAAAATGCCACCCAGTGGCAGCTTTATAGGTTAAAACAGCACAATTCATACAAACCTCATAGTTTTACTGTTCTTATAAAACCACGTGACCAACAAGTGGGACCACTGAAGTCCTAGAGCCATTTCCCAGCTCCTCTGGCCTCACGCACCTTCCATAAATGTGAGCATCCCATGGGCCCAGTGCATTAGCTAGTAGGTCAGTTTGCAGCAACCCCTCTGCACAGGCCACACGCAGGCCAGCTGGGAGGTGGCATTTAAATCAAGCATGCCAAATCCAGAGGCAGGCTACTCTCTGAAAATTGCAGTCTTCCAGGGGGAACCTTTGCATTTATTTCACTAGAATGGTTTTCCTTTTTCTCCATTATGAAAAGCTAAGCAGAGCCACAGCCTGGCACTTCTCATAGCTCTAGTTAATGATGGCTATTCAATCAGGTACATTTAGGACAAATGTGTTGCATTGCTCCTCTTTCAACCACACTCGAATAAAAAGCCCCCAGGTGGCAGAGAGAACCGTGTGCCTGCCCACCCTTTAATGTTGCGTCCCCCGTGGACTTGGCCTACCTTCACGGGCTTGGCACCTTCTTCATCTGAATTTTTGAATTCAATGCACACAGTTATATTTCGTGCCTGAAATTACAGCGAGAGAAACGGAAATTATAATGGCCTATAACATAACACCAAAAAACAATCCAAGTGCCTAAAATAAGTAGCTTCGAATTAAATCCAAAACGTGTACAGTACTCAATAATTTCTTGTGACATCCAGAGTGCTCAGAAATAGCAGAAGGATTTGGAGAGATTATTTAAAAGAGAAGAAAAAACTCATGTCCAAAAGGGACAGGCATGCTATGTGCAGAGTATTTTAAGAAACTGAAAAAAGTCTAGAACAACATTATTTCGGGCTAATTTAGAAAGGTTATTAATGTGTCACACAACTGTGTATTCTTAAGCACTTTTAACGGGAAACTCATCACTGCCCATTATTAAGCATTTTCTTCAAATCATTTTCTTTTCCAAAGTGATGAACTATGGTAATTTGTATTTGAACTTTCAGGAGACCATCTTAATGTGGTCTAAACAGAGTGAAGACAGAGGATGATACTTCAGAAACATACCCTACCTTGTTGAAACATTTCTGGCTGTCATACTTGAGGTGCTTGGGATAAATATACATTTGATTTTTGTATACTCTATAAGGGCGGCAATACTTTGTTGAGTCGTAAACAAACTCTTCCACCTCCACTGTGGGTTCTGGTTGAGCCATCACATTGAAAGGCTTGACAGGGATAAAGGACGATGTTACACAGTCTTTAAAAATCAGAAAATAAGAGTTTGTCATTTAATATGATTTTTTAAGTGAATAACACTTAACATATTTTAAAATCAATCTACTCAAAATAGAAACTCCATTCTTTTATGACAAAATGTTAAATTATGCTAGCATGAAAAATTTGTAGGAATTAAGCATGCTAGACAATCAAACTATATATCTAATACAATTGATGTAAAAACTGGTAAATCTGTCAGATAGGTTTATAATTATTTTTGTATTGAACTTGTTATAAAAAGTGAAATTTGGCTACTGGTCTTTTGAGCACACTCACCAGGTATTAGGGATTCACCCATTGCCCTATAGTGGGTGTCTATTACTAATAGTATCAAGTGGATTAATAGTATTTTTCCCCCTACAGGGTGATTTCACAACATAGACCTGACCTGAAACCCCTCTGCAATATTAGCTATAATTTATTGTATTTTTCTCTTCAGTTTTTATAATCTTTTAAAAATCTAACCTTGTAAGTACAGTCTAAAAAGAAGACCATGAGGAATTTATAAATCAAAATTTCTCTGATAAATAGTTTGGAGGCTGAAGTTGTGGTATTGAAAAATAGCAAGGCCTTCTACCTTCCTTTATCCCATCTGGAATCTTCCTGTGTTCAAAAAAGCACAATTATTAGCTAAATATGCTGGGGAATCAAATTACAGGTCTTTTTTAAAAAATAAATTATAAAATTTCTACTACTAGTAGTTTCTCTACTGTCCCACAGTCTTGACAAAGAGAATATTTTAGCTCTCTCTTTTGTTACTTTTCTTTCCCATAGGTAATAAAAGCCGCATCCCTCACATCAAAGAGAGGAAATGACTTAGTTTGTCCTCTTCTTTTTCATACCAATCAATATAAAAGTGATTTGGAACATGGCTTAAGTTAGAATTCTCATTTTATTTCATAATAAGATGTTTTGTGGAAAAATTATAAAAATAAAAAACTTCACAATGCTAATGGTGCTTCAGCCATCCTGTGGCACCCATCCCACCCTGCTTGTAGTTAATTTTAGGGTGTCTGGATTCATTCTTTGCATCACTGAGAAAGTCACTAACAGGCATAATCAGAAATAACTAAATAAAATAAGCTGATCTCACCACTTAAGAAATAAATTTTGAAACTCTTATTTATAAGTTCTTTTCCTTCCTTCCTTCCTTCCTTCCTTCCTTCCTTCCTTCCTTCCTTCCTTCCTTCCTTCTTCTTCCCTTC
>NW_006290306.1:6421283-6427007 GCF_000327345.1 Myotis davidii
CTCTAATCACCGTGTGACCGCTCGGGGGGCTCTGCATGGTGCTCAGAGTAACTGACAGCGCAGGGCAGCAGAACCAGCCCTGTATTTTGAGTCTGAGGCACTAGATAGAATGAATATAGATTCTCCCATTATGGGTTATTAGTTTACCATTCTATCTGAATCTGACTTTCTGCATTTGCAACCCTTTAGGGGTTTGAGGATTAAATTATATAATTTAATACCTTGCTCTGTGCATGATGCACACCAGATAAGTATTAAGTTACCCTGAATATAGTTACTGTCCTACTATACTTATCTTCTTCTCTAAAAAAAATATTCTATTGATTTTTTTTACAGAGAGGAAGGGAGAGGGATAGAGAGCTAGAAACATCGATGTGAAAGGAACATCGATTCAGCTGCCTCCTGCACACTCCCCACTGGGGATATGCCCACAACCAAGGTACGTGCCCTTGACCAGAATCGAACCTGGGACCCTTCAGTCCGCAGGCCGATGCTCTATTCACTGAGCCAAACTGGTTAGGGCTATACTTATCTTCTTAATAAAGAAATAAGAAGCCTTAATTTTCTGTAAGGTAATACATTCCATTTATCTCAAACTTTGAGAAAAAACCCTCACCAAACAATTCTTTGTAACCAACCAACTAACCAACTAACCAAAATAACACTAACTATTAAAAACTCTACAAGCAAACTAGGACATCATCATCATACTTGGATGCTCCAAAGGAATGTTGTCAACAGCAATATCCAGGCTTCCAGGAATGGTCTGCATTTTGCTTATTCTGTCAGCCCTGCGAAAGCATATAAACACACACACACACACACACACACGCACACACACACACACACACACTGAATTATTCTAGTTGTCAAGAAAAAAACAGTCAACAGCAATTCTGAGCTTTGATTAAGGGTAAACAATAGGACCCCATCCAATCTTGTGAATGACTTTCTGTAGCTGGTTTGATTTTGAAAACTAAATTTTATGTGATATTGCCATTGCAAATAAAAACCAGGGAGGGGTCAAGTTACAGATATCCTAAATTGTTTTAAATTTATTTGCACCTACTTCTGATAACATTTACATAAATGGCTAAACAAATATAATAGTAAATATAGTTTTCTGTACCAAAAAGTACTAGTATTTGAACTGGTTTCAGTAATCCATTTTCATAAGGAATCTTAAGAAGACTTGAGAGCAGCCCTGGCCTTTGTTACAAGTGCTAAGCAGAGGAGTCTGCCTTTCTCCTCTTCACCAACAGTCAAGAAGGACAAAGGGCCTTTCCCTGATCTTGGTTCTTCTGCCTTCTCCCACCCTGTAAATGCATGCAGACACTCCCTTCCTGCCTATCCCTGCTCTCCATTCACTCTGAGTCTTGGTTCCTGACTCGTGAGCCCTTGCATTTCTTTCCCTCTCTCTCTGCTAAAACCTTCTAGCCCAACCTCCTTTAAAGTAAAGTGAAAACCACAGTAGCCTGAGAACAGCTTCAAGTGCTCTCTCCCTTTCAGGATAGACTTTGGTAGGTGGAATAATTACAGCGGTAGGTCAGAGCCAGCTCTTCCCAGCTTGTGAGGGCTGACTGTTAAATTTTCAGTTATTTTGCCTGCCAATTGTTAAACACAACCATTTTTAAAAATGAAATTATGTAAACTTACCATTAAACAAATTGTATTAAAGTCCAAAGTTATAAGTAAATTCAAAATTCATCATTTACTAATTATTTTACTACAAGATAGACGATCCAGAATCTTGATGTTATTTACGTGTATTGTATGGTGGAAATGTTATATAATGGTGTGCACATTTCCTCCCAATTCTGTATTTGGTGAAGCCCCATGGGTAGCTTGAAATTAGCAATGGCAGTATTGTTTATGCGTAAATTACAAATCAATGGTGGCAATGATGTTGATTTATGTTAATTTCAAGAGTATAGCCCAAGTCCTACCTTCTATAATCTGACACTAGTTTAAGTAGGTCCTCGGTTGAAATCTTGCTACTTTCTTGTCTATATAATGGTGAAAATCTTGAGTCTCTGTCCACATTTCCCTGGTTGTCCTTAAATACTGATCTGAAAAAAAAGAATATTTATTTAGATTGGTATTTGGATACTATTTACAGAGTTGTGTTTTTAGGTGATTAAAATAATTTAATTTCCCATTTATAATGGAAAAACTTCCATTATACAAAAAATTAGCCCTGACCGGTTTGGCTCAGTGGATAGAGCGTCGGCCTGCGGACTGAGGGGTCCCAGGTTCGATTCCAGTCAAGGGCATGTACCTTGGTTGAAGGCACATCCCCAGTGGGAGGCGTGCAGGAGGCAGCTGATCGATGTTCCTCTCTCATCGATGTTTCTAACTTTCTATCCCTCTCCCTTCCTCTCTGTAATAAATCAATAAAATATATTTTAAAAAAATTTAGAGAATAAAAATACAAGAAAACTTCTCAGACAAAAGTTTCGTTTAGACACTACATTTATATTTAACTTTTTATTTTTCAACTCAGTATCTAAAGTGACAGCACCCATATTACAACTACATTTATTTATGATTTAGTAACATATCAAATCTAAGGAAGGTGAAAGGAAAGGAACATGTTATTCCTTCTTCATTATTTCCTGAGCAAGCCAGGGTCACGTACCATTAGTTTTACAAGTATAAAAAAAAGGGATAAGAACATGACCATGGGTACAAGGGCCAGACACTTGAAACATTTTCATGGAGATAAATGTGCCCAAGTCTTACATTTTAGGACAGAGACAGACATAAAATAGAGAACATCTGAGTCAGAATTTTGTACTAACTAATGATACTACCATGACTCGAAGTCATTTATTTCCTTTCTTGATCCATTTCACTAGAACTACATAGATTTTAGTTAAAATATATAAATTGTTTTTGTCCAAACAATATAGTAATGTCAGGCAACACTTGTTGACAAATGAGTATACACAACACAGCTTACTTCAGTTTTTTTTCCTCATCATTCATCATACTCTGCCTACCAAAGAAAATTAGATGCATGTATAATTGATTTCTCTCTAATGTTGAAGAAATGCTAAATTTTTATTCCTCCTAGCTTAAAGATCTTGACTAGATGATTTTATTACTCTTTAAATTAGCCCAAGATTTCAGTGTTCAGGCTGAAATGGTCATTTAAATGGATATCTGATCATAGACTAGCTTTAATGTCTAGTAATACAGAAAATGTGCCAGAAATTTATCAGAATAATATTTTAGATTCCTTCCATCTTTTCCCAATTTTTCTCTGTTAAGTACTAAGTGAGGGGGGGTAAGCTCTCCTATCAGATAACACTAATGAAGCAGAATGAAAATATTTAACTAGACAATTATTTTTTATTAAATATAATATAGGGCTTTAATTCAGGTGTGTGGCATGTTGAAACAAATATGGTATATTTCCCAACATGGGAGAAGACTAACTGAGTTTAGACAGGAATTTTTTTTTTTAATTAACCAGCCTCTGCAAATATATTGATAGACATGGGTTGTGTAACTCGTTTTTGCTATTATCCACAGTTCTGCCCTAGAAATAGCTCACTTACATTGGAAACATTATAAAGAGAATGAGGAGCACAGCACCAGGAAGTCCTGCATTGTACCAAACACCCTGTTCTTGCTTGATAAATATTCTAACTGGCAACAGAACACAGACTGTCTCATTTACACAGATGGCTTCAGGGTGGCTGGAACACTGTGCCTACTAGTTCCAGTTGCCGCAGTTGAGCAACGATCAGTATATGTGAGCGTCTCAGAATCGTGGCATTTGGGGTATGATGGAAGGAAATGCAATGTTTAGCCAAAAGAAAAAGAAGCTTAGGTGTCCCTTAGAGCTTCATTCATAGGTAGCACGAATGCTACAATGTACAGAAAGAATTGGGCGTATTTTTTGTGGCTATGGAAAACAAAATAGAGAAGTGATTGTCAAACAGTTTAAACATTTTTTAAATGACTTATCTAATCATCAGAGCTACAGAAAGACAGAAAGAACCACAGTGGGAGGCACTTGACTTTTTGTCACTGGAAGGATTCAAACAGAGGTTGAATAATCAATTGTCGGGGATATTATTACATTGTGTACCTTCTCTAAGTTATAAATATAAGAACAATATTTTACGGTAGTCTCATTTAATTTTAAAGAATATTCAGTGTTGTGCACTGGCCCATTTAGAACATTGCATGAAACAGTAAAGAAATAAAAAACAGTCTTGGCAAGGATTTAGGGCACATATTATTCTAGGATGATATGCGCAGAGAGAGTTCCATTTAACAACATGATTTTCTCCTGAATCAATGAGTGTAAAACACCCTACCTACTGGAGGTTAAATGTTTTTTGGGTGTTTTTTTTTTTTTTTTTGCTGTAAAATGGCACCACAACTGGTGTCAACGATAAGAACATGAATTTCAGATAAAACGTTCATAGCAATGAGCATCTGTGTCTAGTAGTAGGTCAGATGATTAGATCTGGGTAAAAATATGGTCATATGTTACACTATCACTTCTATGTGATAGTTGATTAGTGACAGTTGATTTTAAGGGCCAAAGTGTTTTAGGATACACTCAAAGCTGTAATGTAAAACAAATGTCAATCTAGAAATATAATAGAAAAGAGAAGTAGCCAGAGAATTAGCAGTATCAGTAGGGTATTGAAATATGTCAGGAATTAGCTTATGTCAAAATCACATGAATAACAATGAGCATTCAATGTTTATTGGAAGCAGTTTCCATATAATAAAGTTAAAATCTTCTTTAATTGTACCTGATACTTATTTTTGTGGTTAGATAATACAAGTAGTATAACATAAAACCTTTAGAAATGTATACTAACCATTTTTCTCAGTTGCTAGTAATGTCTATGGAAGTCTAAAACATATATTTATATACAGAAATTGGTGGTGTATACTGTTCCCTAACCTACAACCAAACCACTCATCAGGCATTCATGTAGCAGGAGCTTGTGGTTCTGTTGGCTTTCCTGTCTTAGACATAATTACTTTAATAGTGGTAACACTGCCAGCCTCCCTAGAAACTTCATCTGTCTTTCTTCCAACATATGTTACTAGAAACTTGAAAGTTGGATTGGTACTTCTCCCTTCCTGTTCTGTGATGGGTAATTCTTTTACTTATTTCTCACTGCCTCAAATTTACTAGAAAGGGAACTTGTTGTGGTGAGTGTGATCTCCACAGGAGAATTCATAATAATCACATGAGAATAATGACTTCTAATAATGGCTATCTTTTATTGGGTACACACCCATGCTCATTAATTCCTGCAAGAGTAAATTTGGTATTATCCTTCCTCTATTGTAAATTTAAAAAAATCTGAGGTAGCCCTGGCCACAGTGGCTCAGTTGGTTGAGCACTGTCTTATACACCAAGAGGTGGCGGGTTCAATTCCCTGTCAGAGCACATACACTGGTGCAGATTGGATCTCCGGTTGGGGCACATGCAGGAGGCAACTGGTTGATGTTTCTCTCTCACATTGATGTTTCTCTTTCTCTCCCTCCCTTCCATCCTCTTTTGAAAAAGAATCATTTAAAAATTCCTTTTCCAAGAGACATATGAAAACATGCTCAAAGTCACTAATCATCCGAGAGATGCAAATCAAAACAACAATGAGGTACCATCTCACACCTGTCAGACTGGCTATCATCAACAAATCAACAAACGACAAGTGCTGGAGAGGATGTGGAGAAAAAGGAACA
>NW_006290306.1:6427036-6434074 GCF_000327345.1 Myotis davidii
AACATCATGGATGGAACTGTAGAGCATTATGCTAATTGAAATAAGCCAGTCAATGAAGGAAAAATTCCACATGATCTCACTCATTCATGGATAATTGAAACCATTATAAACTTTTGACCAAAAATAGATACAGAGGCATAGCTGCCTCAAACAGAGTGTCAAACTGCAGCGGGAAGGCCGGGGAGGGTTGGGGGGCGAGAGGTAGGGGGGTAAGAGATCAACCAAAGGACTTGTATGCATGCATATAAGCATAACCAATGGACATAAGACACTGGGGAATAGGGGAGGCTAGGGGACTGTCTAGGGCGGGGGGAAAAAATGGACACATATGTAATACCCTTTGTAATAAAAAAATAAATTAATAAATTAATTAAAAAAAAACAGTTAAAAAAATAAAAATAAAAAAAATTCCTTTAGCCTGGGCAGCATGGCTCAGTGGTTGAGCATCGACTTATGAACCAGGTCACGGTTTGATTCCCAGTCAGGGCACATGCCTGGGTTGCGGCTCGATTCCCAGTGTAGGGTGTGCAGAAGGCAGCCAGTCAGTGATTCTCTCTCATCATTGATGTTTCTATCTCTCTCTCCTTCTCCCTCCCTCTCTGAAATCAATAAAAATATATTTTAAAAACAGCAAATTACAGCCAGTTATCCTTTCTTTTGAAACATATGAGAAGTAAAAACCATTATATTTATCAGAGAGGGTTCAGTATATCTCACTAGAAGCTTTTTCATGCAGACTATCCTGGTATTAATTGTCCCTGTAGGAGAGAGGGAAAAGGGAGATCGAGTGATAGTTATGATCTGCTTTATGCCATGGGCTTCTGCGCCTGAGATTGCGCTTACTGCCCATGAGGCAAGTGTTGTCACCTGCCTTCTGTAAATGGGGACCGTGTGAATCAGGAAGGAAACTTGCCCAAAATTACAAACTGTAAGTGGTGGCCTGACCTAGACCCTTTCTGTCAGACTCTTTGGCCTGGTCTCCTTCTCCCGTACTGCAAGGCTGCCTTACAGCACACAAATTCCCAGAGACTGTGTAAGCCTATATAGGCTTACTGTTGCCCAGACTTCCACATTTCTCTTTCCTGCACTTACTTGTACCAACTTTAAGTGACACCCTCAAAACTATAACAAACATTGGTGAGTTTACTCTGGTTCTGCTCATCGCTGGGAACTGGGAGACCTAAGCATGGCATAAGTAACTGGTTCTCACTTCATTCTGCATTGTACAATTGCTGCCATGGGACAGCATTATCAACATTCAAATGATTACTTAATAGGCAGTCTCATTTTGTAGTTCATTTCATTTGTGCACTGTCGGCCATTTTTTCCTTATGTCTGTTCCAGGCTCTTCCTCCTTTAAGAAATTATTATACTAATAAAGATGCACAGAGATTGAAGAGGACAATAATAATGGATGTTTGAGTAGATCCAACAAACTATTTTTGTTCTTTATGCAGAGGTTATATTTCCAGGAGGATGATTCCATCATCAGTGTCTATATAACTCAGCATTGCTATCAGCATCAACTGGTATTGATAAATTTAGCTATGCTAATCAGCACCAAAATCAAAGACAGTTTAAATGATCAACCTGAAGGCTTCTAGACAACTATACATAGACCTGCACTCTACGCATAGATGAAAACATGCAGCTGCCTAAGACATCAGAGTGTGTCCATCTGAATTTTATACACACCAAACTCTCAGGGGTGATACAATGTCAGGTGTTTGATAAAATTTATATCCTAAACAAGTTATGACTTTGATTTGACTCTACCAAGAACCCACAGCATACCGGTCATGCCAACACTGTCCCTATGTCGTGGCCTCAGTTTAGCATGAGTTGTCTTGATTGTCTTGTAAAACACATTTCTGGGGAGCTCAAGGTATTTATAAAGATGAACACATTAGCATTATTCTAGGTGTTAGTATATTAAAATAACAAGTAACACAGAAGCGTTCAAAACGGAAGCTTCCAATGCTGACTACAAATGCATGTCTATTCTGTTGGTTGCAATTGTCAACCTACCTCATTGCCCAAGCGAATGGCATGCGGTATTTCCCCAACTTGCTGCAGAACTGCCTATTGGATTTGAGTATCTTTTGTGCACACTAAGGGAGAAATAAATGATATGTGGTTTAGAACATCACTTTACAACCTGCCCATGAAAAATATTAACAAATATTTTTTATGTTATCTTACATTGACACTCAATGGAATTCTGACTTACTGGGCCTACAGATGCACCTCTTAAAGAGCCAAAATGATAAGTCTCTGTGTTAAACTACTATATAATATTTTTCTTTCTTTTTTAGTTTGGAAATTCAAATATAGAAAATACCCTTGTCTTGGAATATCAAAGTTTTTCCTTTCTTCTGACTTCAAAAACCTTAAAATATTGAATGGAAAGTGTTATCAAATTTACATTCACAGTCTGTCCTATGTTTTCTTTTATTTATCATGGCAGAGGTCAGCAAAATTGTTCTGTAAAGGTTCACACAGTAAATATACTGGGCCATATGGTCTCTGTCACAACTTCTCATCTCTGCTGCTCTAGCAGAAAAGCAGTCACAGAAGATCCATAAATGAATGAGTGTGACTGTGTTTCAATAAAACTTTATTTACAAAAACAGGTGGCAGGGTGGATTTGGCCCACACACCATAGTTTGCCAAACCCTGAATCTCATAAATCTGTTAAATTCTGCCCTAAATGGACACATATGTTCAAATTCAATCCTTATACATTATTTTCACAATGCATTTCTTTTGTGTGGAAAATATACTTTTATTTTTATTTTCTACTAAATAGTAACATTCAATTATTAAAGAAAATGTCATAGAAAAAAATAATCCCTTGTTCCCACCATTCAAAGAACTCTCTGTATATCCTTTATTCTTTCTTTCTTTACTTAGGTCTATTATAACTTGATATGTAATTATCTATCCCCCTTTTCATAGTTTCCCATCAGCATTAATAATGTCTTAGTGGGCTGTATTAACTTGTTTTTAGTCAGATTAATCCTAACTTTTCATTATTGTTAACACTTTGATCCTTGGAATTAAAGCTTTATCCACATTTAAATTTATTTCTACTAATAGATGATCAAAAGTCAGAAACTGCTGGGTCACAAAGCATAAGCCAGGAATATATACTTTAAAATTTTCCTGATGCCTTAGTGAAAATATTTATGCACTAAGTAAATATTTTGAGACTTAAACTTATCAAACTTGATAATTCATCAGACAATGCAATTTTATTTCTTGAAATCAATTGAAATGCTATGTGGAAAAGATTATGGATTACCTTGTTGGAGTCTGGATTCTTAATGTAAGGTTCTGCACCATTTGCAATGTTTCCCATTAATACTTTCTCGACTTTGGCCACCAAAACAATGTCAGAATGTGGATTGCTTACAGAGAATATAGCCTATGTACAAAAAAAAGAGTTAGGATTAATAAACTAGTAAGCATGTAGGAGGCCACCCTGAAGACATTTATAAAATCTCATTTGTTTTGAAAGAACAGCTCTAAGGACATTTTTATTTGGGTAATTGCTCATCTTGTGTAGGGTATTGGAAAGAACAGTGGGACAGCATTTTATGCCCCGCCATGTGTAAGCAAAAGTGCAACCTGCTTTGGAAATTTCAGCCATTCCTCTGGAAACCCCTTGACGTGAGGTTCTTCCAATTGCCGCGGGGTGACCGTGTCTATATTCCCATTTTCCAGCGTCACGGAGGCCCCTGAGACCATCTGCCTGACAGCCGTGTGGTTCAGGTCCACATGGAAATCAGCAGAAATCTTCCTGCTGTCTCTGAGGTCGTAGAGGGCCACACTCACGAAAAAAGGCTCAATCTGCAGGAAAGGGAACCAATGGTTTTGACAAAAATCAACCAAACAAATAAAAAGATCACCCTCAAAACCCCAAACTGCTAAATAAAACTTTTTAATGCGACCAGAGTATCACAGAAGACAAAGGAAAAAGATTTAAGAGTGACATTTCAATTAGAAAAACATCAAATAAACAGATTAAATAAAACAAGGACTAAAAGAAACAAATCTATGTATATGTAATTATATACATTATATATATATATACACACACACACACATCCATATGTACATACATGTATATGAATAATTATATATGTAACCAGAGGCCCAGTGTACAAAATTCATGCATGGGTAGGGTCCCTAGGCCTGGCTGGTGATCAAGGCCAATCGGGGCCTTCAGGCTGCCTGCCAGGATCTTCCTTCCTCAGCTGCTGGCTGTTGGCCAGGGCCTTTTTACATCCTGTGCCACGCCCTTGTGGTCAGTGCACGTCACAGCGAGCGATCAAACTCCTGGTCGAACTCCCGAGGGGACACTTTGAATATTAGCCTTTTATATATATAGATTACAGGCTTCTAAGGCTAGAACATGCTTACAAAAATATTTTTACTTATGTTTATGCTTCTTAATTTTGATTTGATGCCCATGATGTATCTTCCAATATTCTAAGATCAAGCAGGTTATACATACAAATCAAATTATGACATGGTTCATCATTGTACAGACTCACTCATGCTGTGGATTTTGCTGAATGTTTAATAGATACTTCTTGCTCTTTGAAGTTATAATTATATTGAGGTTTAACTTATAATAAGGGTTTTCATTTAATTCCTTAATATTACCAATACTTATCAACTGCCTTACTGTTACAAATAGAATGACACATACAAAATGAAATTCAATAAATTAATTTGGAAAAATAAGGACAATTAAAGAGTAAAAGCTTTATGTTTTACCAGTTTAATTTATTTCATAAAAACTCCTGGTTTGTGGTAATGGTAGTGTGCCAAGAGTTGAAAAATGAAAAAAAATCACATGAACATTACTCAGGCAGGAACATAAACACATTGAAGGGCAAAGGAAAAATATCCGTATTATTTTTCCTGAATTGTTGCATTTCGATTTTCATTTCTGCTTAGAGAATGGAAATAAATGGCCTACATTGATAATCCATCAGAAATTAAAGCTCATACAGTGATTCATTTATTTCTTCAAATCCAGCTTTTCAACTTAAATGTCAATTCTTACTCTTTGAATCACTAGCTGTCAGTAAGGATTTGTTTAAAAAGCACCTTCAAAGCCTAACAAATAAAATCATAGGTTTCTTTTGTTTAGAATTTTGTACTTTTCATCAAAAACATAAAAAACATGACATTTTAAATGTTGCTCTGCTGTGAAGCAGCTTTATTATTTTAGATTTTTGGAATTAATTCCCATTTTAAAAGAAATATTTTATACTATAAAACCATCAACTTGAACTTGGTTTTCAATGACTGACTAAAAAATTACATGCTGTCAAATAGTTTCCTCATCATGCAAAAGTTCTTTCTAGGGTGTTTTTTTAAGAAGTTCATTCATTAAATGCAGCAGTTGGTTCTTTAGCAACTTAAAACAATAGTTCAATTAATTTAAAAACATGTTCATGGACTTGAAAAAATAAATTTAAAAGTAGCTGTATTAATAAAACAGTGTCATTGAAAAAATATGCAAGAATTAAAAAAAAAAAGAATGCCATCTCATAGCAAACTTCTGTTGAGTTAAGGTGAGGCTGCTTTATTGATTGTGTAAAACATTGCTTATAAGCATAATGACATTATATTTTAAAAAGCAACTTCCTTGTTTTTTAACATTTATGGCAACTGTAAAATAAATTAAACCTATACAGACATACAGAGCACTCCAAATCAACTTCTCCCTCTGGCTGACAGATGTGAGAGAGACTGTAAGCTGCTCTCTGAACTTCTGCCTGTTCTCCTGCTTGGGAGATTGGCCCAAATACAAACACTGAGCTTCTGAATATGATTTTTTGTACAAATAAAGGAATCCATGGGAGAGGAGTCATATGTCCTTGGCACTAGGAAGAAAAGCCCGTTATCTTTGTGTTTCAGTTCCTAAATTTGACATTTTAATTAGAGTAAAAAAAAAAAGCATTTATTTTTCTTTAATAAGATGATTAAGTGACATTATGATTTGGGTTAAATTTTTCTGATATTTCTAACAGTAGTTTTGAAAAACAAGTGTCGTGTGTGTGTGTGTGTGTGTGTGTGTGTGTGTGTGTGTGTGTTTAAATCCTGAATAAAAAAGTATGTTCTGATTGTTCCTCCTAACACTTTTACTCCACATATATTTCTCCTTATAGCCACCAACATCCTCCATGTTCCCACACCCACTGGGCTCCTCTTTGGCTGTGTGTCACTCAGCCTCTCAGCACCACTCCTCACTGCTGACCCTTTCTTTCTTGGCATCATGATGCGCTCTTTCCTGGTTTATCTCTATTTCAATGGTCATTCCTTCATAGTCTTCTTTGGTCACATCTCTATTCACCATTTAAATGTTTGGTTCTTGGCCTCTTCTCTACGTACATAGAAATTTCTAGATGATTCCCTCCAGGTCACTGCCTTGACCAGACTTCCAAGTTGATATGTCTGCTCATGACCAGTCCCTTGGTTCCAAACTTGTGTTGAGTCTGTTAAATAGATATCTCTATTTGGCTATCCAATAGGCCTGTCAGGCTTAACCTGTCCATAGTGGAATTTTTGGCCTAAATCACCCAAATCTGCTCTTACTACAGTTTTGTCCTCTTAATGGCAGTAAATGGCAGCATCCTGCATAGAACTGCTCAAAGAAAATACTAAGGACTCATCCTTGAGATTTTCCTTTCCCTTCTCCTGTATATCCAATCTACCAGCAAAACCTGTCAACTTACAACACGTCAGTCAAATCCATCCATTTCTCTCCTTCCTTGCTATTCCTATTCCAAATGAGGAAATGTACTATAGACGTAGCCTCATAGCTTCTCTTCCCTCTCAACTCCTGTTTCCTCCAGTCCATTCCCCTGATGGATATTTTAGAAACACAGATTAGACTGCATCATTATAAAGCACCATAAACCTTTGAATTGCCTCTTCTCACACTTAGGGTAAATCCAGAGTTTGTCCTTTCTGCCAGCCACTCACCATCACAACTAATAAAGCTTCATCTAAAAAGAG
>NW_006290306.1:6434162-6471859 GCF_000327345.1 Myotis davidii
AAATGGGGCCTTACCATGGATCTGGAAATAAGTTTTTACTTAGAGTTGAAAAATGACAAATGAGAGATGATTTATTAGAAATTAGAAAAGAATGTATTAAAAATAGTAAAAAGTAACATGCCAATATAGCAACTTTTTAAATGGATGGTAGGATTATGAGTGATTTTAATTTTCTTCTTTGTAGAAACATTTGGTAATGTTGATGTTCACAAAATGCACTCTTCCCACACATACATTCACAATTAGCATAGAGCTACACCCTAGAACCGGGAGAGCTCCCAAGAGGGTCTATTTGTTTTTTTTAGTTTTTATTTAGTTTTTATTTAGTTTTTATTTATTTTATTATTATTTTTAATTTTTTTTATTGCTAAAAGTATTACAAAGGGTATTACAAATGTGTCCTTTTTCTTTTTCACCGCCCTTGACAATCCCCTGGCCTCCCCTACCCCCCAGTGTCTTATGTCCATTGAGGGTCTATTTGGTAGAAAAAGGACTCTTGTATTGATTTAATGAGCAGTGTGGTATTTTCCAAATATCAGTGAAGCACTTTTTCCTACAATTTGCATGTAGCATCTGTACTATTATTTATTTAATATTTACCTGATATTATTTCACTTGGTTCACTATTTAGCCTTGTCTTAGACAGTAATAACTGTGAAATCACAGGGCTGGTATGTTCATTTAAATTACTTTCTAATACACATTAAAATAAACATATAACTATTAAAATAAAAATGTCAATTTAAAAGCCATCTTGAGATACAAGAAGATACACACAGTATCTTAGGAAACTCAGAAGCTATGCTGATTTAATGGAGAGAATCCTAGAACATAGTCCCTCTGATGCTTCTTCTTTAAGTTAACAGAAACGTTTTATGGCAGCATATTGACAATTCCATTTCAGAATTTGTGCATTTTTGTCATATGTAAAAATGCTGTCAGTCACATTCCCTGCTACACTAGATGGTGTGCAGTCTGTGCTTGGAATGACAAGGAACAGAAGAGATTTGACTGGGTGGTGTGCTGTTGGTTAATTGGTATAGGAAGTAACAGAAGAGCAACTTACATTCGTTATCGGATCATTTTCATTCTCCGTAACACATCCCTGAAGACTGAAGTTGAGAGCTTTACAAATGACCATGATTCTCTTGGCAGCTTTTTCTTCAAATGGTTTGATCACTGACTCGGGTTCTAAAAGATTCTTTTTCTGAAGTTTCAAGGTCTAGAAAAGTTTTGACAGTTTTACTCCACAAAAATCCATCCACACACACAAAAAATGTATAAACCACAATTGTATGGATCAAGTCCCATGTGGGCTTAGAGAAGGAATTCCAACTTACTTCTATATCTGGATCCATGGAGAAGAGATTTAGCCTCTCCAGGTTTCGAGTGGCTTTGACAGTCTCTTCAGTTTCTGTGAGGTACTACAGAAAATACTGTGTTAGCTCCGGTCTAAATTGCCAGATACTTACAGCCCAGCCCCATCAACATGGCAAGAAGTAGCCCCCTTAGTATTATAAGAGTTTTAAAATCACCCATTGACACTTGGCAAGTCTTATAAAAAACATGCTTTGTTTTTTGAATTTTGTGTTTCTTTGCTTAAACCTTAAAAAAAGCATTTCCATCTTTTCCATGAAAGCATTAAGTAGTAAGCAATGCAAATTCATTTGCATAATAATGTATCAGCTTTATTACTTTTGTGAAGTCTGGATGTAGGCTGTTCTCTGAAGAATCTGTTTCCTCTGGTGTGCATTCACATGTGATAGAATTATCCAGCGAATCTTGAAAAGATACATAAAGACAGGTTATTAAATAACAACTAATGAGTCACACCTTTCTCTAGCCTGTGACATTTCAAAACTAGGTTAGCCCCGTGGTCGGCAAACTGTGGCTCGCGAGCCACATGCGGCTCTTTGGCCCCTTGAGTGTGGCTCTTCCTAAGCCTTAGGAGTACCCTAATTAAGTTAATAACAATGTACCTACCTATATAGTTTAAGTTTAAAATATTTGGCTCTCAAAAGAAATTTCAATCAGTGTACTGTTGATATTTGGCTCTGTTGACTAATGAGTTTGCCGACCACTGAAGAGCAGTCTCAACTGGGCTGACTGGGCACTTCAAGTCTCTGACAAGTATCTGTTTCATGCCAGTAGGCTACCTCAGGAATGTCCTCATGGAGATGACAGAAACACAAGAAAGAGCAAGGCCTCTCGAGTTGTAGACTTAGAAGCACCATACTTGCACTTTTGTTTCATTCCATTACCCAAAGCCAGGCACACGGTCAAGTCCAGAGACAGAGGCAGAGGACACTTCAAAGTTAAATGCCCAAGCAGGTAGATGCAGAGAGGGTAAAGGATCATTCAACCCATCAGCAAGACCTATCCATTCTGCCTTAGAAATACTTTCCACACTTGTCTAATACTCCTTCTATGCTATTGCTACCACCACTTCAGTTCACCATGATCTCGTGCAGAGGGAGTGGGGGAAAGAGAGGCTTTGTAATGACTTCCATGTGAGGACAGCCTGGGACCCTTGTCTCCAACCTCATCTCCTTCCATCCTTTCTTTCAGTTTATAGTTGGAACACATCATAATTGCCCAACTTGTACACTATTTTAAGCCTCTGGGGTCTTACTTGGACTGGTCTGTGTCCAAGTAGAGAAGTGGAGTTATTTATCCCTCCTTTTGGTACGACTTCAAAACCCTCTGCCTTATCCCCTAAAAAAAAAGAGAGGAGAAGAGCGTAGATTGGTTTGGCTCAGTGGATAGAGTGTTGGCCTGCACACTGAAGCATCTGAGGTTCGATTCCAGAGAGAGGAGAGAGAGAGAGTAGAGGGAGAGAGAGGAGAGAGAGACTGGGTAAGTGGAGTTATTTATCCCTCCTTTTGGTACGACTTCAAAACCCTCTGCCTTATCCCCTAAAAAAAAAGAGAGGAGAAGAGCGTAGATTGGTTTGGCTCAGTGGATAGAGTGTTGGCCTGCACACTGAAGCATCTGAGGTTCGATTCCAGAGAGAGGAGAGAGAGAGAGTAGAGGGAGAGAGAGGAGAGAGAGACTGGGTTAGACCCAAGAGCGATGAAAGATGGATGTTAGTGAACAGATGCCTTCACTATATCTTGGTTCCAGTACTCCTTACTGTTAGAAAGACATTGGCCGGGAAATCAGACCTTCTAATGATCTTTTGGGATTCTTTCCATGACACCATCCTGTGCTCATGAGAACTCTGAACCCTTACAGTTCTACATTAATACTTGGTGCTGTCTTGACTTACTTCATGAATGCATATTAAAGTTTTTGTACATATGTTTTTATTTTTGATAATTTTGACTCTCAGGCCATCAGTTTAAAACTCACATTATAGCTTCTGTTACTAAACTCTCTACAACTCTGTAAACATTAATTTTCTAGTTGAATATTATTAAGTAAATCATGAATGTAAAATACCTACTATGGTACACGAAGTGGTGTTAAAAGCAACAATGATTTTCTTCCTCATTATCCCATGACTTGTTCACTTAAAAGCACATGATACTTAGGCTACTAGAACTTAAAGACACTTTATTTTCTAATGTACCACGATGCAGTCCAAGATGCCTTAAAATAGTTTTCCTTTGGGAGGAATGATTGACTCTAAAGGTGAAGTTGTTTTCCACATAATGATAGATCTGCTTTATCTACAATTCTTTTCAGTCCTTCTCTCCTCTCTTTTGCTCCCTTCTCTTTGCCTGCAGTGAATTTGAATCTTTTTGAGGGAATTAGGATGGGCAGAAAAATTTATTGTCTTATAAAAAAATCTCTAATACTATGTCAAATTTATGGAACTTTCACATATACATAAGCAGATCTCAGTATGGTCAAAAAGCATACATGCCACTCCTTTTAATTAAAAGGAAGTAATGCATATTTGCCTTCACAGAGTATACTGTTAATTAATTAAATTTAATGAAAAGCTATCAAACACCTCCAGGGTGACATCTCATCAGATCTGGATACATTTCTTATACTGATGACAAATGCTTCCCAACATCATTTGTTGGCCATCAGCCTCAATCACTGTTCGTCCAGTCAAAATCGTACCTATGTGTGGTGACACTCACTATTCAGTACAAGTAAAAATTTAGGGACAATTTCTTGGAACTCAGAGATGGATGAGCTAGACCTGCCAGCTACTATAGCTTCTAGGCGTTTAAATGACCCAAATGCACAGGTCACACTTTGCAAAGGATGGAAGGGGGTGGTGATGTGCTCTTACCCAGCCCCAGATCGGTGAGCTCTGTGCTCCTCCGACCCTGAAGGGGTCCCTCAGGGCTGATTTGCAGGATGCGGTTGAGGGTGTGGATCCATTCATCCATATCGGACTCCGTTTCAGCCGCCAGCACAAAATAGGTCAGGTCATTCATTTTCAATTCAAAGGCATATTTTCTTAGTCTGTTATTCTTTGGTACGAAAAGAAAGAAAAAACACCAGATAAATAAGTCTTAGAGAGAGGGAGACATATTTTGTGGGCTCCTGATGGTTCCAAAGTTTTCCATATAGGTAAGTAACATAAAGAAATTTTCCAAAATAGGACACAAATTTCGATGGGTATGAAACAATCTATAATCCTGATATAGGTATTCAACTCTTACTAACACTGTTCTAAAATCTTTAGAGCCCCCGCGCTATCATAAAGCAAAGCCTATATACTCAGGATAACTCAACTTTGTATAAGTAAAACACACTGGAGAAGAGCCAGAAGATGGGAGTGTGACTATCCTGCGAAATTGCAGATAAATATCAAAGTCTAAATTATTTTATGGGAACAGGGTTGCTCTTCTTGGTGGCAACAAAAAGTAATTTTGAATATCCTCTCGGCAATGTCCTTTTTGGGGGGATGCCTTCAGACACTGTCCCAAAATAACTTGATCCTTTCAACTTCCACAGCACAGTTACAACTACAAAGAGGACACTTACTACATACTCGCCATCTGTATACCAGGCACTGTGCTGAACATTTTACAGTCATTATCTTTTATAAATCTCCCAACAACCTTTGTGTGAAAAATCGTATTATTCCATTTAACATGTGATGACATTGCGGCTTGGGCAGGTAAGCTAGGAATTACACGGGTAGCAAGTGGTAGAAAGGGGAAATAATCTCTTTAGACTTTAACACCCACTGAGACGAACCGGGTATAAAGAAGATGCTCTGTGAATGCCATCCTCCTTCCTTGCTACCTCCCTGGCACAATCACCCACCAACAGGGTAGCTGTGGCCTGGAGGTAATAGATTTTCCATGTGCTGAGAATAGACAGTGAGACAACATAGATGCCTCATGAAAAAGTAAAATTTGGAAATTGAAGGAGAAAGAAGAATCAGTTTAAAAGCTACGTGTGATTCTCACTGTAAAATGTCACAGTTCAAATGCTGTTTTCTGCACTCTTCCAATGACGAGCTATTTGCTCCCGTCCATACTTTTGTACTATTGTCAAAGGTATTATTTCCTTGCCTTGTAATGACTCACTTGCAGGCTGGCTCTTTTATTTGTCCATGAGCTTGATTGGAGCAGAAGCTGCCTAACTGTCCTCAGTGCTCAGGGCGGTGATAACATTCACTCCTAAAGAGGCGTCTATTGTGTTTGCATTTTGTGTCAGGTAGAAACAAAGCCTCTGCCCTGGCAGAGCAGGGAGATAGGCCTTTTGAAACACAGTGTGATATTGGGAGATAAATGTACTCACATTTTGTATGAGTATGTTGAAGAAAAGGTATAAAGTCAAGGTATTAATATGCTTTTTGAGAACAGAATTGCTATTGGCATATGAGAATATAGCTGGTCTCATGAGAGCACAGGGCAGGATGGCTTTGGCAAGTAAAAGTCCAGAGCTGCATTTGGAAAAAATTATTTGGCTACAGTGTCAACAGAATGAGGAGTCACCAGAAAGGCAGTGGCCTCAAACTACTGTGTGCAAAGCCAACATCTAGGCAGCCTCTTTAAGAATGCAAGTTCTTAGAAGCCACGCTCCCCGCAGGGAGAGTGAGCAGACTCCCTCCATACACTCTCACACAAGCTTCCTGGGCTTCTGTCCAAGGAGGTCCATTGAACCGCCTGTGACCTCAGTGACACAGAGTGCCTAAGGACAAAGACGAGTTGGCTGACAGCACATATAAAAAAGAGAGACAGGTTTCTTTAAAAAAACAAACAAACAAACAAACAAACAAACAAAAGACGAAGCCCACAGGAAGAGAAATAGACAAAGAGAGAAAAACTAGAAATGCCCAGAGTTCAAGACCTCACTTTGGCTAGGACAGTGGTTGGCAAACTGTGGCTCGCGAGCCACATGTGGCTCTTTGGCCCCCTCTTCCTAAGCCTTAGGTGTGCCCTAATTAAGTTAATAACAATGTACCTACCTATATAGTTTAAATTTAAAAAATTTGGCTCTCAAAAGAAATTTCAATCATTGTACTGTTGATATTTGGCTCTGTTGACTAATGAGTTTGCCGACCACTGGGCTAGGATATTGTTAATTATTTGACAATTGCAAATGCAAGCCAATCTCAGTGCTGTCTTGAAAACAAACAAGTTAAAGAGTCTCCTTGACTAATCTGATGTTGTAAATCATGAGAACTGGGAGATGCAGCTATGCAAACTGCTGATACTGGGTCCAAGTTAAAAGTGGATCAAGCTGTAACCTGCTTTCCAATGCTGATGCTAAGAAACTAATAAAAATTTTAGAAAGAAACATTATGAAATATTTAAAAAATGTTGATTTCCTAAATTGCATTCTGTACATCAAATAAATTTAATATTGATGCCAAGTTCAACAATATTATTACAAATATTTTTTAAAACTTTGTGTGAATTATTATAAGCCAGCCCTTGGTTCTCACAAAGAGGTGGTATTTATAAATAAAATAAATATTCTATTTACAACTGCTCAGATACCAAATAATTTTTTTTAAAATTTGGAGAGAAATAGAACCGCTTTCAGTGTTGAGAGGTTTATGTTGGAGAGGACTTAGATGTCTAAAGTGGTTTTCTATCTCACTCTCCAAAATAATGGCATATCAACTGGCAAAAAAGAAAGGACAGAAATAGAAAAATCAATGGAACATTTTAATAATCTTGAAATGCAATAGTTAAATCATTACAATGGCATTCATAAAGTAATCATACTCATTTCACTCCCCCAATGTTCCCGTTTCCATGAAATCAGTGTTCTTTGTATCCACTGCAACGACTTTGCTCATCCAAGCTCACCACAGCCCACCTACATGGCATCATAAACAATAGGAAATTGAATGTGGCCTAATGCCATCTGATGTGTTTAATGAGTTGTAGCAAACTGGTCTGTTTCTACAGTGTTCATCTGGAAAAGTTTTGAAATAGATACTCCAAGGACGCCACTAAAGTCAACGGAGGACTGAATGTCGAAGAATGAAGTTACCCAAACAAAATATTCCATCACGCCAGCAATGGTGCTAGCATCTTTTACAGAATTTTTCAGAAACTAAAGAAGAGTTTTAAAAGGAAACACACAACATCAACTCCAGGTTACCGGTATTGCTGGCTACCACCCGTGCAATTCTGTTCATTCTCTGTATGTTTATTTGTTCATTTATAAACAATATTAGGTACCCTCTATGTGCCAAGTACATAGCATTAAAAAACACATGTAAAGTGCTTGCCCTCTTTGAACTTACATTCTAGTGTAATGGAGTGTCAATAAACAAATAAATGGAACTAACACATATATACTATGTATAATGTAATATAATGCAATTTATCATCATCAGTGATAAATAGAATTTCACTCTTGCATGTATTATCAGAACTTAATGTTTGAAATGAGTCATTTATGCTTTATTTTCACACACGATATATATATATATATATTTTCTGTTCATCCTCCTACAGGCTGTAAGCTCTTTGAAGACAGAAACCACATCTAATTCATATGTGGCTTTCCCACAATGCCTTGCATATAGAAAGCATTTCAATATACATTTGATGAAGTAAACCCTACATCTAAAATGCACTGTTTAGAACCGCACATAAACACATCTTTATAGTGTTTCCTGTGCCCATGTGGCTTACACAGGATAAATGTATGTGTGTATGTGTACAGGTATGTCCACTCATGTATAATAACCAAATGATTTTCTCGGGCATCTTTTTGTAATTTTGGACATTCCTGTGCCTCAGATCTAATTTTGCCATTTATTAGTTCTGTGACTTGGAAAGGTATTTTATCTCTCTGAGGTGTTTTTGTTTGTTTGTTTTTTAATCCTCACTCAAGGACATTTTTTCCATTGATTCTTAGAGAGAGTGGTAGAGAGAAGGAAAGACAGAGATAAACACTGATGTGAGAGACACATCAATTGTTTGCCTCCCGAATGTCCTTGACCAGGACCAGGAGCCTGCAACCGATACATGCCCTTGACCAGAATTGAACCCTGGAGCCTTCAGTCTGATGCTCTACCCATTGAGCCAAACCGGCTAGGGCTTTTTTTTTTTTTAACACATTGAGACAATAATAATGTGAAATTTGAGGTAATATTGCTAAAACACTTGATTGCTTCAATTTTTATGTAAGAGGGAATAAGGATAGCTATTTAATCAGAGTAGAAAGAATAAATGTCTTGAAAGTAAGAGATCCAAATGAGGTCTGTGGAATTATCTGCTGCCCTTTGCCACCGTGGTCTGTGCCAAATTGAATATTAAGGACAATAGTCTGAAGATCAAGATGTTGCAGAAGAGCATTGTCTGTTTCTTAAATTAAGCTCTTGGGAATCAATGTAATCCTTGTCTTTGAGGGAAACATCCTCTTAGAAGGAAGATGATATATATGCACATTATAAATTTACTATCTCATATCTTATAATAAAGAAAATATTTATGAAGTGTATCTTTTGAGTTATATGATTTACATGTTATCTTACAAAATTCTTTAGTTCAGCGGTTCTCTAATGCAGCTACACAGGTGGCCATTTTCCTCGAATATATAAGACTTGCTCTTGCCTCAGGACCTCTGCATGTGCTGCCCTGCTCAGTTTTCAGTCTCTAGATCAAATACTTTCTCTTCAAACATACTTTTCTCACTTCTAGAAAATTAACATTCTTTTCCAATGTCATCATTTGTCTCTCTCCCTTCAGTATCCCTGTTTCTTTTCTTTATTCCAGATTTCACCAACTGATTCTATTGTTTATTTATTTCTTTGCCTATTTTCTGTTTTTTCTTCCTTTATTGAAAGTTAAGTTTTGTGAAAGCAGGAATCCAGGTTGTCTTGTTCTCCACTGAATCCCTAGGGTCTAGAACAATTTTTGGCTCATCTCAGATACTCCATAAATATTTGTGGAAAAATAACTGATGACTGGATGAACATATTCTTTGATTTAAAAACAACAACAACAACAAAAAAAGCCAAGAGGGAAAAAAAGATTCCTACTCACCTGCACCACACCTGTACAAGAATCCAAAAAGATGCAGCCTTTGGGTTCTTTGGATATTTTTTCATCTTTGTAAAAATTCATGATGTAGGAGCTATCAGGCAACTGAGTCAGCTGAAAGTAGCGCTTTTTGAATGACTAAATAATGAAAAAGATACAGGAAAGTAGTTGAGGTTGCAGTGTCCTATTACTCACAGAAAGTAGCATTTTTTTCTAATTCCTCCAGGAGTGCGACACCTGTAGGGTGCTGTTTGAGAGAAGAGCACACTCCTTTCTCATCAATAAAATATGACACAGAACATAAACTCAATGCAAATGGCTCTCCTCTGTGCTCTGACCGAAGAAGGGGTGTCGGGAAAGGTGGCAGACACAAAGATGCGTCCTGATGGCTCCTTACCCGCACAGTAATGGTATTGTTCACGGTGCTGTTGAAATTCCCCTTGTAGAGCCAGCCAGACTTGAAAACTCCAGTTCCTCCCGCGCCCCCACCGCCCTTGGAAGACGAGTGGGAGGTGGTATCCTGTACAAAAGCATCATTAGCATGACTGCAATCTTTTGTGAATCCCAGATCTTCTGCACTTGCACTTAAAAATGAGCCTCTTTTTCTCTCTTTGACTCATCTCAAATAATCATGTTCAATCTCAAAACAAATGTGACTCATTTTGACTAAAAGCCCTCATACAAACAGTTACTGCAGCTTGATGAAAACTGTTCAGAACATGGAACACTCAAGTGAAAGACAGGCACTAATTATCCTCATGTTTTAAACATTTCACTTTCAACAATTTACTTACTTCATCCTTATCAGCATCTTCATGGTCAACCTCAAAGGAATGTGAAGGAAGTTTCTCTGGCTTGTACTCTGCTCTAAGATTAAAACAAAAATAAAGGTTCTGACTTGTCATTTGAGACACGGCTTTCATTTTCAGCTGTTTCCTGGGTAACAACTACTGCATTTTTTAATAAAATAATGTAACCTTGTGAAGATCCCATTTTCTTTGGAGGTATTAACCTCCCCCTACACCTTGACATCTTAATCCAGCAAATAAATCTCTATTTTAATCCATGGAGTTAATATTTATGCAGGTTTACACACTGAATGGGATGAAGGTGAGCAGGACAATTTGTAGGTTTGATGGTTTGTATTTTCCTCTTCCACATGCTGATGTGATATTTTCATTACCTTTCTGCTTCACCTTTTTATGACATGCCCCAGGGTACAGGCGGTCATTTGAAGAACTGTGTTCCAGAAAACAAGTCTGTGATCTGGCCACTAGACTGTGCTGCTCCCTTAACCATGGTCTCCCCAAAAGTCTGCATCCATTATTGGCAATTGTGCTCACTTTGTGAAATCCCATGGTAGCATAGAAACACCTCTGTGTCATAGCATCACCGGCCAGCTCTGGGGAGTGAGAGCATACACCTGGCTCTATACACGGAAATATAAGACAGAAATAAGTTTTCCTTGGCTTGATTCTGTCTCACACCTCATGGCAGAATGGAAACCAGACATTATCATTCAAGGTTCAGATCTTTCTTGATTCCTAGTTAGACATTTTTACATGTAGAATTTGCCCGACATATTTGTTTTCTTTAAGATGATGTAGACTGTGTAGAAGCAACCTCACAATCTGACTATTGAGAGGAAAAAGCCCAGTGGCATATTCAATATTCCCATCACAAAGAATCTTCTACGTTGAAGGTATTCCAGAGAGCATCACTCAGCCAAGTCCATTAGTCCCTAACAATATTCTTGCTGACCTTATGTTCATAGAAAAAAAAGTGCAGACCTGTGTGTGCCAATTTATATCCTATCGTGGGGGTGGGGGGGAGGGGGTGAGTGAATATCTTTTCATTGCTGGCTTTTCTTAATTCTGAGTTTGCTTGATCAAATTCAATGGGAATGCAGAGTTGCTTTAATTCTTGGAGGTTATTCTTTGCCAGTAAATGATCCAGTACCCAGATAGTACCTGCTACACAGAAGACCCCCAATAATATATACCAGAAAACAAATCCCCAACCTGAGGAAGTGAGCATTCCAAGGAAGGAGAGAATAGATAATAGCACACATAAACAAGATAATTTCCTGGGGTGAAAACGGTTGTGAAGAAATTTAAAGTGGGGCGGAGAACAGACTGATCCAAGTAGGGATGGAAGAGACCAGATTTAGAAAGGGTGGTCATGGATGGCCATTTAAATTGAGACTCAACCGAAGCTGGCCATGTGATGATCTGGGGAAGGTCATTCTGGCATAGTGAATGGCGACAGTACCGGTCCCGGGGAGGAACCAAGTTGGAGTGCCCAGGAGTGGAAGGCTGGGGGCTGGAGCACAGTCGGGGAAGGAGAGCAATAGGAGGTAAGAGCAGCCATGTATGAAAAAGTATGGGGGCTATTGAGGGGTCATCTTTCCCAGTCATTCGGGTCTCACTGCCCCGCACAGCACAACCCTCCTTGCCTTTAAGTAATCATGTCACCACTCAGTCTCTCATGCCTGCAGGGCCATTAAGCAAAGACCATTCACCCTTTCACAGACCATGGAAAGATAAGTACCTCTGCTTCCGAGTTTAACATTCTTCCCCCAGCAGCACTGTGTGGTCTCTGAATCTTTGGGACCCTGAAGTAAAGGGCTCAGTAGGGACCCTCTGATGTTTGAACTCAACATTAGCTATCATTTCTAGGCAGTCTCATTGCTCACTTCTACACCCAAATTACCCCCATCGCCCACAAAAGGGGTTGGGGATGCCTGCGAGCCTCCTTGGTTACAGTTGTGAGATTCGAGGTGAGTTACTATCCCTCTCAGTGCCCCAGTTTCCTTTATACAGCAAGGATAACAGTTCCTACTCTGTGGGATTATGCATGCTAAATGAGATAACATACAAATGGAACCTAGCGCACTCGGAAAACATTCTTTTATTAAAAAAACTATTCTAATTAATCCAGAACCTCAACTTGGTTACATTTCATTTGATATTCAGTCACAAAATACATTCTGTAAAATGTTCTTCTTTATATCAAAACAGCTGTAGTAAAAAAACTTAGATATGTCATATATCTTTGCGTTTTACTCCGTGGATTAATGTGATCAGTGGCATCATATATATCTTCTAAATTATGGTATTATTGATAAATAATATATTAGTTTCAGGTGTACAATATAATGATTTGTATATAATGCGAAAATGATCTCCTGGGTAAGTTTAGTTAATGTCTGTCACCATACATAGACTTTTTTCCCCCTTTGATGAGGATTTTTAATATCTACTCTCAGTAACTTTCAAATATGCAATAGTGTATTACTAACTATAGTCACCATCCTGTACATTACATCCCTATGACATTTATTTTATAACTGGAAATACCTTTGATTCTCTTCAACTATTTTGCTTCCCCCCCACCTCCTGCCTCTGATAACCATCAATCTGTTCTCTGTATCTATGAGCTTGTTTTTTCTTTTTTGTTTGTTTGTTTTCAAATTCCCGATATAAGTAAGATCATATGGTATTTGTCCTTCTCTAACTTATTTCACTTAGCATAATTCCCTTGAGAACCACCTATGTTATTGGAAATGGCGAGATTTCACTTTTTTTTTTTTTATGATGGAACAGTATTCCATTCACTCATCAAATAGACAGATTGTTTTTATATCTTGGCTATTGTAAATAGCACTGCAGTGAACATGGGATGTATGTATCTTTTCAAACTGGTGTTTTCATTTTCTTCAGATAAATACCCAGAAGTGAAATTGCTGGATTATTTTAATTTTTTTTGAGGAACCTCCATACTGGTTTCCATAGTGACTGCACCAATTTACTTTCCCATCAACAATACACCAGGGTTCTCTTTTCTCCACATCCTCACTAACACTTGTTATTTCTTGTCTTTTTATAATAGAGATTCTAACATGTATGAGTAGATAGCTAATGGTGGTTTTGATTTTACTTTCCATTGTCATGTACCTGTTGGCCACCTGTATGTCTTCTTTGAAAAAAATGTCTATTCAGAGCCTCTTTCCATTTTTAATTAGATTGGTTTTCTTTTGTGTGTGTGTCGGGGGGAGGGGGGTTTGTTTTTTACTATTGAGTTGTATGAGTTTTTGCTATTGAGTTTGTATATTTTGGATATTAACTCCTTATCAGATATATGATTTGTAAATATTTTCTTCTATTCAATAGATTACCTTTGCATTTTGTTGATAGTTTTCTTCGCTGTGCAGAAGCTTTTTAGTTTGATGTAGTCCCACTTTATATTTTTGCTTTTGTTGCCTTTTATTTCGGTGTCAAAAAACAAAACACAACCATTGCCACCAACAATGTTAAGGAGCTTATCCCCCCTGCTTTCTTCTAGGAGCTTTATGGCTTCAGGTCTTACATTCAAGTCTCTGATCCATTTCAAGTTAATTTTTGTGCATGGCGTAAGACAGCAGTCTCGTTTCACTCTTGTGCATGTGCTGTCTAGTTTTCTCAACACCATTTGTTAAAGAGATGCTCCTTTCCTCATTGAATATATATACTTGGCTCCACTGGCATCATACATTTTTATGTCATTCTGGAACCACAAGTTCAGCGATTTTTTTTTTATTCCTTATGTGTGAAGGCTTTACATTTCACATTTCTCCAGTATCTTCCTATAAACAGACACTTAAAAAAGTGGAGTTCTTAAGCCTTAATAATAATACAATTTTAAATTTAAGAATAAAAATGAGGAATATAAACACACCTCTTTTTTCACTGAATTGCAAGTTTTCATTTTGTAACCTCAGCAATCCATAAAAAGAAATGATCAATTTTAATTGTTAGCAGACACAGGAGAATTCTCCTGATACAGGAGGTATGAAAATGATTTACTTCTAATAGCCTCAGAAGGCCCAAGTAAAGTATCTGTCCCCACTACTGACCTAAATACATGTAATGGGGAGTGCTTAGCTTTGTAAAATAATTTTAAAAACAGTTTTGCTAATCAGTGTTACAGTCTTCATTATTTCAGGGGCTATGTGAGGATTATATTTCTGGATTATAGTCTAGAAATTCTGATTTTCATTTTGAATATATATACTTTTTTTTTCTTTAAACTTTCTTACTTTATGACAGTCTTATTCTTCCCCATTCATGGTATCAACTTCCACTTCCTTTAGTTAAAGTAAAAAAATTATCAACAATGTTTTGGTTCCTATTGCATTTCTTCTCTCAAGATTTTTTTCTTATGCTCTAAGGGCATTCCAATTCAACAAGACTCTGTATTTACTGTAGGTGCTTTCTCTATTGTTTTAATAGAGGAAAAATACCACCAATCTTTTCTTTCGTTTATTTTCATTAAATTTATTGGGGTGACATTGGTTAATAAAATTATATAGGTAATGCAGTATCCCAATAGCTTGGGCACAACCTCCAAGTTGTAACCACTTCTCTGAACTATTTTGGAAAAGAGGAAGTCTTGATGTGAGAAAAAAATGCTTTGCTTTTCAATTGCACTGATAAAACTTGTGTGCTAACACCCAGACGTTCTGAATTACTCACGCACACCTGTGTGATGGGACCTTCTTAATGAGCAGTTGCAGAAAGTTATCTATTACAAGTTACCTGACTCTAATGGAATGTCCAGAGATTTGGTAAAAGTTAATGTTCACTGTTTGTTTGTTTTTTTTTAAAACAACAACAACAAAACACATGTGCTGCTTTGGAGGAACATTGGGTCTTCATAGTAATGCAACTCCAAAAGAAATGACCCCTGCCCCCATACACCTCTCTTTTTCCTATTCTCATCACTGCAATCCCCTTTTCCATAGAGTAGAACAAGTAATCTTTCGAAGAGGTAAAACAGATCATGTCACACTCCTGATTAAACATTTCATGGGCTTCTGTTGCAATGAGAGAAAAATCCAAGCTCCTTTCCAGGGCCCACAATGTCTCCTGCCTAGGTTTCCAGAGTTTCGTTTCTCTACTCTCTTTCCAACCCTCAGCTCCAGCCTCCTTGATTATCATTCTGTTCAAGTGACCATGCTTATTCCCACCTCGGGGCCTTTGCCCATCCTGTTCCCTCTAGGAACCTTTTCCCAAGATCACAGTGCTGGTAGTGACTGTTACTTCACATCTGAGCTCAAATGCCACCTTCTCAGAGCCATTGCCTAACTCCTCCTTCCTATTCTGCATTTTGAAGTTGAGAGCACTTTCAAGTACCCGAATCTGAAAAAGATGTTTTTTGGGGGCAAGGGAAATCTTAGAAAGTGGAACCCAAATCTGAGCCATGTGTCCATGAAAAGTTAGATGCCATGTGTATCATCTCAATATTTCACTTGAGGAAAGTGTTAATAAAAACATATCTCTGAATTATCTCAAGTGTTTTTCTGGGTTATTTGCATCATTTTAATTTGATGAACCAATGCACTGAAAGATCACAGTTTATTTAAATTCCTTAAATTTTAGCATCCAATCCCATCTAGGAATCCTGCATTTTGAAATTTGCCATTCACTCAGTTTATTTATCTGATAAGTAATTATTGCACACCTAATATGTGCTAGGCATTCTCATAGGCCTACAGGAGATTCTGCAAGGAAACTCCCTGCACTTTGGGGGTTTTTACTTCAGTGGGGACACAAACACTGCATCAGTAACTGCTTTAGTTCAGGTGAGCTTCTCTGTGAAGCTGACATTCTCAGAGTGTAAAGAAAAAAGTCACCTTCTCCTAAAGGCTTCATTTTCCCCAGAGTCTAGAAAAGGAGGTGTTTATTTACCCCTTTTAGCTTTTCTTAGGCATATATCATTTCTGTGGAGGTTGCTTATTTTAGTAAATTTTAAAAATATATTTTTATTGATTTCAGAGAGGAAGGGAGAGGGAGAGAGAGATAGAAACATCAGTGATGAGAGATAAACACTGATAGGTTGCCTCTTGCACATCCCCTACTGGGGATCAAGCCCACAACCCGGGCATGTGCCCTTGACTGGAATCGAACCTGTGACCCTTTAGTCTGCAGGCCAATGCTTTATTCTCTGAGCCAAACCGGCTAGGGCTATTTTAGTGATTTTTGATATCCCAGCATGAAGATACACAGACCCAGTGGCAAATCTGGACACTATATACAGAATATTGT
The DNA here is from genome assembly GCF_000327345.1 of Myotis davidii. Taxonomy (NCBI): domain Eukaryota; kingdom Metazoa; phylum Chordata; class Mammalia; order Chiroptera; family Vespertilionidae; genus Myotis; species Myotis davidii. The sequence goes on from NW_006290306.1 coordinate 6,450,673, forward strand.
TAGCAACATTTTTTATCCAAATTGTAGTTTTCTAACCTTGTGTCTGCTATTGAAAGGACAGCTCACAAAAATGATATAACAATATCTTCAAATTTTGTTCAAAATTAAATAAGTATATTTATAGCTTATTCCAAATTTTTGTCACTATATAAACATTGCATTGTTGAGTAAAATATTCTATTGTGATTCTTATTTTTAAATTGTATAAAATATTCCTTGACACTAGATTAACAAACATGTGTTCATAAACAATGGCAGAACTTAAACAACTATATGTTTTATATATGGGAAAACCCAAGTTCTACTTATAATAGGTTCTTACCGAGGTAACTGTCGAATGTCTCCAGAATATTGTTCATATTTGTAGTTTACCACGTACCACTGGGAACTATAAAATTTACAAGCCTTAAAGAAAAACAACAACAATAATTAAACAATTATCATTAAAAAATTCAGGTGTCCTCGCAAAAAGTACTAGAATACAGTTCTCATGACCTCTGGGGTCATGTTAAGGTACGTATGCTAGTGATGCTAAGGTAGGTAAGGGGCTTGCTCATCATAATCATTTCACACTTTCCAGTGAAATGAAAGTCCCACCTTTCCAAGACTCTTGGAGGAGGAACCATTGCACATATTTATTCTATTTTGCTCCATCAAGGAAGACCTAGTTTATCACTTGCTGAATCACACCAAGGACATGTTGTTAACCTCAAGTACCATCATTTCTCAGCTGTTCTTTGGCAAACCCTTCTATAACTTAAAAGCTTTTAGTAGAGAAAGATGTTATTTATATACTAGTAGCCCTGTGCATGAATCTGTGTGCCAGTAGGTTGCTGCCTCCCTCCTGTAGCTCTCTGCCCGCTGCCCCATCCTCCTGTAGCTCACCTTCCCCCCACCCCCACCCCCGCGCATAGCTTGTTGCCCTGCCCCTTCCTCTAGCTTGCTTGTACCTCTCTGGCCCACCCTCCCACTGATCCGTGATCTGGTCGTGACATGCTTGTTCATTACGCCTCAGGGTGTAACGGCTAATTAGTATATTCCTCTCTTATTATATAGGATATCTTTTCATAATATTTTAGCCCATTTCTTCTTGTTTTGTATTAGTAAGTTTCCTTTTTCTCTTTATATCAACACTTATTGACTTGAAATCTGTTTGCCAGTTTCCCTCACTGCCTTCTAAACCCAGCCTTCTTCATCGCTGTTCATGGATTTTACACATATACTGCTATGTGAACAAAAGATGATAAAAAACTATTTATTAAAAAAAAAACATAAATATTAACAACACAAAACAATCTATATATATGAAAGGCTAATATGTTAAGTGTCTGACTGTCCAACCAGTTGCTATAAAGCACACTGACCACCAGAGGGAAGACGCTTAATGCAGGAGCTGCTGTGACATGCACTGGCCATTTACAGAGAAATGGCAGCGCGGACCTGGTGCCAACAAAGCAACACTCAGCTTCCCCCAAGTGGGACACAGGCCCTGCCACCACCCTGGAGCAACACCCCACCAAATTGCAGCTAATGCTGCCAAGACTCCATGGGGCAAAATGCGGCCCACAGCCCTGCCCAGCCCAGCCTGGAAACAGTCGCTGAGGGTGCCGGGTAATGACATCACGTAGCAATGCACGGCTTCCTCTCCCTAGTGACTAGCCTCTTTGGAGTTTCTTCAGCTCAGAAACACAACCTGCTTTATAGCCAGGTGGAAACATTTTACACTTTAACCAAATGTCTGTGAAGTGTTTTCCCGTGCCTCATCGCCTTTGATCCTCCCAAAGTCCTGGAGTAGGTAGATAGGAGACTCGATGGAATCCTATTTTCTTTTCATTAGCCAGAAAATGGAGATTTAGAAAGCTTAGAAACTTGACCCGACTGAAAAGTAAGAAATGATGGACCTTGAAAATGACTTCAGGTTTTCTCACTGTGCAGAATATAGTCAAACACTACTGCAGTTAAATATTTTACCCCTTGTTCTCCCTGTGTGATCTACAATAATAATCTGCTTTGTGTTGATATTTACTGCTGTGTTGCTGACAATTACCTGAAAGAGAAGTTGGGGTGCTTCACTAGGATGGAAAAAGTTTACCTAAATCAGAAAGCAGGTCTAATTAAGCAAGTTTATCTCTCTATATAAAGCTGTCGCTGGCACCAATTGCACGTGTGTGTTTCGATCTGTCATCATCGATTGTGAATTTGGTTGATACTTCTATTATAAAGGGTGAATAGTGATATTAAAATATTTCTTCTAACTAATCTCCTTTCAATGTGCAAAAATTCCTGCACTGGGGCACTAGTTATATTATAGTGGTCTATAGTGAATGATTTTATAGTATTTACTGATGGCACATATTTCTCAAACTCCTACCATGCACTTATCAACCCCTTACTGTGGGTTGGTAATGGGATTTCACTAGGTGGCTTTCAGATTCCTTTTGTTTCTGAAATTATATGACTCTGGGGATTAAGCTGCTGCTAGGATTAGATGGAAATTTTGTCTTCTAGCATCAGTGGTAGTATGACGAGCAATAAACTTGATGCAATGTGAGGAATAAAGATCTATGATTGCTTTTGTGACCAAGAAGGGATAGGCAGGATCTCTTTGTGACATCAATCAACTCAAGGTGCAGAACAGAGAGCACTGGCACTGCTTTTGCAGAAACAGAAAGTGAGAGGGGATGGCCCAGTGGATGGTGTAGAAAGGTTGATGGGGAACCCAGGATGCAGGCACCTGGCTCAAGATGCACAGAATATGCAGGAAGAGGGGAGAGGGATGAGTCTTCAGTTGCTATGGGTTTCTTTGGCCTTGAACTTTCTTAGCACCATAGGTTTATTTGTTCAGGGAAACACCCACACACAAATCAGGGACTGAGGGTGAAATAATACATGAGACTGGGACAAAGACAGGAGTAGGAGGATGAGGGCAGGGCCTGCAGGAGAAGAGAGCTTAAAAACAAAACAGCAACAAGGCCAACAGATGAATAAAAGAGAATTCAGGAGATCTGTAATGACCAGACTGGGAGAGATGTGAACAAAACTGAATATTTAGCTAATATTAAATTTCTTAACTTGCCAATTCCTGAGCCAGTTCTGCAGATCACATGTTTCTGTATATAAGAGGAAAACTGAGCCCTGATATGATCCTTGGCTAACAAGTTCCATGTTCCTTTAAGGATGCCAGGGATTCAGGTAACAAGCATATAGGCATATAGTATCCCAAGCCTTAGAGACAGAACATTCATGATTATAGTTCTTTCTTACCTTTTCTCACTTACATTCCTTTCTCAATACCTTGCTATAGTTCTCAAATGAAATAAAACATATTCTAAACATAAAACAAAAAGCATAAAACCCACTCCCTTTTTGCATTCCCTTTTAATCTTTTTTTCTGATATATAGCTTTACCTCATTCCCCTGTAAGTATATATTAGAATTTAAATAGTTTTTTGTTCACAGAATGGCATATTCTAAAGATTTTTAAATTTGCTTTCTAAATTCTATGACCACTTTAAAGAAGTACAATAAAGTAGAATAATTTATTAACCCAGACTCCTAGTTTTGAAGTCATCAATTAATTAATTCAACAAACATTATGGAGCCCTTACTATGTGCCTGGGGTTGTTCTAAGTGATGGAAACCTATCAGTGATCAAGAGGCTAAAAGTCATTCCCTCTTGAAATGTATCCCTTTGTGAAAACATGATTAATAAATACACAAAAAAATTGTGCAATATGTTAGCAGATAATGCCTGTGGGATCGGGCCTAACCTGGCAGTCAGACATCCCCCGAGGGGTCCAGATTGGAGAAGGTGCAGGCTGGGCTGAGGGGACACCCCCCCCCCAAGTGCACAGATTTCATGCACCGGGCCTCTAGTTTAGAATATTGGAATAAAGTAGAAATTTCTGCCCCATAATATCTATCTCTATACTTTCTGATCTGGAGTTTTTCCAAAAATGCATTGATTTACATGTCTTTTCTTGTTATGGATAGTACCTATTTTTAAGCATGATAAACATGTCTACTCATTCATATTACACACAATATCCATAATGTGCCATAGGCTTAACTGAATAAATCTAAGATGTGGTAATCCTGAATTTCACTGGCCAAAAATGAATTGGTACTTACTTTTTTATATTAGTGTGCTATATATATTTTTTAATATATTTTATTGATTTTTTTATAGAGAGGAAGGGAGAGGGATAGAGAGTTAGAAACATCAATGAGAGAGAAACATTGACCAGCTGCCTCCTGCACATCCCTACTGGGGATGTGCCTGCAACCAAGGTGCATGCCCTTGACCGGAATTGAACCCAGGACCCTTGAGTCCGCAGGCCGACGCTCTATCCACTGAGCCAAACCAGTTAGGGCTAGTGTGCTATATTAAAGAACTACCTCTTTTTCTTTATTTGTCTTGGAGAGGCAAGTGCTTGTTAGATACTGTACTACTAGGCACTTTATATATCATCTTAATAAACACTCAAAGATATTTTATGATTCCCATCTTAAAGATCACAGAGGCAAAGAGAGCCTCAGAACTTTGCTCAAGATCCTACACGTGATTTCAAACTGGATTTGTCTGACTCTCAAAGTCCATTCAGCTAATTTATGAATTGCATGATGATTGCAGACACTGGACCATCATTCCAGACGTTTTTATGGAATTTCTGTTTCTGTCTTGGAATAAGACAGACCTGGTTTTTAATTTTGGTGTTAGCTCAATTAAGTAACTTAACAACTCTAAATTTCCTTATCTGTCTAAATAATACCAACTTTAATAGGATCAAATAACACAATTCCTATAAAGCTCTTAGCATAGGGTAAATACTTAATCAATAGTTGCTTTAAAAATCAGTTTTTCAGTTTGACTCAATCTATAATTCACATTCACAACAGTTGATGATAACTTGTTTTTCCTGATTTATAAAAGCACAGTTCTGGGAAGATAGATGTATTAGCTCTGATTATCAAAGAATCTTGTTGGAATCAAGTCATTTATGAATTTATGGGCCAGATTTAATGTATCTGGTGGTGGGTAGATGAGAATTAAGGTTACACTAGATAACCCTTAAGAATCCTTCTGAATCTGTGATTTCTCTGATTCTGAGAAAGCCAATGCATTTTACAAACACATAAATGCTTCCCATACATAGCTATGGCATCTTGGAAATGTTATGCATGGAAAATTACTCTCTATCCTTTGTTCCAGCCCACACAGTCACTCTAAGAAGATCATTAAGAACTATGATAATTATGACTACAACTCCTCTCTGTCCAAAATGTAAGCTGAAGTGACCTGTTGCAAATTCAAAGTCACAGGCTACAACTGTGCTTGTTACCATAAGGCAATTGCTCCATTTTCTCCTTGCCAATGACCAATCCCACAACACCAGTTTCAAAATATCAACTCCTAATCCCCTTTAAAATGGAGGCTGCTACAGTCTACTTCAAAGGTGAAGTATGCTGAGCTAGTTAATTTTTCCAAACAGTAATGACCCAATTCACATTTTAGTAATTTATTCATTCACTTATTATTTATTTATTTAAAATATATTTTCATTGATTTTTAGACAGAGAGGAAGGGAGAGGAATAGATAGAAACATAGCTCACAAGCCCTGCATGTGCCTTGATTGGGAATCGACCTGGCAACCTCTTGGTTCCGGGGTTGATGCTCAATCGCTGAGCCAACCAGCTGGGCTATTCATTAATTATGTTTGCTTGTTTAGCATTTATATTAGCATCTCTGCCTGTGGCATTTAGGCACAAAAAAGCTGAGCCAAGTCAACATACACAAAGGCTTTTATGTCATTAGGATAGTGTTTCCTAAACTCTACTGTGTTCCTGAATTTTTTGAGGTTGCCAATTAAAATGCAGGTTCCAGGGTCCCACATGAATCCACTGAATAGGATGGAATCTGTAAAGGCGGGGAGCCTAAATCCCTCAATCCACCGGATTAACGGTGTGGCTCAGTCCTTGTCATGCAGTTTGTCTCTGAACTGAAAGCGTTAGCGTCCTAGCTTTACACAGTGAAGGCGAGTAAAAGAGATCACCCTCCAGCTTTCACTCAAGTGGACACAACCTTTGAAATGGGCAGGGAACATATCAACTCCAGGATGTGGTTTTAGTTATAGTGGGCTATTCAATGTATTTTTGTTGATTGAATGAATCTTGTATATCTTTTTTCCCTTAGAAATTACTAAACATGACACCTTGAAAGTTCTCAAACTCTAAATATTTTAGAAAAGATTGGGCAATTGTAAAGAGCAGCAGATTACCGTAAAGAAAATATTTCATTTCTCCCTCTCCTCTTTAGAGAATCATTAGAATCAATTCAAATCATGTTACCAACCCAAAGAGCAATTTTGGTTTGACAATATAATTTGTCCATCTCTGAAAATGGCTATTAGATTCTGGCCACAGAGTAATAAGCAGGTAATAAATGGCTTTGTAGATGCAAACTTGTTTTTCTTTCTAGCCATACAGGTTTATTTAATTACATGGCTACTTTCTTGCCCAAAAGATTTATGCAACCACAAAAGGTGTTCATTTTGGCTCTTAGTCACCACTGGGATTAATTCTGTATTTGTAAACAGATTGTGGTAACTTTCATATTCATGCCATTCTTTATATAAAGTGTAGGAGTAAATATGGCTATTGTATAAATTTAGAAAGTGTAGTATCATGAAATTGGGTGAATTTAGGCAAATTATGTATTGAAAGGGTTGCTGGATAATTATCCATATTGAAACACTTCAAATTCAAAGGTGATGCTGTTAACCAAGCCAACAAGTAGAACATGAAACTATTCCTGCAAACCAGGTCATGTGGGCACTCAATACATTGATATTTTAGAGGGAAAAAAGGCACCAAAAATATTTTTTTTCTTTAATTGGATCATATTATGAATCCCTTTAAAATTCAATAATTTCTGAAGTATAAAAATAAGTTAATGATATTTTAAAAACACTTATACTACACTCTTGGGAGAGAATGAAAAATAATGGGTTTGGACAAAATAAATTATGTAAATATAGATATGACTCAGTTTCAGAAATCATGGTACAATCTTTTTTAATGGATGTGGGTTTGATTGTAAAAAATATTACTTGATATTAGGTAGTGTTAGCATGTATATAAATAATGCATGTGGAACACAAAACAGAATGTCATATCAAATTACAACCATAAGAAAAATAATTTTTAAACTATTTTCTCACTTTGAATTATAGAATAGTCTAATTTGTTTTATTTTGTTGTTGTTGTTGATTCTAAATTGAAAGTGGATAAATATATTTGTTTGTTTGTCTTCAGAATGTGTTGAATTGAGGTGGTTGAAATTAGACTTTTATAAATCACACCTGTGCCTGACCTGGGACCAGACACACTAATTTCCTAGCTACATCTCACAAGTAATCTGTCAGGATATAAATAATGGATGGTACTAAAACCTTGGTAATATTATGATCTAGTCATTCTTCTCATGAAAGGCATAAAATCTGGGTTGTAATTGAAATAGGTGAAAACTTAAAGTGGTTTCTTTATTATTCTAGCACTCCAGGGTCTCCAACTTGCACTTCTTTCTTTTTAACTATTTATCATCAAACATTATAGGATACTTTTTATTGTGGAGAAGGGGAAGCCAATTTACAATTGGAACAGTTTTGCATATTTAGAAACTAGACTATATTATTCTAGAGTCTTTGGTGACTAGAAAATAAATTTCTTCACAGTTGTTAAAGTGAACCACAAAACCATTTTGTTTTCATCAGTGTTTTTTTATATATATTTTATCCTAATGCCACTGAAAAGATAATGCATTTTAATTTACCTTAATGAACTTTCATATGCTTATTATCTTTAATGTTATGCATTTAGTATAAAGAAAATCTGGTAATCCACTTTGTTCTGGCCATGACAGAAATAAAATCATATATATATATGTGTACTAGTACTGGGGATCAAGCCTGCAACCCAGGCATGTGCCCTGACCAGGAATTGAACCATGGCCTTCTGGTTCATAGTTGATGCTCAATTACTAAGCCACTCCATCCGGACTCCATTAAATTCTTGAAGTCACCATATGTAAGTGGCTTTACTTATAAATTTACTTTTAAAAAATACACACAAAATGAAAAGTCCCTTAGCCTCTAGTAAGACCTTTATCAGGGAATTAAGAAAGAACCCCATTCTTTAAAACAAAAAGTCAAAATCATTTTATTCTCACTAATTTTATTAAGAAAGAACTGTGACTTTTTAATTTGGGGAGGTTTTTATAGTTGCATTTTCCCTGTACCTTCCACTGAATTAATTTGTACATGTAGCCCTGGTGTCCTGTCAAAGACATTGTTCTACAGTGAGCAAAACCATGCTTATCATGCTCTGGTCTGAAGTTAATGAATACATTAGAATCATTCATTTGCTACCCAATGATTCAGAATCAGGAAACAGCCTTCATTTTTACTTAATTTATTTATACATGCAAAAAACCCCAGAATCACTTACTCAAAGATTTATTCTTACTTCAGGGTAAGTTTGAGTGTACATAATTTTACGTATTAGTTTTAAAATTTTTGTATAAAGTACAAAGGCATTTTTGTCAAAAGAATGGTTTCTTTAACACCGTACATAATATGCTGTCTAAAATTAAATATAAAAGACAAAGTTATTTTAATTGTAAAAGTAAAAATTTTATTCCTTGTGTTTTCTTGAACCAAGACAAATCTCATTCTAGTTTGATATATTTCTTTCAACAAAAATGGGCAGCATGAAGTACATTTAAAATCATGGCCAATCCCTCTGTCCGCATAATTTTCTTCACTATGTCTAGGACTCAAGTTTTTTAATATCTCTTTTACTTCTCAATATGATACAAATTCTACCTTGCATACACATAATTTTCTCTTGGAATAGTTGTATACCGTTTGTCTGGGTCCAAATGGTGGAAGAGGAAGAAGAGGAAGAAATTTCATTTTCAATATTATATTCATTTGATTGTATTGTTTTTCATGTTCACTAAATTCTGTTTCTTAATAAATTAAGCAATATTTTATACATAACTTAATAGCCTAGTGAACTATTTTTAACTTTGGTATGCAGAAGATAGTCTGCCTGAAGAGTTCCAATATTATTTGTAGGTTTACCTCTGCTTAAAATTTTCCTCCCTCAGTAACCTAGTAATATCTGATGAGGGCAGTGTATAATTGTGTGTGTGTGTGTGTGTGTGTGTGTGTGTGTGCGCACACGCGCGCACGCACGCACGCATAGATAAATGGATAGACAGATAGGTATTTGCTTCTACTATTTAATGTTTTCATAAATCTTAAATCTTGGAATATTTTATGTCTTGACTTGGAGTCTTGGATCCAAATGAGACGTGGGCTCTTGGATTCACAACTTAGTCCTCATTTTATCATTGCTCTACTCCTGCAGTTGACTGATTTCCAGAAACTGCCAAGGGCTTTGTTGGCAGAGTAACTTGCTACCTTACTACCTTGTCAGTGTTTCTCTCAGCCATTCTGCTGAAGTGGTCCCTAGACCGTTGCTCCTCTTAGGCCACTCTATCATTCTCAAGTCTCTGCTCTTTCATCTTCTTTGTTTCAAAAGTCCAAACTAAGAGCTTAGTTTTAATTAGCATTCTGTGTTTCTGGCTTTCTATTATCCTTTTGAACATATTCAAAGAAAACTTTGCTCTAGAATTTTTTGGCTTAGGAAGTCTTCATCCTATTTATAGATCCTTTAATTGCTCCCCCAAGCCCCAGTGGCAGGAAGTGATGCTTGTTTTATCAGGGAAGTGTCTGATATTTTTTGTGGTTATAGATGTTGATTTTAAGTCACTTAGGAGGATCAGATAAAGACATTGCTCCCCAATTGTTATTTTCCAAATGTTTTCATGTTATTGCTATATTTAGATTTAGAAATACAGCATTGGGATTATTAATATCTCTATTTAAAGATGGAGAAACCGAGGCAGAAAGCTTACACGTTTGTCAAGTGAAGGACATACAATATTCTCATCAAGCCAGTCTATTAAGGAGCATGTGTGTCTGTGTGTATGTAACAAAAGATATAATGAGTTGCAAATAATTTCTGTGGTTAAGTATTGTCTTCTGGCTTTATGGTACCATTTATCATATAAATATTAAAATTTTTATTTGCTTAAATTTGTCCATTTTAAGTTTCCACTTAAAACATTATCCTACATTTTAACAATTTTTTATACATGTCTGGAATTAATCAATCACGTTTTTAATATTTATATGGAGTTATTTTTATATGTAATGTGAGATAGAGAATCCTAACTTTATATTCATCTAAAATGGTGAGCCACTTTGTATTTGTTGAATTGCTCACTCTTCCCTAAAGAATTTCAAGTGCCATATTTCCCATTTATTAAGAAACCATATGCACGTAGATGTTTCTAGATACTCTGTTTCATTTCACTGGATATTTGTGTATTCCAGAATATTTAAAAATTGAAACTATCTCAATTTATTGTCTAAACCTAGCATTTCTCTAATACCAAAGGGGGATAAAAAGAAAAAAAAACAGCCAGACTCCATTCATGAATATTAGTGCAAAAATTTTAAATAAAATATTAACAATTCTAATGTAGTAGAGTATGAAGGTAATAATGCAACTGGAACAAAAAGTTTATACCAGAAATGCAAGTGTGGATCCACTGAATAGCGACCCACTAATTCTATTACAGTGCTTTTGCAAATTCATGTAGAAGAGCTGTTATATCAAAGACTGAATATGCATTTCAAAACCTAAGTAGCAAGTGTTTATAAGGACTGTAGAGACCAAGACCTTCTTTGACACTTTTTTTATGCCAGAAAAAAATATAATAAAACACCAATAAGACAGGATGCCCAATATGAGCATTATTAGTCAAAATTGTTTTAAAGACATTAGATAATAAAATAATACAAAAATTAAATAAATAATATACTTATTAGAAAAGAAGAAATTTTATTTGCAGATGATATAACTACACATCTAAAAACAAATAAGAACTATTAGGATAGGAGAGGTTAGTAAGCTAGTTATGCATATTTGAAAATTAATAGCTTTTAAAAGATAGCAGCAATGGACACTAAGAAAAGGAAATGAACTTTTTACATTCCACTTATTTTTAGCAAAACTGTAAAATACACTGAAATGAACTTAACAACAGTGTTACAGATCATTATGAAGAATGTACAATATTTTGTGAACACCATGCAAGAAAACCTGGTTAAATATTCCGTTAGGAATTCAAAGTCCTAAACATTTCAAACCCTACCTAAGTTAACATACATGTACTGCATGATTTTGTAGACCTAGTCTCAATGATTCTAATTCCTTGATTAGAAAATAATTTTCCAACTCTTTTTTAAACAGTGATGCCCTAGTAGATATCAAAACTTCCCATAAGGAGACTGTAAATAAAATATTATAATACTGACATCACACTTATTATTTTTATTAGTAAATATGAAAATAGTACACTCAGATTACCTGATGTTATCTAACTTTGCACTTTTTTTTTCTACCTCCTTAAGACAGACTCTGTAATTTAATGTGAACTTTAGGAAATAAATATAAAATCATGGAATTGGAAAAAAATAAACAGGTAAATTTATGGCAAAGGGTAACCTGAATTAAATAGCACAATATAAAGATCTATCCTATATATGGATATACATGTACACACATGTATATGTAAAAAAGAATAGTATAATATAAAATATGATTACTCAGCTTGGTATTAATAGGTACACAAATAAGGCTAACTTATATTCATACAAATATGTTTAGGAGCTGTGAAAGGGTTTTGCTGTTGTGTGTGCCTTTAACTAAATCCTAATTGGGATACACTACTTTCTCAGGATTAAAGACTGCATTTAGACTTCAATACTTTTACTTTGACCTGTGCTCGGCTAAGTTTTATCATTGCTTTTTCCATAAAGGAAGGATTGGCTCCATTTATTTATTCAATAACCACCTGCTAGTAGCTGTTCTGTGCTAGCCCAATTCCTGCCCTAAAGCAACCTGCTCTCTGGTTAGGAGAAGCAGCAGTGCTGGAGGCCTTCCCTACATCCTTCAAATGCAAGTAGATGACATAGCAACATGCTTCTATCAGTCCCTTACAGCTGTTCACATTAATATTTTCATAGTTAGTACTTGAAAGAACTATATCTCTTAAAATGGGAACTCTGGTATAAAAAATTCTCACATAGCATGGCCTTGCCTAAAACTCAGTCCGAATAACTAAAATAAAATTAAATCTGCCTATTAAGAATACTAAAACATTTCTTAATGTGGAATTTTTAAGTTAAGTAGAAGCAAAACAAAAAAAAAAATCCCAAAAGTTGAATAGTGAGCAGATAATGAAAAATGATTAACAGGAAAATGGAACACATCTTCAGGCAATGACGATCGAAAGACATCAACTAATCTCTATCGAAAAGGTGAGGAAGACAATGATAATAAAGTTGTATTAATAACTACCTGAGGGAAAGAGATTTATAAAAGAAAGGATTGGAAGCATCACATTTACCTCTTTCACCAGTAAACTTTCTGCTTTGTGCTCTGCGTCTTCAGGTACTGTTGAGTACAACGTTCGGATGTCCCACGAAACTGTGGCTGTCTGAGAGAAACAATGAAAAGAAATTAAGCCCTCCAACTTAAAAACATTGTGCACACCTCTATACCAAAAACAGCAGGGACGTCTTTTCCATCTTAGCGTTTAAGGATAAGAGATTTCAAGACACTTCCTTGGTTCTTGCCAATTTATTCTCTAGGAGAGAAAATCCAAACCCTCCTTTATTACCGCTTACCAGTGTTATTACAATTACTGTTTATCAGTGAAGCTCATGATTTTAAGCTCTTTCCTTCCCTGCAGAAAATGAAAATTTGGACATCTGTCTATTGTGGCTGGTTCATTTCTATTGGTATCTTTTGTTATTGTTGCTAATGATAAAAAAAATATAAAATAAAGAAGAAGATATACAAAATCATTGTTAATGAATCCTACTATAAATAATCTCCTGAATATCAACAGGATAAATTTAGCCCTTTTCAGAACTATTTGTGTGTGTGTGTGTGTAACTACAATTAGGGATGGGAGGCAAGAAAGGGTGTTTAGTATATCTGTGCCTTGAAGAAAACAGGTCATGTTTCTGGTGTCTTTTTTGTTATTGTTGTTAAAATGAACAAAGTATTTTCAACTTCAATGCTAAACAACCTTCTGTTAAATGAATATACATGAACTGAAAGTATAGAGTATCTCTTAAAACAAAACGTCTAACACAGAATTCACAGTTTGTTTCCTCTGTATACATCTTCAGCTCTATCCAGCTGGGGATTAGGGGAGGTCGTAAAACAGTTACTTTCCATCACCAGCTTCCAGCTCTCTTCAGTCTTTGCTCCTTTTGATTACAGGAATGTTGGAATGATGAGTCTGTTCACATACCTGGTACTAACCATTGGGGTCTTTTGTTTTGTAAATTACCAACCCACAAATGATTAGTCAGACATAATAAAGTTCATTTGAACTGTTCTAGATAAGGGGTATTTTGGATGAATTATTGGAACAGATGAAAGTCTCAAATCCCTCCCTAATGGGGGGAAGATGGGAAAGAGAGGGGTCCAGGGAATTCAGTCTTCTGGGTTCACGGCAGCTGTAAGCTCTGCTACCAAGGGCAGCATCATTACTTTTCTTCCAAACCTAGACTCCTATTTTCTTCAAATCCTTTCTTTCTTTACCCCTGATGTGAGCTCCATGAGGGCAAGACATTTGGTCTGTTTATTTATTGCTATAACCTCAGTGCTTGGTTGGGGGTGTACCTACTGATTTGTTGAAGGTGTTGAGCATGTGTGCGTATGCATATGTGTGTTCTGTGTGAGCATGTGATGAGAGTATGTGGTGTGTGAGTTTATCTGTAAGGGGAACATGGGCTTGAACACTGTGAAAGAGGAAGAATGTCATGTGAGTCTAATCAGATTACAGATTAAAAATTAATGAGAACACTATGGTCAAGATACCTCATAATAAAAAATCAGTGCTCATCCTGAAATACAGCTATGGACTGAGCTCCCTTGGTCAGTGCGTTTGCCCTAGGATTTGATTGCAGTTATGTGAACAGTTAGGAAGTGACCATCAATTCAAGCAAAGTGCAGGTCCACACACAGGGAGACATCCCTTCCCACGGGAAGTATGATAGGACCAACTTAAGATTTATTATTATTTAGATTTTGCATTTTTTCATTCCTTTTGAGTTTCCTCTGTCATTTTGCTTCTTTTATGTTATTCACTCTGTTAGACAAATAGCAAATAAACTCTATTACAGTTTGGAGTAGAAGACTTAAAGGCACGCCTAAATTGAGCTTTGCTGGATTTCCATTATTTGGGGATAACTTACTTCCTATTTGGACAGATAATTCACAGATACACAGTGTTACTTGTTTGGTTTCAGGGGACATTACATACTGTAATCTGTTGATAAGATCAGGATTTTTTTCTTCAAATAATTTTTTTTCTAGATTTCAGCCACTATTTTATAATAAAAGCTTTATATAAAAAGTTAAAGATTCCTCTTTTTCATTATGCACTATAGTCTATTGATTTTGTGTCTTTTGAAAAAAATAATAGCTGTTCTAAATACTCTAAGTGTGATGGAAAGTAGAGCAACATGGCCCAAATGTAACCTTCCCGTTCAGTTATACTATAAACCTACCATCCCACTAAGATCACTGCTCTGTACAATAGAGTGAATACTGAGCTAGTTTAAAAAGCATCTTTTTCTTAATGGTAAGCTTTTAAAATGTGAGCTCAGGTTTTCAGTAATAATAATTACATGGTTACTTGATTCATGATGTCATGTAGTAGTGATAGAGTCCCCATACCTAAGCTAATGCTCATATGCCATGTATGAGATTGGGAATTCATTCAGGCTGGAGTCATAAAAACAGATCATGTGTACAGTCATGTGTGCAATGGTTACGAGTGATTCCTGATGACCTCTGGTTATGAAATGACAACTGGGGTTGAGTCACCCCAGTTTAAATTTAGAGATAAATCTAAAACATTATTTTACAACATGCATGGAATTATAGCACATCTAATACTTTGCACAGGTTACAGAAGATACAAGAAAAGGAATACACATTAAAATAAAAGCCTATAACAAGTTATTGGTCTGTTATATTTTGTGGTAATACTGGAGAAGCTGCCTGAAAAAGCAGGAAGCCACCAGTTTCAACTGTAAAAATTGTGGTACTTCTGCTCACATTTGACTTCTATAATGTGTCTCCTTTGAAGCAAAAATAAATTTATCAAATAAAAAAGAAAACTATACAGAGTCATATTTGTTAAGGTTACAGAGAATTTCTTTTCTGAGAATTGGATGCTTTCAGACCACGACAAATTGCCTTGGCCACAGCAGACTTCCTGTTCTCTTTTATAAACCGTCTGGTCGACAATTAGTACAGCTCAATGGCATGAAATGGATCTGAGACTGGGCTGGAACTCAGCCGAGCTCCTCTTCTGGAGGTAGTTTTACAAGCGGACTATTGTGCAGAGATTGGGCATTTGGAAATAAAAATTACCATTTTTATTTATGAAACAATGCATGCAGGCTTGCTTGTCATTTCAGGCCTATACTATTCAGCCAGCGTAGACTACGCCCTGTCACTTTCTGGTTCCTCTACTCTGCAGTGGGTTGTCTTGGTGGCTTTGCCACAGCCACCATTCTGCTGGCTAACATGACCACAGAAGACTTCATTCCAAGTACATCAGGGCCATTTCTCAATTGACCAAAGGCCACTTTCAAAGTCTAAAAAAGAGGCCACTTATCCTATCCTGGGCTGAGCACAGCTTCCTGTAACAGCATTGCCGATCCCAGCTGTTCAAAAAAGAAGACAGAGATGCTGGTGTCAGCAGTAATCAATCAGTCCCAGCTTGAGAAGTCAATGGGCCTCACAACAGGGACTGTTAACTAATAGTCACGATCATTTCCAACCCATCAAGTGTCTGAATGTGACCTCCACCAGATTTCTCAGACTGATACATGGTCAGTGCCTCAATTTTAAGCAGGAGCTTATATTACATTAGTTGCTTGAAAAACATTTTTTAAATCACATTCAGAAGAGTATTGTTGTGATTTCATTTTGTTTTTATTTCTAAATAAATGAGAAAATCACTTTAATGCCTTCATTGTGCTTTATAGGGAAGGTGTCTTTGTTTTGCTGAAGCTACACTGCATGGGGGATGCACAGATAGTGAGCAGTTGGCCGTCACTGGACAGTCGCCCTCCTCCAGCCAAGGCGAGCATGGGGACATCTCTGTCACAGGACGTAAGTGTATAAAGGAGGGAGGTTTGGAGACCTGATTCAAGTTTTAGTCTTAGATTGGCAAACCCCTGGGCAAGTCATTTCACTTCTGTTTTGCGATTCATTTCCCAATCTTCAAAATGTGTCACCTCCTCTAAGGAGGTGAGGATAGAATATTCTACCTATGGGAAAATGTGAGCATGAATAGAACCCAGTGCTCCGGTATACAGATACTTATGCACTAGGACCTCCCCTTGGCAAGGACTCGCGGCAGTGGGCTGATCTCTCCAAGGTTGCACAGTGAAGAAACGTGCTGGCTGTGAGACGGGCAGACATGGCCCTGTCATGACCCTGTGACGAGCAGCCTCAGACACAAGCAGCCCTGACACAGATAGCCACCCTGCCACGGCATCTTCCCGCATGGCTGCTCACATCCCTTCTTCCATCTGGGGCTCAGTCCTGCACCATCCTTGCCCATGCTCTTCTGTCTTTCAGAGAATCCCTTTCTTTCCTTGTTCTTTTCTAATCTCAGGTTTAGGATAGGTGCCAACTCCTTTTGAAAATTCTTCTCTAATTCATGAAACATACATCTTCTCTTCTCTGAACTATATGGTTACCACCTGCAGCTTAACTATAGAATCTTTAGGGCCAAAAGCTCTGCCTGTGATTAGTTAAGTCAGTCTTTGTACAGGTGTGTTGTTTTGAGTATAATCACATTAACTCTTCTTTGAGGACAAATTATAAAAATAAATTAAATGTTTTGCCATGTTCTTCAGTATATTTTGTTTAATTATTTTAAAGAATGAAGTATTTGAGTGTAGACATATATTTTTATGATTGTTCAGTGCCCTATCTCTGGTTTAAGTATATCCACAGGGTTGTGAACCATCATCAATATTTAATTTTAAAACAGTTTCATCACTCCCCACTCAAAACCCATACCATTAGCAGTTACTTCCCATTCTTCCTTCTTCCCAGCCCTTGATGATTACTAATCTACTCTCTGTCTCATGAATTTGCCTATTCAGGATACTTCATGCAAATGGAATCATTCAGTATGTGGCTTTTTGTGACTGGCTTCTTTCACTTACATAACATTTCAAGTTTCATCCAGGCTCTAGCATGTGTCAGTACTTAATTCCCTTTCAGGTGGAACTGCTTATCCATTCACCATTTGATGGACATTTGGGTTGTTTTCACTTTGGGGCTATTTGAATAATGCTGCTATGACTATGTGTCCAATATTTATTTGAACATATATTTCTAGTATGATGGAGCCCAGAGCAGTCTCCACACATTCTCACTGAATTGAAATGCACAGTCTACACTGTTTCATACAGTGCCAATTATCCAATGGCACCACTCACTGTGGGATTCGGGGAGTTAATATTTCCCTCAAGTTGTGCACCTTATTTTTGGCCACAGAATACTATTTGGACAGAAACTCTAATAATAAAAGTCAAGGTGCTTATGTTTCATTCCCATCTTTATAGTTACTCTCCATCCTTGAACAAGAGGCTTTTCAAATCTCAGCTTCATTATCTTATAAATGAGAGAGCGATTATAACTTAGAAATAACCTAGTTTGACAAAGACTATTATTTAGCTTTTAAATCACAATTACAGCATTCTTGCATGAACACTGGGAGCCACTTAGGCTTAGAAGCCAAGGTTTAAAAAGAGGTTGAGCCCAGCCAGTGTGGCTTAGTGGCTGAGCACCGACCTATGAACCAGGAGGTCATGGTTCCATTTCCAGTCAGGGTCCATGTCTGGGTTGCGGGCTCGATCCTCAGTGTGGGGCATTCAGGAGGCAGCTGATCAACGATTCCCTCTCCTCATTGATGTTTCTATCTCTCCCTCTCCCTGCCTCTCTGAAATCAATACAAATATATTTTTTTAAAAAGAGGTTGAGATTTCTATAACATCTTAGGTTGTGCCTCAGTAAGAGAAGCAAGAAAAACAAACCCAACAATCTCATGACCTTTCTGCCTTTCAAAAAATAAAATAAAATAAGACCTTTCTGCTTCCTCTCACCAAATGACCCATGTGGTTGAGTCTGGAAATCCCCATTAACAGTTGCTTTTTATAGCCAAAAACATACTATGAAACAAACAAGCCATTGGTATGCTAAGAAATCACAATTCACTCAGTCTTAATAGTGAGCCAGTGAAAATGCCAGGATGTACTGAAGAGCCCTGAGAGACTAATGCTGTAATGAATTAGGGATTTGATGGGAAGGAGGGTTTTGAGAAGATGGTGTAACTACCTAAACAGGCTATTTCAGGTGTGCAGTATAGACCTTTGACTTTGGCAATGGCATTTCCCCAGGTTAAAAGCATAACCTTGTTTATATCGGTGATAGTTACAACTTAGCTCACAGAGGTGGGCCATAAGGCTGAGCTGAAATAGAGGAGTTTTACTGGTGTGGGCAGTATTGAAATATGCTTTCCCACAGTGTGAGGTGTGCTAGCTTTCAGACCTCTAAACTTTCTTATTTATTTACACTTTGTAACTCTCAGAAATGATTCCACCTCAGGCTCTCGGTGTCCTTCGCTTAGCAAGAGACTCATTTCTGGCTTTCTCACTTTGGGTTCTGCTGTTTTGTATCTGACTCTCCTTAAACAGAATCACTCCACAATATGATTCAGTGTGTCCTCGAAACTGTCCTTTAGCTTTTGTTTGCCTTCCTTACTCTCCTTGCCTAATTCACTAAGCCGCAATTTGGTGACTAAGTTCTTTCTTTCTTTTTTTTTTTTGTCTTAAGTTTCTATTGCTACCAGCTTCAAAAAGATAGATGAGAAAAACAAGAATAGCAAATATAATTATTGAAGTAGTACATGTTTTTGAATGTACTCTTAATGAGTACGCTTCAACTGCTTATTTCTAGTGAATCATTCTAAGTCATACAGATCATCGTGCCCGCTCCCAGAACCCACGCATCAGGAGAAATCGTTTCTACCTGGAGTGTCAAGAAAAAGGAAGGTGCTGCTACTTCAGTCCCTTAGCCTAGAAGAAGATGATTTTAATTCAATGTTCAGCTATCTTAATTGAATGCTCATGAGTCAGACATTGTGTTGAGTACTTGAAATACAGTTATAAATGGATTTCTCCCTTGCCTAGTAACAAAAAGCATGTGCGTAAGTACATTAACTGTTATAGGGAGGAAATTAGCCAGGCACTGTCCTAGGTGGAATGAGCCTCTGCAACAGGGGGTCATGGTCTTAGTGCTGTTTTTGGGAGGTGATTTTTTGATTGGTGCCAAGGAGGAAAGTATATTAATGATCATTTTATTCCACATTACTTCATTCTCTTTATTCTCCAATTTCCTTTCAGAATGGCTGTTTGCTTCGTAAAGGAATAAAGTTATATTTAAAATAATAATCTACATGTTTCTGAAATAAATATCCATTTTCCACTTGTGTTGTGCAAGTGCCACTCTTGTTTCTGGGGGCCTTGCAATGACCAAGATAAAAGACATCCCATCCTAGTACAGGCTACACCTGACAGCGAGAAACACCAGGAATGGCAAAGCAAACTGAGATTTTTCTAAGTAGCAACACATTCTACAAGAGAAGCAAGTAGGCTGATGGGGTAGGTAATGTAGTGTGGGAGTTGGGTAATGGAGGCTGGAAGTCAGGGATGCGTCTTTGGAGAGGGAGCATCTGAACTGAACCATGAGTGAAAAACAGGAACCAGCATGCAAAGAGGGAAAAGGCCCTGTGAGCTTGGCAAGCTCAGGCAACAGGAAGAATGGAAGGTAGGTATCCATGTAGTGAGCAAGGGAAACAGGGTGAGGAGATAAGGGCTCAGAGATCATCAGGAACCAGCTGGCTGGGACAATAACAAGAAGGAGCTTGACCGGACTCTCAAAGCAATGGGAGACCACTGGGAAGTTTTACCCAGAGGACTGGCTTATCTGATTTGTATTTCTAAAAGCTTTCTTTAAACAAATCAAAGTGAAGGCAGGAAGGGAGCAGCAAGACCCTTTAAAGGCCACTTCTGGGGATCCAGGCCAAAAATGATGCTGATATTAGCTTGGGCCAAGAGCTTGGATAGATAGAAACGATGTAGGAATTCTTGATACTTCTAAACTATAAGCATTCTTAACCAACTTTATGATTCATCCATATTAGGGCACACACGTCTTAACCACAGGGCTTTTTAGCTTTTCCTGTCAGCCTCACTCGTCTAGAAAGTGTTGCTCTATATTCAGTGCCTTGTGGGTGCTAAATAAATATTGATGAAACAAACCAAGTAATGAATCATGTCTGCTCTCAGTGTGGGTGCTTGGAAATGTGGAAACATCGAAGTGAGCTGAATTCTCTAATCAGTGAGACACAGCTGGGCTAAAGACCACTGGAAGGAGGGTGGGGAGCTAGGGCTGTTCCCCTTCCTTCCATTCTGTGATACGTTAGGATTGGAGTGGTCATCTACTACCACGTCCCACTGGGTGGGTGGAGACTGTCCACACACATCCCACAGGATCCTTACCATTGCTCAAGGATGAGCCTGGGCAATGATCCTCTAGCCTGGTGAATAGGAGGCTTGCTGTTGGTGACCAACACCCCTGACATGTGACATAGGCAGAGGATGGGGCAGACAGAGGCAGAGGGTTTGTGAGGAAAGCTCTTTATTCCACACAGAGGAAGAGGGAAAAACTCCAACACATAAACACAATCGTTTTAGCAGGAATCTGTATAGCAGATTCTGTAAAGGGTCAGGTAAATTGTTTAAGGTCCTCTCCTCTGCTGTAATGGCTTCACCTCTGTTGGAGTCTGCAGGTGTAGTATGAAAGCAGCCATTGACAACAGGTGAATAAAAGGGAATGCTTGTATTTAAGTAAGACCTTATTTATGGGTACCAAAAACCA
>NW_006290306.1:6472168-6499783 GCF_000327345.1 Myotis davidii
TGGCCTCCTCTCTGACCACCCTCTCTGCCCACAGCACTCTTTAACCTCAGAGCTCTCCAGGGCCTTTGTAGCAGCTTCCTTCAGCCTGAAACACCCCTTTCTGCCCTCCTAGGTTTTAGCATGGTTGGTCCTCCTCAGTTCAACCTTGTTATTGGTGCTGTCCATGACCCCCCCAGTCCAATCTAGTTCTTCTAGTCAGCTTCTATGGCATGGCCCTATCTCATTTTCTTTATGGAACTGCTCTTTATCCAAACTATCTTGTTAATTTAATTTGTTCACTTTTTTTGCCTTATTCTTCAAGGTAAGCTCCATTAAAACAAGGTAATTTCTGTCTAATCAATGCTGATTCCCCATTCTTAGATTCATGCCTAACACTCAGGATTATACATTTGAATGAATAAAGAAAGGACACAGTCTGAGGGGCGACGGAATGTTATACCCAGAATTGTGCTAGTATATTACCCCAGTTGGGAATTAGGGTGGTGGTGTTTGATAGGGGTGAGGGTTGGATAGGGGAGGAAGAGTATGGCCTTGAGAAATGGACAAGGGCCAGATGTTGGAGAAGCCCTTGGGCAATGCTCAGGTGTTTGCCCTTCATTTTGATGCCTATGGGGCTGGCTGCACTGGATAAAAGAATTCAGTGTGTTTACTGGAATGGTCACATTGGGGAAAAAAAAAGGATGTATTATGTGCTCTGTTTACATCTATAGGACAGCAAAGGTCATGCCATATTCAGATCATCCTTAACTTAAGTGAGTGTGAAAGATACCAAAAAATGAAGTCAAATTCAATGAAACTGTTTCATGCCATCTACTCGCTTCTTGAGTTGGGGGAACTTGGTGTAGCTGTTGACACATTTCTGAACAACAGAGCTAGAAGAAAAAGTTTTCCAAGTTTTGAGGTGTTATTTTTTCATGTATATGTTGTTGTTTGACAGAAAAAGGCTGTTAGGTTTGCCTTCAGTCTGAAAGAAAATGAGGATACGGAATTAAAAATAAAACGTGGGTGAACTCTGTGTTTGCAGTTCAAGACCCAGTGGCCTGGTCCAACCACGGAAATGAGATCTCTGCATGAGATAAGCTTCTCTTAAAGTGTGTCAAATGTGGGAGCCATTTAAAAATCTGAAAAAGATTGGAGAATTTCCTTTTTCTGCCTACGAATTTATCACCTTTCTTCCATTCTTCTTTGTACTTGGAACAGAAAGTTAACGTGCATAATACCTTCTTTTTTATTGAGCCATGGAGGAAGGTGAAAACAATGAACCTTTAGAAGCCAGAAGCCAGACCTGCCCCCAAAATAGGGGAGGGAAGGGAAGTCTGAGGCTGTTTGAGGAAATGTGAGCTCTGAGGGCCAATGGTTATCTAACAGGATGACCTCAGAGCTGTCTTTACATCTGCTCTAAAATGCTCATGCTGATGATGTTGGAGAGTACCTTTCTTTTAGGAGAAAGAAGGAAAATTTACCACCTGCCCATTAAGACCTGTTTCATAGTTAGATATTTACTAACAATTTTTAAATGTTTAAAATGATCACAAATGGATTGGGTAGGACACGTGGATGCATCCATAACTTTACTGTGTTTCTCTCCAAAACACATTTCATTTTTATTCATTCTGAACTGTTTACCATCCCAAGAGCAGTCTCTGTGCCAGTGAACATTGTCCTAAAAGGGCATATCCAAGATCACAAAGCCCTCCATGAAGATGCACCTGCCTATCTTTCTCTGCCCACAGGCCTTATCATTTCCTTATTAAAGGACACCCAAGATTAAGAGTGACTTTTAAGAATTGCCTCTTTTGTGCCAAGGGAGTCCCACCTTTGTCATCAGTTGATTATAGTTGCTTGGAAGCTTTTCGTTAGAAATAGTCTGCAGGAGGAAGTAGGCCAGGTAGGACAGTGGTTTGAAACCCATATGTTGGCAGAGATACAGGACTAGCTGGACCCAGGCAGTGCCCTGTGCTGCTCCCGTTCCAAGTGGCCACTGTCACTTAGCCCCCATCTTCCAAATGTACGAGGTTCTTGGGCGCTGGAAATTGCTGGATGTGGACTACCACTGCAGTGACTGTAATGTAAGGTGACCACACGGAGGGCTGGATTCCCCTGACCCCCTAATCATCTTGCGGGCCATCCTGAACTTAGACGGCTTGAAAAGAGCACACTCACCGAGAAGTCGTCACTGGGGAAGAAGAGGAGATCTCGGAGGGGATCATTCTGATGCGTCTTTTCAAGTTCTTCAATGATAGTTTCATAATCCAAAGGCTCGGGAAGCCTGGGTTTTTCTTGCTGTAGAAAAAGAAAACATAATATTAACCACTGACACATACAATCTTCTTAATGCCTGGTTGGGTTTCATGTCTTAGTATCACCAAGGCTTTGACATTGTGCAACCTTCCAATAGCTTCACAGAGACTCCAGGCATTTAGGGCAAAGCCACATAACTGTTATTTCCAGATCTCAAATAATAGGAGAAGATCCTGAAATATGTGACATCTCATTCAGTAATTCAAGCTGTTTACTGAGTCCTAGCACACCCATAGACTATAGTTCTATGTAAACTTTACCTTGTCAATGGGAAGAAAGGTCTTCTGTTACTTGCTATAGTGTTGTGATGATCATCATCACTTTTGCTGAATTAGATACTTCCTTGTGAGGTCTACTTGAGTGTATTCCAAAATGTTGGCTCCCTGCTAGCAATCAAAGTATCACAGGCTGTCTTAGTTGTCACTGAAGCATGGATCCTGTGTCAGAATTAATTGCTTGGCTCTGAGCCTTTTTGCCTCAACAGAGAGAAGCTGGATGATTCTCTAACAGAAATGAACAACATAACTATTATGGACACAGTGTGGTGAAAGTGGAGAAGAGTCTGAAAATAGCCGTATAATCACACTGCATTGAAGACGTGAAGCTGAAGCCCTGGCTGTGTAGCTCATTGGTTAGAGCAATGCCCTGCTGGGCCAAGGTTGCCGGTTTAATCCTGGTTCAGAGCACATACAAGAATCAACCAATGCATGAATAATTGAAATAACAACTAGACCCCCTCTCTCTCCCCTGCTCCTCCCCCACCCCTCTCAAGTGAATACAAATAAAATAAAAAGAAAAAGTCCTTAGGCTGAAAAGAATGGCACTTCCTTCAAATAAGCTGCCCATAGCACCAGAAAGATAAAGACAATGCTAGTGGGAGAAGGTGTGATTGTTTCATTATACCGTTGGTGTGTTAAACGATGGAGCCCAAAAAAAGAATAACACATCACAGAACATAAAACCAAGGACACAACTAAGTTCCCTTGGCCCTTTGATGAAGCATTTATATTAACACAAATAAGAAGAAATGGCTGTTTGGATTATTTTAAGGCTTGGAAGCTGGAGTGGTCACCATGAAATTTGTATGCTAAAGTGATCTTGTAAATGAAAATAAAATTTGTGTGTTTTTTTTTTTCACGACAATGACATCAACAGTTCCCCACTACCCTCGCTCCTCCCCAGTCTGCAAGGCACACAAATTTAGCTTCCATTTCTAAGGCCTTTTTTGAAAGATCTCTGCTGCTAAAGCCCCAGAAATCTTTATTGACGTTTTAATAATTTCTAATGCACTCCTCAAAGTAGCAGTCAATGTTTATTTTGATGATTTCCCAAATATAAAAAGTGAAACAAAACAAAATGTAACACAATGGGCCAGTAATAAAGATTTCCATGTACTTTCTGCATCAAAATAAAACAAAAGGAAAATAAACCCATTTTACAAATCCTTAAATAAATCGAGGAGAATGTAAAGTGAATATTTTCTCTGGAAAGGGTCCTTTAAGTAAGATTGCTAGATGTAGCAAATAAAATTCAGAACTCCATGCAATATTTGAAGAAAAGAAGAAATTTAGTTGCCCAACATAATCTACTGAGTGGAAGAGCTATGAAACTTGTCACATTTTGAAGTAGAAGAAGTAGAGACACTACAGCACCAACAGAGTAATTAAAAACAAAATCTTCCTAAAATCAGTATCTTTTAATAAAAATTATGTTATTTAGACTTGTTTTAAGTTACAATTTCCTATTTTCCCAGTCAAAGGTCAATTCTAAGGATTACAAAATGATAGCTCAAGAGACATGCAGATCCCAGATATTTGGTTTGGTGCAAACATTTATTTCACTTTATTTTTTCTTTTTTTGTCTTTATTGATTAAGGTATTGCATATGTGTCCTTATTCCGTCCCCGCGCCCCCCCTCATGCCCTCATCCCCCTGTTGTCTGTGTCCATTGGTTAGACTTATATGCATGCATACAAGTCCTTTGGTTGATCTCTATCCCCCCCCCCCCTCCGCTCATGCCCTCACCCCCTTGTGTCTGTGTCCATTGGTTAGGCTTATATGAATACATACAAGTCCTTTGGTTGATCTCTCCCCCTTACTTCCACCCTCCCCTACCTTCCCTCTGAAGTTTGACGGTCTGATCGATGCTTCTCTGTCTCTAGATCTGTTTTTGTTCATCACGTTATTTTTAGTTGGCTTTGAATGCCTTTCAGGGGTGGTATTTCACTCCAGTTCAGCTATGGATCTTCGTAGTACTTTTCTATTACCTCTTACCCTGCAAAACCATACATTGATTTTACCAACTGCCCCACAAGGCCTTCAAGTCTGAAACACCAGGCTTACTCTAGAATCTCTTTCCTACCCTAATAAAGTTTTGGCATATTAAACATAGAAAATAAAATAGAATGTATTGTAAAAGCATCAGACAGTTCTTATCTCAGCCACAGATTTGGTTGGTTATGTCTCTTTCCTTTCTTGTGTTTTCAGCTTAAGTGTGAGCCCTTTGGTCTCATAAGCTGGTGGCATAACTACTAGCACTTTCCTTCTCTCTTTTCTTCACACCATCATGTGAGAATGTGGCTCCTTGTGTGTTGCAGTTGATAGATTTAACGGCAAATGGCATCAAGATGTTTTAAGAGGCCTCCTACATTCTTGTTTGCACTGTCTTTTAAATTTCATCTCCCATCAGCTACAAACTACAGCATTAATAAATAAGCTGGAGACTAGAAGACCTTCAAAGAAGACATTTTACTAGGGCACCTAAAGTGAACGCCACCTAAATTCATAGAATAGAAAAATTAGAGTTCGCAAGTCACAGGTTATCAATAAAACCATAGAAAAACTAAATCCTTAACTCTCCTTGTTATGCCCAATAAAAGGCACAGCTTACAACAGATGTAAGCATCTATTGGAAGGTAAATTTTCATTTATTCATTTCAGGATAGGACATACCAGTCAATCAATAAATGACATTTTCTAAGATTTTCCTGTTTAAAATGCTGCACTGAGGTGATTTTGACACGAAGTTACAAAACCTAGCAGATCTGCTTCATTTCATGTATTCAGTCTTGACCTCTGGGCAGAGATATATTAGTTGAGTGCTTTCTTTTCAAGGAACTTGTTAATCAATGTGCAATTTTCAGGATATTCAATGCATTATAATTTTTGTGGACAGGAGGGTTTTTGTGTTTTTTAAAATATATTTTTATTGATTTCAGAGAGGAAGGGAGAGGGAAAGATAGAAACATCAATGATGAGAAAGAATCATTGATCAGCTGCACACCCCACACTGGGGATCAAGTCCACAACCTGGGCATGTGCCCTGACCAGGAATCGAACTGTGACCTCCTGGTTCATACGTCAACACTCAACCACTGGGCCACGCTGGTCGGGTGGACATGAGGTTTAAAAATGCAAATAACAATGATATATGTCATAGCATCTAGAGCCTGGGATCTGGCAGTGTTTGCCATGAATGCGTTATGATCTGTGATGGTGAGAATCCAGGCTATGGATCCCATAGTTCTCTCTGGTGCAGGAGAGCTATTTTGTTCAATACTTCAGTCAAAGAGACAGAAGTATATAAGGGTGGTGGGATAAGTTAATTTCTCACTACAGCTGCTTGCAGAGACACTGAGTAAAACTGGGAACTGAGCAGCATTGATTTATAGCTTTACAACGGTTGGGTTTGTCCCTCCAGAATTTAATGTGCCTCTTTCTTCTGGAAATGCACCAACTGGGAGGAGGCATGTGCCAAGACTGCCCTGAATTGGATTGGATTTTCATAGTGCTTTTTACTCTCACTCTCTTTCTCTCAAATGAGTAATGAATTTCATTCGCTATTCTGAAACCACTCCAGGCCTGGGAAAAGGCACCCACCAGTACTGTTATTATGCAGCAGGGCTGGTGTTGCACCACAGGGGTAACAGGCACTATTCTTCCTATACAGTATTAAGGGATTTGTTTGTTCCACTTCCCCAAATCCACAGCTCTCCTCCAATTCAACTTCACAGCAGAAGAATGGGATCCTGTCACCAAAACAAATGCTCCCTTCCCTTCTACTTATTCCTCACTTCTCATGGATTGCCAACACAATGTCTAAGTCCTAGAGTTGGTCAACCTGCCATCTTTGTAACAGCTAGTACTGCCAAGAGTCCTTTAATTGGTTTGGAGTAGTCGCTGGTCTATGCCTTAGCTAAAGATTCCAATTGCAAGAACATAGTGTCCATTACAAAGATCTGAATTGCTTTCATAATTGTAATTAAATATCAAATGGGTGAAAAGACGTGGAGGACTAAGCATTTGAAGTATGTAACACTGAACAATTACATGATTAAATCATCAACCTAGACCTGCCTCCAGAACAGAAATACGATCTAACTAAAAAATAAGCTGGACTATGGAGCTCTGCTGTAGAAAAGTCCAAAATGAAAGGAAGAGTGTGATTATTCTGTATTGAGATGCAACTGAGAGTGTAGCATGCACTCTAGAATGAATGTTATGGGGTAATATTTGTATGTCTTAGAACTGTACCACATCCACAGTGCTCATCACATAAGTGCCAAGTTTTAAATTTGCACTAACCATGGGTTTAAAGTACTTCTATTGTAAATTTAATGTGTACAAAGAGCAAAGAGTAGACACTCAATAAATATTTGTTGAGTTAATAAGTTTATATCATTTCATGCAGGAATTCCTCTTCTGGGACTCAATTTAAAAAACAAAAACCAATCACATATATAATCAAAATTTATACAAAATTGTCTTTGCAACATTATCTTTGTAACAAGATGGGAAAAATATATTCACCTTCATCCAAGATAGATAAGAAAGGCAGGCAGGCTGGTAGGCACTATATCCAAAAAGTGAAGACACCATAACTGCTGCTCAAAAATGTGTGGTTTATATTTTTCAAAGAATTGTGTGTCATGGAGAGAGACTTAGTGCTACAATGGGCTCTGGGAAGGGCACTGAAAATAGGGTAGGGGTTGGATTAAAGCAATAAATAATTTCATAGTACATGCAATGGTTCCTCCTTGTAACTCTTCACCCTTCATTACAGTTCATTGACCCACAAAATTTTTATGAGTGGCTCTTGTGGGAAAACATGAGGAGGTTGGGGTTCTTGATCAAGATGGCAAGCATTGCTACAAAAGAAAAGATAACAAGAGGGCACTACCTCAGAAGGTAAGAAGGTCAAGTTCATCTTGACACTGTTTTTCTAGATTCACACATATTGTGACATTAGAGTTTGAATCTGGAATACTTAGATCTATAAGGGGTAGAATGAAGGACATGGTCAGATAAATGGTAAACAATAAATTATCAAGGATAAGGAATGGTTAGGAAATTATGGTACATCCTTTTTAAGAAATAATACATGACCATTAAAACTGAGTTTTTGAAGTTTGTAATAACAAGCAAAATTGCTTATGTATTATTGTTAAGTAAAAGTGGGAATAAATATTGCACACTGGAATAACTGTGCAAGATTTTAAAAACTTAAAGACAAAAGATTAGAGATATAGATCCAAACATTATCAGTTATTATATTCCGATGGGATGATGACATTTAGGATTTTGCTAATTTGAATTTTCACATTTTCTAAAATGAACATGGATTGCTTTCATCACGGTAAAAAAATGAACTTTGTCTTTCAAGTTATTATGCCTCCATGGAAACACTGGGGAATCATTGAATCATTGTAAAATTGTTTACCCTTTGCAAATCCACCAGAGAGAGAACCTAGAAAATCCCAGTGGGGACTTTACATAGAAGTTCAACCACTAATATCGTCAAGTAATTTTAAAAAAAAGATCCATAAACACCAGGGGAAGGAGACTGGGGAAAAATTACAGATTATGTATGTGCACTAGAAACTAATGTCAGCAAAAAGGGGAAGAACAATTAGCAATGTATTTTCTAAAGTATTTTGAGCTCTGTAGTGTACCATAATAATCTGGTAAATCACTTAAACACCCCTGTGTACCAGTCACTGTACACAGAGGATTCCAAGTCAGAGTCTGTATTTGGAAGTTAGGATCTTTTACCTACCAGCTGCATAATTTGGACAAGCCATTTAAATTGGACTTAAGTTGAGTCCAATGAGTCAAGGGTCAATTTGCTGCTTATGGTAGTGCTGTTATAAGGATTAAGGAGGTGGAGTATGTGAACCATCAAATACATGCCAGACAAATATAGATTTGCCTTTATTTGAAAATAATTGAAAGCACCTCACATGTTTTACCCCAAAGCATACACCAAAACCAAGTCAAATTAACCAGCCAATTGAACTCATTACACTAAATTCTTTATGCACTAAGAATTGTGCTCCATGTGTATATAGTTTTCATCTAAATTTCATTTAAACAGACAAACAAATTTTATTAACTAATGATTCTGTGGAGGCAAGAGGATAACGAAAGGAAAAGCACTGAAATTAAAAAAATCCTACAGAATAAAAGTCTAATATGTTAAGTATCCGATTATTTGACCAGTTGCTATGACATGCAATGACTACCAGGGGGGCAGATACTTTGACCGGTAGGTTAGCTTCTACTGGGGTCAAGCGATTGGTACTGGGTGAGATGGGACAGGTGAGATGGGACGAACACGCTCTGCAGCCCTGCCATGATCCCTCCCCAGCCTCTAAAATATTTATTCTAATTAATTTCCTTTCAATGTGCATGAATCCGTGCACTGGGCCTCTAGTAAAAGATAAAAGGTCAGTGGCTCCTCCATGGATCTCCTGAATCAGGTTGGGGCTGCTCTGTCCCCCGCAGGTAGAAAGAAGAAAGTGATTTTGAAATTCTACTTTTTTTCCCCTTGAGAAACAGCCTAGAAATATTTTTAAGTATTTACACCTCTAGATTCAAAAAAGAATTAAGTTTAGCATTGGTTTAATATTAAATTTATTAGTTGTGAAAATGTAAGTATCTAGATAACAGTCAAGTTGTAGATACTTAGAATTTGTTTCTGTAGCTCTTACCTACACACATGGAGGTCAAGCATGTTAGGACAGGTTAACAGGATCGCTAAGGACTAATCAGGGAAATGGTTTGATGTGCTAAGGAATGCAAATCCCTTGTGTTTGGGGCCCATATGTTTTTGTTCTAAATTTTAAGTGTAATTAGGGAGCAAGGTCATTTTAATTTGTTAATCTGTACTCATTGCTCTCCTTTTCAGAAAATCTGATCTTTCAAGAAACATTTATTATGAAAAGATATTTTTTTCTATTTTTGAGAAGTTTTATGTTTTTCTTCAACATGCAATGTATCCTGTGATGTCAATTTGGACTTCCTTAATAAACCTTGCCATTTTCGGATATCTAAACTTTATTCTAATTTGAGTATCATAACAGAATTAATCCTGTATTTGAAATGCTTTCTTCATCTTACAAAATTTTGCATCCTGGCTAATGACTCAGAAAAACAAACCAATAAAATTAATTACCATAGGACCAATACAGTAGGCTCTACCATGTGAATTCTTTAAATATCCTCTTGACATCTGGGCACACAAACAAGCAAATAGCTAAGAATAGGGATCTAGGGGTGGTGGTGGGGTCTTTAGAGAGAGACCCTAAAAAGAGTTCCAATCTTGAGATCTCTAAAACATATTCGAAACAACACAGCTGGTAACTAATTTCTCCATTATCAAGATAACTAATTTTCTTAGAGGAAATAAAAGATCTAAATGACACATGGATTTTTTAGACCTTAATTTAATCCAGGCCCCTTTGGCCTTAATGCAGTTGAAACGGAACCAACTTCCACACTATTTGTGCTTTAAACAAATGAGAAAATTGGAGAGAGACCATGCAGCTGGATTCACGGCCACAGCTGTCAGCCTGTGATCGTGTGACAGATTCAGTTCAGCCTTTCATCAAAGGGAGTTCCACTGGACAACTTCTCAAATGTTGGCGCTTCAGAAAACAAGACTAGCTTTTCTTACCAAAAAGGAAATGATTAAGTAAAGAATAAGCCATCTTATGTTGACCCTGTAACCTTCTCTCTTTTTTGACCAACTGAGTTTCGTGAGAATGGAAAAACACTAGCTAAATCAAAGTTAGGAGTTCCACAGCTGGGACAGCTCAGATTTAAGCTGAATTTGGACATGGTTCCCTTAGTAACAAAAAAAAGGACATAGATCTCAGAAGAAATCAACCAGTAGTGAAGAAATCAACCAGTAGTTGATTTCTTAGTCCATTTCAGTAAAATAAACCCAGTTAAACTTGGTAAAATATAAATCTCTTTGCAAATATATAAAAAAAGATTAATCATCATACTCAACATAAACATGGTAGATAGAAAAATCAGAATAGTCTATTTTGTTAAACCTCAATTTCATTAGGAAAACCAAGGTGACCAACAAGCTTATAGAATCTATAATAAAAGACATACTTTCAAGTTGAATTCAGACCTTTGGAATCTTTTTTTTAAAGGAAATCTGACCATGTATATGTTTTAAGAGCACATCAATATTCATGTGTTACATTATTGTAAATTATAATAAAAAGCAAGTAAAAATGGCTACTTTTTCATCTAATACCAGTACTTACAAAGAACTAGAAAATCCAAGAATATCCAAATCAAATTGTATGTCTCATTTAGTTTTCTAGAAACACTTGAAAGATAATAGATATCATTTAAAATACATCACAACCCAATTACAAATCTGCCTGAGACCAGGGAAATTAATGCCTTGGAGCAAACTGCTGGGAATTTTAGATTAATTTGTATTAAGGCTCTGATGAAAGCTGTCACCGGCACAAACTCTGATACTATTTTAGTATCAATAGTCACACAAATAAACTTTCACTAACAGGTCAGGTGTGAGGGGAGTGTTATGTATATATACAAAAACATACATATCACATACATGAATGTAAACAGGTATGTCAGGAACAGGTACCCATGTTTTCAATAAATCTTCCCCTAGTGAGAGTCAGCTCATTCTTTTATTTCCTTTCTTACTTTTGGCTGCTTGAAACTGAATATGTATAGTGGACTTTTGGCCTATTTAACATCTGTCCTGTATGTATGTATGTATGTATTTATGTATTTATGTATGCATGTATATATTTACTACTAGCATTTACTTTCCTTCTGGTGACTTTATTCTCTCCCTATTCCCATAAGGAGCAGACTTGCAACATCTGACAATGAAAAGCGTCCTGCTTTTCTGTGGATAAGGGCATGCAACCCCAGTGAGGCCCATTCAACACTTCCCTCCAGAACTCTGGATCTTGAGTGGAGAGATACCAAAACACCACATGATTGTCCATTAGTCCCTAACACCAAGACCACCCGTTTCCACTGCCCTAAGATGTTCCACGTCCATCCCTATTCTTTCCCACCTGTCTCTCCAACCTTCCCTCTGTTCTCGTATCTGGACTGCGCTTATTTACCTGAGTGGGTTTCTTCTGCTTGCAACTAAAGAAATTTAAGGAAATATAATACAAGGAACAGCGCCTATAATATGGGACTATTATCTCCTCAACTTGTCTTTATTTGGATTTGAATGGTCTTCAAGGAGAACCTCTCATAGCCGATGACTCCTTCAAGTTCAGGAATTTAGGTTCAGTAAACTCATTATTGCTAATGAATTACAATGTCATGTCATTCGATAAAACATACATCAGGCATCACACATCATGGGTACGAGAGACTTAAGTACCTGCTTGGTTTCCTAAGGTGGTAAACTCAGTGCAGCCCTATCTCTAATGTACAACTAAGCCTAACTTATCCCTCTCCTATGATACCAGAATAATTGGGGGCGGGGGGAAGGTTATTTCCATATTTACTTTCAGTGCTGACATTCCGCATACTACAATTTTCTCTCCCAGGAGGTGCCAGGTTGTTGGAAGTACTGGCAGCCCCCTAGAGTATATGATCAACCAGGCATCTCTAAGCTATTGCTGGCCCCAAATCCACTTCCTTTATTGTGCCATTTTCATTGTAAGAGTCACATTCGCTATTTTTGTTACATTAAAATACACTCATCTTTTAAGTATGTTTGCTTGTAGAAGTAACATAATTACACAAAATAATTTCATACTAATAGTAATAATGAAAACTGTCATTTTCCTGATTTACCTCATATATGCTAATAATTATTATTATTTTTCTACAACTACTATCATGATCAAATGGCAAGGACCATGATAAGTATTTAAGACTTTCTCATATCATATCAAGCCCAGAAAAGATCATCATTGCTTTATTTTACAGATGAAGAGACTTGGATATTGAGGACTTGCCGAGTAAGTTGATGGAAGAACTGATATTTCAACCTAGCTCAGCAAGAACCCTGTGGTTCACTCCACTCCTCCACTCCACTCCACCAGCAAAGGTCATGTCCTTTCAGGAACAGACAACATCAAAGTTTCTTTTTTTTAATTTTCCTGAGTGAAGATGCTGAAACAGAGCGGTAGTTTTAAAGACTATTCTTGTTTCCTTTGTGAGTTCTGTAGTGAAGGACATGAAAAATCTAGGGGCTGGTATGAGATCCCTGGTCACTTCAGGGAAGGCAGTGATAAGGACAGAGAACAAGAAGTATGTATATGAGGGTAAGGGGGACCAAGAAAATGAATCAGATAGTAAATGTCAGATAACGTCTGTGGCAAAAACCACAATGGAAATTGCCACTAATTGAGGGATTCTGTAAATTCATAAAGTTTTGTACCACTGCCACAATCCGGGGGGAAAAAAGAGTTGTTGGGATCATGATGTTACTACTTCCTGTATACTATGGCATTCCCTGTTCTGACAAATGGTTGACCTCCTGCTCAGAGAGTTGTAAAGGGCACCTTCATGGAGTTAATTCTGCTTGCTATGGCAATTACCCCCCACCTTCTTCTCTCCTGGCTCATCTCTTCTTCCTCTCTTAGCAGTCACTCTTGAGGAAAGTGAATTCATTCTTGGTTAAGTTGCAGGTACCTCTCCTGAGTTCATTTGGAAAGCATCCTTTCTCTGCAGCTACCTGGCATCTGAGCTGGCTCCTCCCTCTTGCCTTACCCTGAGCCCTCTGATGGGGCCTCAACTCTTAGGCCAGATCAAGTTTCAGTTTACATTTCTCTGTTTCTGTGGTTCAGATTGAATTTGACCTCTCCCATTACTCCTGCTTCTTTGCATTTTCCAACCTGTTCATTTGTAGCTTTCATCCCTAATTTCCACGGTTTCAAGCCTCATTCAGTCTAGTTTCATTGTTTCCTGCAGCAGCCATCCTGCGACCCTTTCCTGTCAGCTCACTGGCTCATTATAAAATAGCCTAAATAAGTAATTGAGAATGTTCGTATAAACACACAGTAAAGAAAGGAAGCCCAGATGACCACGGAGAGAGGCTTGTTCCCATTAACAAGGAAGAATAAAGGGTAAAAAATAGACTTGAGCCAGGCCCGCATAGCTCAGTGGTTGAGCATCCACCCGTGAACCAGGAGGTCATGTGTTCGATTCCTGGTCAGGGCACATGCCCAGGTTGAGGGCTTGACCCCCCCAGTGGGGTGTGTGCAGGAGGCAGCCAATCAATAATTCTCTCTTATCATTGATGTTTCTATTTCTCTCTCCCTCTCCTTTCCTCTCTGAAATCAATAAAAATATATTTAAAAAATAGACTTGAAAGATACATATTATAAAATGATGTATATGAGATATATGGTAAAGACATTCAGATCAGACCCCCTATCTATAGTTTTCAATTTTCTATTAAAGTGCTAATAGGCTATTACTAAAGAGGGAAGCAAGAATTTTCATGCATATTCCAAAATTTTCAAGTTTTTCAAGGCCTGCAGATTTAAGACCTATGAGCCAGGAAAAAAACAACAACACTTAAAAATATCAAACACAGTTGTTTAAATAACTTTTTCATCTTTCTGATTGTACAGATGATTGATAAAATAATTCAACTTAATCATGTAGTTAATCTTTCCAAATTAAGACTTGCAACATAGGAAGGAAACTATCATTCTTATTGACTTCCTGTGTAACAGAGGTCATTCTAAATGATTTGAATTTAAAAAAAAAAGACAGTTAAAAAGAAAACCTCCAACTATAGAACACTACATATATGTCAAAATTTAAGAGAAGTTGTCCTACTTGATCTAACACATTTCATTTTCCCTGAACTTTTCTTATAATTCAGCTGCACTCTGTGATAAGTGAATTAAAGTTCCAAAGGCATTTCTTAGACAATACACTTGAAAATTGGATTCATAAGTGAAACTTCCAAAGCAATTAAAATTTACAATACAGCTTAACAAACAGCTTCAAAAGCATTTGTATAAAACAGAATAGACAATATTGTCAATCTAGGTGAAGAGAGTATCAAGTTTGAATTGTATACCCTTCAGGGAGTCACAAACATCTAGTTAAACATTCTAGATTACTAAGAAAGTAAACCATTTCTAAATTATCTTTTTGCAAGAAATCATTTGTAGAGTTCAAAATCCACATGACCATTATAAAAACAGATAATCTATAATAGTCATCTCCAGGAATCATTATTTCTTTTTTCACTACAGTGAAGGAGTATAACCAAAAATTCAAAAGAATTTATTATTTTACTCTCTAAACAAACTTTAAGTCTCATCTTCCTTTGTTGGTCATTTGGTCACTTGAATTGCTTTTTCATTATCACCTATCAAGTTGTCTCTGAAGCCAGTCTAAGGATGTTGGTGTAGCCTTTAGAAAGTTTAGATGGTTGTGTTGTGGAAATTCCAAAAGGGCTTTGAGTGGGTTTTAGCTCAGCTGGGCTTAGGTGGGGGCAGAAAAAAACATGGTATTTATAAGGCAAATCCCATCAACACAGAGCAGTCTAGGACCCTGAACACTCAGCTTGATGCAATTCAGAATTATGTCTACCCAGTAGCCCTGTCACTGAAAAAGGTTCCCAGGAGAAGGTGTCACTTCCCATTGGCTTCATTTGTTGCAGTCATTGAAAAGGCAAACTCCCTATAATTATATCCCTCTTCCCTTGTCTTGAAAACATAAATATTCTACTTGGTTCTATTAACACTACCTAACACTTATAGCTTTTATAGCGTTCAAATCATGTTCAGAATGCACAAGATCAACTTGATTCCAGTAAGTAATCTTAAAATAGGGCAGGTACTGTTATGAACACTTTATGGAAGAGGAAACTGAGGCTCAGAGTGACATTAAGTAATCTGCACAAGGTCATCTAAATGTAGGCGAGAAAGTGAGATAGAATAACCCCTTAGGGCTCCAATGACACGTTTCACTTTCTTGGATTAACTTTTTTTTTTTTTTTTGAAGTGAAACCCACATCTCAGGATAATACTTCGGATGTATTGAGCAATCCCTTACTCTACAGAAGAGACAACCTGTGAAAGGAGATAGGCCTATCTTACGAAGACTCCAAGCAGGCAACAGCAGTAGGAAAGTCCCCAGTGCCTTCCACAGAAGAAAGCTAATCACTGTATGAATGATCTTAATTAAATGTGAATGCATTGCTACTGAATGCTGTGGAAAAACACAGCCCTTACTGGCTGCTTTTCCCATAGTGCTTAGTAGCAATACCTTCAAATTCAATTAAGATAATTCATAGAGTGATTAGCTTCATTATACGGGGAGACACCAGGGACTGTCCTGTTGCCAAACTGTATATATGGTCTGCGTGAGATAGGCCTGTTCCTCTCTTGTGTGTTGGTTTTTAGTGAACACAAGAAGAAGTAAATCTCACGGTGACATAACCCAGAGAACTTCTAAATTCCACTGAAAGGCAGTGAGGAAATTATGGTTTTTTTTACAGACTGGTCTAAAGGTTAAATGATCTCAAAACAAATAAGTTTTTCAAATACCCTTTTTAACAGGCTAGTGGTAAACAACTGATGAAGCTCTTAGGGAGCCAGGAGAGAAGACACAACTGGGCACTCATTTTGGGCCAATGGAGACCAAGAGGTTAAGTTCAGGACCCTAAATATTCCAGTTGTGAAATGCTGCATGGAAAGACCTAGGTGTATCCCATTCGATAAAGGTCAAGGGGCTCACTTGCCTGTGTTTCCTCATGAAAGACATTTAGTGCTGAGATAATGACCGAGGAACCAACCAAACAACAACACAGCACCAATCCTATGAGCCGTAAGTCTGGTAAATTCTATCCACGTTATATTGCCATAAGATAGATGATGAGTATAAAGAGAACCACTGTTACTTAAGATGTAGTATTCTGGCTCCTGAGTTCAGCATGTCAAGGGCTGACTATTCATTAGTTTGATTATTCATTTAAATGACTATTCACAAAGCATCATTATATTAACACTTACACAATTTTTTTTTTTAAAAGCTGCTCTGTTTCTAGATGCTTATATGAACAAAAAGTATATTTACCCCTAGTGGTCCTCAACTGGGGACATCACTCTCCCCGCCCCAGGGGACATCTGGAAATATTAGAGATCTTTTTGTCACAACTGGGGAGAGTTTGCCACTAAGCATCTAGTCAGTGGGTGGAGGCCAGGGATGTTACTAAATATCGTACAATGCAGATAGCCTGGCACAACAAAGAAATCTCAGACCCCAAATAACAGCAATGCTCAGGTGAAGAAAGCAAGCAAAATTTGAACACCCCATAGAATGAATATTTCTGTAGAAAGAATTCCCAATCATGTTGTTGCAGCCATTTATCATATACAGTGAACCCTTTACATTACACATGGTTCACTGTAGGCCTCCAATACTTAGCTGCGGATTGTTCTAACAGATAGGCATCTTGAATTCTGTAATAAATACACATTTCCGGAGCCCTCATTTTGT
Source organism: Myotis davidii (assembly GCF_000327345.1). NCBI lineage: Eukaryota > Metazoa > Chordata > Mammalia > Chiroptera > Vespertilionidae > Myotis > Myotis davidii. The sequence continues at coordinate 6,489,241 of NW_006290306.1, forward strand.
TTACAGACAATAAAAAGGCAGAAACATTTTAACAGTAAGCAAACCACATCTTTTGAACTTTTAAAACCTACCAATTTCTACTCTCTTCCCTGACTCATGTAATCAAACACTTATTTACATTTTCTTTCATCTTTCGCATTGTTCTAAGAATTCTAAAACAAATAATGAGTGGTATGTGACAAAAAACAGCAGCAGTATTTTTTAAAAACACAACTATGTACAAGTGATCAACTGGGTTCTTCATTGAGGCACTGGTAGGCTTTTAAAAAAGACAATTTTCTAGTAATAGTTTAACTATTTAAATCCTCTATCAATATGTTTTAAAATATCAATGGGAGTAATTCCAATATTCCAAATAGTCTAATAATATCTTAGCTACTTAAATTGTCTACCAATATGTTTTAAAATAATGATGATGATAAGAGGATATTTATGAGCCAAACTGAAAATTTGGTCATGTCTAGGACCTTGCCCACAACTTTTATAAGAATACCACCCCAGAGTTAATCTTAATTTTTTTAAAGTACTGAAATAAAGCCAAGAAGCAAACAGCGACATTCGGATACCTACGGAACCGAGTCTGTGGATTTCTTCTTGATTGACTCTTCTCACTGTCCGTCTCTTCTTCCAAAACTCACTGGGCTCCCGTTTGAAAACTTTTGCTCGGAAGCTCATTGTATTGCTGTCATTTGATTCGCAAAATATTTAAAAATGTCAGTTTTGTCAAACCTCTTCCTTCTGAAGCCTCACCAGGCCTAACGATTCTTTCTTCTCTGATAAAAAGGGAAATGCTCATGCTACATGAACATAACTCACCCGAAAGGAAAAGAAAACCGACAAGTTACCGCTTCCTGTAAGTAACTAACTACCAGCTGTTCAGATAGGCTTCTTTGCAAGTATTCTTCTTCGTCACCTGCTTTAGAGCAAGACAACAACACAAGGGGACTTTGGACATCCAAGAGAATCGCTCATAGCGAAATAAACCATAAAATGTAAGTCCACCCATGGAACCAAATCAAGGTTGAATCAAAGAGCTAATTTACTGTAAGGGTCTATGTCTTCCACTTAAATGGCCATCCAAACTTTATCAGTCTGGCTAGATCCAAAGGTAAATTATAATAACATGCCTGAGGTCTGAGACATCTGTTTAAGGCAGTTGCTCATGAAAATGTAGTTAAATTAGTGGTTTTCCTAGAGGGTTGCCCAAGACAATTAGAGAACAAGAAAATATTAGAATTTTATTTATATTGTTTATCTAAATAAAGAAAATTGACTTGGACGCCTTGATTTTCTATGCTAAATGGTCACAAAGGTTCAAATAGTTAATTCCCTAATCTTTAGAGTTTTGCTTATTTTCTCTGAGGTTGTGCTAAAGGGCAACTCTTCCCTCAAACCCACCAGAATGTCCCTTCCTGTTTTATTTTTCTTCATAGCATTTAGTAGCATGCCACACTGCTGTACATTTTACTTATTATTCAAATTATGGTCTGTCTTCTACTAGACTCTATACTCCATGAAAGTGGAAGTTTCATCTGCCTCATTCACTGTGTCCTTCAGTGATTAGAATAGTATATAATTAGGTTTAATGAAAAAAATAAATGGGGAACTTACATTGATTGTGCTTAACAATGAATCTTGTCCCGTATGCATATTATGTTTTGAAATATTAGTTATGAAAAGAACTATATAATTTATAAATAAACATAGAATATGGGAGTATAGTCAGTATTTTCCTATGAGGTGCATGAGATAAATATTTGGAGACCACAGAACTAGGAAATGATTGACTAAACTTTAAAATATTTTTTCTAAAATCCCTGATCCTCAGAGAAGGTCTCACTTAACCAGCTAGTTCCAACAACCATGCCCTTAAATAGATGTCATCGGCTTATTCAGTAAAGTTTCCCTTTATCTCAAATACATTTTTACTGATGCAGGAAATTCCCTTTTCCAATAATAACTAGATTTAGCTGAAGCACATACATATATCTCAGACTTGAGCAACTCAGACATCTATACCTTGTCACGGGGCAAGTAAAAAGAGATGCTGATCATTACTTGTTGAACTATGGAGACTGAGGAAACCTCTTTCAAAAGCCATAAGAAAAATAGCAAGATGCTATAAAAACACCTGGAGGGGTAAACTATATCATTAATCTGTAACTGGCTCAAGTAAGCAACCAGGAATTCCACTTTGACCCATGGTCATTCAATATGGGAATTCCACTGTATGTGTTTACCCTAAATAGATCTCACCCTCTAAATAACTTTCACATTTGTTCCATCAGCAGGTATATTATAGTACACACCGAGTTTTCAGATTTACTTTTTTTTTTATTATATGATACTAGAGGCCCGGTGCATGAATTTGTGCACCAGTGGGGTCCCTCGGCCTGGCCTGTGGGATGGGGCCAAAATCAACTTTCTGATATCCCTTGAGGAGTCCTGGATTGTGAAAGGGTGCAGGCCAGGCTGAGGGACCCGACTGGTGCACGATTGGGGCTGGGGAGGGATGTGGGAGGTTGGCCAGCTGGGGAGGGACTGTGAGAGGGCCCCAGGGTGTGTCTGGCCCATCTCAGTCCTGATTGGCTGGACTCCAGCAGCAAGCTAACCTACCAGTCTGAGCATCTGCTCCCTTGTGTTCAGTGCATGTCATAGTGACTGGTCAACCAGTAGACTATCTGCCCCCTGGTGGTCAGTGCACGTCATAGTGAGCAGTTGAGCTGCCTTAGCATATCATTAGCATATTATGCTTTGACTGGTTGAACAGCCAACTGGTCGACCTGACATTTAGCATATTAGGCTTTTATTATAGGATTTTGAGAATCTGCCTCTGAGTCACCTAATGTCCTGGGGTGCACAGTAGCTGTAAAAAGTATTTTACAGTCCCTTTTGGACTGTGGATCCATTTGAGAATCTAATAAAAACTGTGGATTCACCAGAAAAGTGTAAGTATCAGAAAGTATACATGCAAGGTTAAAGGTCACACATGTCAAAGTCCATCTGAGGACCCTCATACCCAAGATACTGTAAATTCCTAACTCAGAGTTTTAGAAGATTCAGAAGTTTTAGAAGGAATACTATCTTATCACAAGGAATTTAAGAATCTTGAGCAACTCTTAAATGACTTCCTCTCTTTCTAATATTTGCATCTCGTCTCTCCTCTATTCCTCTTTAGGTGCCACGTATTTTTATCTGCAGCCCCTCCCACTCTGTGACTTCTGCAATATGAGAATGACTCATTTCTCCCCTGGCTTAGCTTTTGATTGCAACCCTCTTAAAGAGAGGCATTGCCAGGCAACATATGGGGTTGTCAGATAGCCATAAATGCAAAGGAAAGGAAGATCCAGCAACATGAAGTGGTGTTCCCTGGATGGCACTGTTAGACAACTCTACTGAGCTTTGCTTTCCTTCATTTCAGACCAAGCCTATTTATCCAGCATTCTGTGATACCCCACACCATTCCAACAAATTCCCTTTCTGCTTAAGTTCAGAAATATGTTGGCAATCAAAAAACCTAACTAGGACATTGGGCAAGAATGGACAATAAAGAGAAATTCCTTGTGGCTCAACCACAAGCAATCCCTGGGAAGTTCATTAGAAAAGAAATCTGATACCGGCAAATAGTCAGAATTTATGAAGTACTATACTCAAGGCATTGCTGGGCTTCACAAGAAGTACATAACACCCTTTCTAGCCGTAAGAAGCTTGTACCCACAGAGGAATTCTAGAATTTGAACTAGTCTGGGAAAGCTTTACAGTAAAGGTAGAACCTAAGGATCGCTTTGGCTATTGGATGAGAGTGGAGTAGATGGGAAAGGGTAAAAGATACTCTAGGGAAGGGGAATGTAGTGCAGAAAAGGCGTAAGATAGAAACATTAGAATCATAGGATCTTCAGTCATCTTGGACCAAATCCTAGGTCCACCACTTCCTGACTGTGTGTCTTTCAGCCAATCACTCACTGTCTCTAGGAATAAGTTCTCTCTTCTGTAAAATAGGGATAGCATGGTAGCCACCTCAGAAAGTTGTGAGAATAAATGAGAAGATTGAGTGACTCTTAAAAATTTCATCACAATGCACGGTACATAGTAAGCAAAACTATTAGTTGTTACAAAAGCTAAAAGGCATGCCAAAACAGGATGTTTAAGGAAAAGTTGGAAGTCCAGCCCATCTGGAGCCAAGGGTTGAATAAGAGAGAAGAGATAGAAACTATTAGAAAAGAGAAGTCAGGGACCAGTTCATGGAGGACTTTGAATACTGAGATAATGAATGTTTCCACTGTATCCTGAAAGCCATGGGAAACCACTGGAGGATTTTTAAAATTATAATTAAATTAGTGCCATTGGAAGATGCATTTGGTAGCTATATGCAGGCTGGATTTGGGAGAATGTGATCCAGAGACAGTTTGCATTAATCCAGGTGTGAGCATAGAGTGGTGGAGGGCAGAAAACTTGTCAACAAAAACAGATTTCAGGGAGATTATACATAAAGACTTGGCAACTAAATGAAAAATGATAGCTGAAATTTACTGAGCAGATACTAGGGATGGGTGCTGGTCTAAAGTTTACAGTACCTTATTTCAACCATGCAACAACCTTGTGAGGTAGGTATTATTATTGTAATCAGCACCCCAGTTTTACAGAGGAGGTTACTTGGGACCTGAGAAGGTATGCAACTGGCCCAAAGTTCCAAATCAAGTAAGCAGCACATCGGGGATCTAAAACCAGCAGTCCGGGTTCACAGCCCATGCCTTTAACCAGAAGAGAGGCTCACAGATGTCAGCAGGCTTATGAGTTTGGCCATCAAGAAAATGGATAATATGACCGAGGAACACAGGAAGGTAAGAAGAAAGGACTTGCTTTCCTACCAGTGCTGACTTAGAGACATACTGAGTATCAGGACAAGAAAACAGACAAATGGGCATGTCTAGCACCATTGTTATACGTGTGCCTCGAGCTCAGGAAAGAGTCAGGCCTGCAGATGTGAAGCTGAAAACCATCAACACAGTTAAAATTGAAAGTCCAAAAATAAACAGAATTCCTGGAGAACAGAGTAGTATGGAATTAAGAATAGAGTCATTTTTCTTTCTTTTACTTTTCACCTTGTTATTGAATTTATTGGAGTGGCATTGGTTAATAACATTATATAAGTTTTAGGTGTACAATGCTATAATACACCATCTGTATATTGTTTTGGGTATTCATCGCCCCAAGTCACGTCTCTTTGAATACAGTCTTGAAGTTCTTTTACATATGACAGATGGAAGGCGGTTTATGAAATTGAGAGGCCTAGAGATAAAGGGGAAATCTACCAGGGCAGTGCAGCATCCAGATGCACTGGGGAGGGGAATTTAAGGAAGGTGGTGCATGGCATCTGGGCTGAGATCCAAGTAGGACCCAAGGATGTCCAAAAAGATTCAGTGTGAGAGATAAGCAAGGTGAAAAGTAAGGACCTTGCAGTCTTGGATTCAGACAGATCTATGTTGGAATCCTCTTCAGCCATCTATTAAGTGACTTCCAGCAAGTTACTTGACCTCTGTCTGCCTGTTTCTTATATCTACAATGAAGCAATTAGTATATAACTTATGGGGCTGTTGTAAAATAATGTTAGTACCTGGCATTGAGGAAATATACATATTATGTGCATGCATATAGAATAGCTAAGATTCCTATATGTGCATATAATGTAAACTATTATTTATTGAATATGACTGGTATTTACAAGGTCTACCTAGATATATAATGAATGTATAGACACACCTATACCACATGCATATACAAAATACACAAACACACATATTCATATATATATATATATGCAAAGTTTGGTCCCATGCTGTTCAGACAGAGAAAGTGAGTTATCAATTTTCAATAGATGAGAGTCTGGCTGTTTGGAAGTTAGTGAAGATGGTAAGAAGAAATAGGAATCTGAGTGCTAAGATGTCAGAAATTTAAGAAAAGATTCTGCTAGTCTGCATCACTTTCCATTGCTGCTGTAACAGATTGGCACACATTTAGCAGCTTAAATCAACACCCACTCATGGGTCAGAAACCCAGGTACAACATGTTTCAGGTGAGTCTCTTCTTGGAACCTCAGAGGCTGAAATCCAAGTGTGTTGTTGACAGAATTCTTTCCTGGCAGTTGTTGGACTGAGGTCCCCAGTTCATGGCTGTCTGTCAGCCAGGGGTCATTGTCAGTGTCCAGAGGCTGCTGGCATTCTGTTCTCCTATTTCAAAGCCAGAAGCAACAGGTGGAATCCTCTCACACTTGGAAGCTCTCTGACTTTCCTTTCTGCCTCATCTCTCTTAAACTCCCTTCTGCTGCACCTAGTCCAACCAGAGAAAAGTCTTGGCTGTTAAGGCCTCGTGTGATTCAATTAGTTGTACCCAGATAATACAGGATAATTTCTAAATCTTAAGGCCAGCTGATAAGTAACCTGAATTAACATCTGCAAAGCCCCTTCACAGCAGTACTAAGATTAGTGTTTGATTAAACCACCAGAGAGTTTGGGAGGGGAGCATCTTTAGAAAACTGTCTCCTACATGGGCTTATTCTGGACAACAGTTTGTCTTTGGTGCTTATCTCTTAAGAATACTTTTAACATCAAGAATGTACTGAGAAGATGGTGTAGGTGAAGATAAACCTGGCCTTTGAGGGTCGTTTCACTGAGCATGGAAGTGGGATACAGGTTGCAGTAGGGCTAAGAAATGAGTAAGAGGAAGAGGAAATAGAAATCTGGCTGGTAGACAGCAACCTGGAAAAATTAAAGGTGAGAAACAGAATGGTAGTTGTGGGGATGAACAACAGAACCAAACGGACAAATCTGGAAGATGAAGAACGGTAGAGACGTAACCAAATATAGAAATACAGACAAAGGCAATAAGGCAAAGCAACAAGTTATGAGAATTAATCTCTAAAAGGTTTAAATATGTTTGCACAACATTTGAATAGGCTGTAACATCAGCCAATGGCATCCACCTTGAATCTAAGAAACCAAAGGATAGAAGCTTGCTTTTCGTTGATAATGCATCTAAATGTACTTGATAAAAATTACCCAAAAAGTACCATTAGAAATGCAGAGTAACTGAAAACTTTGTGGTTAAGACTTAGACAGCTAACATGACGTCATACTTGAATCCACAAAACCTAATTTGAGCAACTGGTAAAGCACTTCCTGTTCATTTCCACGGCTTTCTTTACTACCTCTTCATTCAGTCTTGTCCTTATTCCAGTTTATTTTACCAGTTGAGCTTTTCAGGATATACTATGGCTACTTCTTCATTGATAGAAGCTGTCTCAGTAACTCATTTTATGTTTTTCTCTTCCATTTCCAATAGATTCCCCTTTGCCAGAGGGTTTGCATGCTGCCCAGCCTTTGTCTCCCGGGGAAAACCAGGCTGGTCCACAGTGCATCTCCGGGTTCAGTTCCCACTGTACCTTGTTTAAAGGAAGTAAAGCACAGTGACTACTTCCTTCTTCACTGTGGTCTCTCCTGAACTTGGCCCCAGGCAGAAGTGCTCTTCAAGTTAGCAACACTGAGCCTCACTACTTCCTGCTACAAAAGTCAGCGCTGAACAGCTCAGTGTTGCTGATGCGAGAGCCTCAGACCTCTCTAGGGGAGTTTAAATGAACTCTACAAACCCTCCTATGTCTAAGTATGGAGTTTTTCCTGTCCACTAACTGCAAATTCAAATAGCATGACTTTTAGTAAAAAATATTTCTAAATTTCATGGCCAAGAAAGTGGCATGCAATCTGAATGGCACTGAGGGAGAATGCAGAAATGCCCCAAAATAGAAACAGATTTCAGTTGTGCGTATGTGTATATGTTATGTACTGTGTGTGATGTGTGTGTTTGTGTTCTTGTTGTGTCTGTGTGTATGTGATAGGCCTAAGTGATCTATACTGCATTAAAATGATTTATAGTATTCCATTCATAGCCCTTCAAACATGTATGAAGCTGTAATGATATTTGTTTATATTACTGAATTTAAATAAGTCTCTGGAAGTAAGAATTTCCACTTAATCAGGGTTTGATGTGGGGGAGAGGGGGGCGGGGGCGGAGAAGGGGTTAAAAAACTAAGTTCTTACAGAATTTAGTGAACCTTTCATAGAATCATTAGCATCTGTGAAGGGGTAGACTTTCTTCTTTTCAACTTTATCATTGGCCACAGACTTCCACTGGGAAAACTTTGTAGCCTGGAGATACTCATACATCTTGCCAATTGAGTATTTAGGAATGTATCACCCATTTAAAGTTCTTGCTACCAATGGCAAAGGCATCCAACCATCTTCAAGAAGTCAGCTTTAGCTTGATCTGGTGCAAAGTGGGAAATCCCTAGGAGAGGCAAGTGTTCATTCTAACAAAGACCTCCCTTTCATTCCATCCCCTGCCACCATGCTCAGAGCCAGGGCCTAACAACATGCAATTACAACAAAAATAGCACAGCTATTATATGATATTCTAAGTTTATGTTTCATATAAATAAATACAGTCTGGATTGTTAATGCCCTTAAAAAGGTCACACAGCTTAATTTTTCACCTAGAATATAGTGTTCTTTTCCCATTAAAAATAGTCAACCCTAAAGCAACATAATTCTCGAGCCACAAGAATTTTTCAAACGTGCAGTACCTGACTATTTAGTCGGTAGCACTGACTATTTTTCTCTTAGATTGCCAATTTTTTTTAAAAAAATGACAACAGCCAACACAGCAATAGCTGTCTGGTGTAAATGAATCAAAATTATACATAGTTGTTTTGTCTGTGGCACACCAAAAAATATGTAATTTGTGTGCTGCAAAAATTTAGTAATTAGTTTTGTGTGCCATGAGATGAAAAAGTTTGAAAGTCGCTGCTTTATCTTTTAAGGAAGACTGAAAGATTTTCTGGGTTGATGCAGTTAAGTTCACAAATAATCAGATGAAGGCACACAAAATAGCCTCAAAAAAGGTGGGAGTTGAGGGACTTTGAATCAATGGTATTACCTTTGATCATTGAGGGACAATTGCCCATAATCATTTTCCCCAAGGGACATAGGTATCCTCCTTCCTCATTGGCTGGGATCCCATACCAGTTTCCCACTGCTGGCAAAGTTAACTACAGAGGAGGGTTATTTTGCTTGAAATAAAATAAGCACCCCAAATTGCCCTCCTGTATTCAGTCCAATTGTTAATTACTGCTGTCAATACAAATGTCACCAAATGTCTAATAACTACCCTGAAAATGACACTGTACATAAGTGTTATGATGAGGCCAAGGTCTTTCATATCTGTGAAGCTTCAAAAGAAAAGTTGGTAATTTATATGACATTGGCATTACATGGGTTTTAGTCTTGTGGTGGGCTTTTTACTGCAGAAGGATGTCTCTGTACCAGGGAAGGGCAATGAAAGGTTCTGACCTAAGCAATTTTAGTGAGGGAACAAACTATTGTGTAAATACCAAACCTGAGCAAGATGCAAACATTATTCAGACCAAGAACTGTTGGCTAGTGGATCTGATAGACTAGCTGAGATCTGTGCAGCCAGGCTGCCCCCAAACCATTTCTTTAATGGCATCATAATGCATCTGGATCTTGTAAGGTGACAGAGGAGACAACTGAATATACTTTGATTTAAACATTTAATGACTTGCACTGTAGAAATTGGAAAATAATGGATGGGACTTGGCTTTTCAATCAAGTTTTTTGTGTTTTGAAGAGAATTCGTTGTTGGATTCTCTTTATTCAGCTGTGAGCACTGCAGTAAATTCTTGACCTTTTGATGTGCGGTAGCTCCAAGTCTCCAATTAAAGGACACATTAACCTCTCACTCTTTGTTCTGCATCTCACCAGCGGACCAGAGGGACTAAAACAGTAAGAAACGAGGATTGGGTAGCTCTGCAAAGGACACCAGAATCTATTTAATCTGCCTTATTAGAATGGAAGCCAACGCAGAGAGGTTCTGATTCTTTGCCAAACATTTCTTGGTCCTGGGCCAGGGCCAGGTATCAGTGACAGCGAGATCAGTCCCAGAGTCCATGTGGGAGCTGGTGGCACACACAAAACAACCCGTAGAAATACCAGAAGGCATAGACTAAGGGTGAAGAGGAGAATACTGGTAAAGAGCATGAGGTCTAGGTGAAGGAGGAGTTCATATAGGCACAGAGGCCTAAGTCAGGTCCTGAATATGGTAGGACTTTGTAAGAACTCCCAAAGCAGATCTTCACCAATGTGTGCAAGAATCGCTGGGAAGGTTGTTGAAAGGACTGATTCCTTGGTCCATTCCAACATCTCAGTAGGTCTCATAGGGGGTTCGGAAATCTGTCAATATGAATATTACCCAATGTCTAATAACTACCCTTTGTTACAAATATCCACGTGACTTATCTGAAGATGCGACGTGGACCACACTGTAAAAAAACAACCTGGAAGCTAGTTCACCTATTAGTTTTCTCAGGCAGAGAGTCAGATAATAATAGTTTCCTGTGGGTCACCACCTTCCAATGCAAATTGTTTTGTATACTGGAATGAAATCTTATTAAAAAAAAATCAAATACTCTCTTTCC